>NC_040911.2:38330601-38634917 GCF_004126475.2 Phyllostomus discolor | reverse complement strand
GGGAATCAAACTGGCAACCCTTTGGTTCACAGGCCTGCACTCAATCCGCTGAGCTACACCAGCCAGGGTTATAATCTCTTTTTTTTAAATTACTATTATTTAGCAGTTTTGTCTGCAAGCTTGGGAATAACCAACATATGTTAATTCTCAGTGAGTGTTAGTTATTATTGCAGACTATCATCACAACTCTATCAAGTTGGCTTCTTTATTACACCCATTCTACATATGCAAAAACTTAGGGTTAGAGAAGGCAACTTGCCTAATGTCAAACTGAGTCAGTGAAAAGGCAGGTCTGCCTGATTCTAAAAGAAAAATATTTCAGGAAGCATACTTTGCATGAACTACAGAGGATAAAGACTATTCATAGAGGTAAATGCAAAGAACATACTTGGAGGGTGAAGTCTGGGAAAAACAGGTAAAGGAGGATGTTCAGTAAATGTAGTGATAACAGGGAAGAACAGAACATACAGGAGAAATAAAATTTCTGGTAAATAAGCACAGGGTCCTAAGAGGCATGCAATTCCACTTATATATTTTACAAATAATTTTGATTTTTATAACAGAATAGTGACCCTGGATTAGAAGTTCTCATTTCCTGGCTCAGGATGTGAATGTTGGACAACCCAAGCAAATGCTTCCATGTCTGATTTCTGTGGGCTGTGATCTGAGACAGACATAATTACAAATCTCACCGTCTGACTAGAGTTGGTTGGGAGGCAGGAATAAATTGGTCTCTTTCTCCAGTTAAAAGAAGGAAGACAAGTAATGAGATGAAGTCATGCTGGGGCCACACACTCTGCGCCAGTTTGTATCCTGGCTGGGCCCTTGTGAAGTCCCAAGGTTTACCTTAATAGTATTTCCTACTGCCCAAGTATTAGCATCATAACGGATTGACCTTTTGGGCCACCCCCAGAGGCTGCCAGCTGAATACAATTTTATTTGTGCAGCAAAGTTACCACCCTATGGCTGACTGAGTATCCAGCCTAGCCAAAGCACTTTTGTAGAACGACACAGACATTTGGGCATGCCCTGGACAACCACAATGATGATGGCAATGGCAATGACAATTGTGATGGTGATGGTGATGATAGTTATCATTTATTGACCTAAAGAGTGCATTGAGGCATTGTGGAACATTTTAATTAGTGTTAAGAAGATGGTATTTGACTCTACATTGCCTAGACTTAAATTCCAGGTCTGTTACTTATCAACTGTGTGGCTTTGAGCAAGTTATATAATGTGTTTCAGTTTCTTTGATTGTAAGATGAAGATTATTATAGTGCCTACATCATAGGGTTAGTGCCAGGATTATATATTGTTACAGGCAATACAAACACACACACATATAAGTATATGTACATATACAGATACACATGCTTTATATTTATGTATATATTTATACATTCCTTTGTGTAGTTGTGCATGTATAATTACACAATATGTAAAGCATTTCCTGTGCTAATGATTAGGGCAATTTTTAACATTAAGGGTTAATCATTAGCACTTAAGCACTTAGCGACAGTTGAAGGCTTCTTCTGTGATAAATGCTCTCACTTAATCTTTACAATGACCCTGTGAGGCATCACTTTTTCCATTTTACAGATGAGGAAACTGGGGTGGAGAGGTGAAGTGACATGCTACAGGTCACATGCTGATAGGGTCGGAATTTAAACTCTGGTCTGTCTGACTTCAAAGCCTGAAATATACGAGAATAATTTATGCCATCTCCCCATAGACTGAAGCAAAGGAAAACCTACCCAGAAATATCACAATACCTATATTTCTCTAAGATATCCTAATTCACTTGCCAGAACAGAGATTCAACTACAGAGCTCTCCATGAGCCATACAAATATCTGTATGGTTTTAGCATAAAATAATTTATAGCCACTCTAGTAAAAACCAGAACATTATACATGATACCTAAAACGTGTGCGGCTGGATAAATGGATTTTACAACCCACAGAGAAAGGTAAGTGAGTTGGCTGGGGAGAGAGGATTCATCTACTTGAGATTTTTCCTGTTTTCTTTTCTCTTCAAACTTATCATACAGGAAGAGTGAACATTTTATCAGGTTGCAGCCAGAGAGTAACAAAGAATCTGAATTAAAAATTATGCTTTACCCATAACTACACTCAACTATCCAGAGGGTGGCATTTGGTGCCATCAGATTTAATTCATTCAGAAGAGAAATTGGCACCTGCAGGGCAAGACACTGTATTAGGCACTAAGGGACCAACAATAAACAGTCACAAGTTTACTGTGAGCCCAGAGGGTGCCACAAGTAAGGGCAGCATGTCCAATGGACAGGCCCTGTGTGTGAGACATAGCAGTCTAGGAGTGTGAGTGAGGGGGTGAATCTCTCTGCTGATAGAAATCCCCAAAAGCTTCATGATGAAAGTAAGCTAGGCTCGATGGAGGAATGAGGACTCACCAGGCACAGAGTAGGTAGGAGACTTCAAAAGTATGAAGATACGAATGAGGCTGCACACTCAGGAAACAGAAGGAAGTTTGGTCTGGCCAGAACACAGAGTGAAGAGCAAGAGGAGGAGGGTTGTGGTGAAATATATAGTGGGGGCAGGCTGAGAAGGGAGTGTGGATGGCAGCTTTGGGAAACGGAGCAGATGACAGGCAGTGACATGACTGTTTCCACCTTGAAAAGTTTGAGTGCAGGAAAGACTGTGAGGAGAGCAACCAGAAAGGAGGTAATTACAATGGTTATGATGAGAGATGATGAAAGACTGAATGAAGGAAGTACTGGTGGGATGAGAAGAATGAGAGGAAGGGAGAGAGGTTGTTAATATTGTAAAAAGATTGAATGAAGAAAGTAGTGGGGGAAGGAGAAGAGTGAGAGGGTGGGAGAGAGGTTGTTAGTATTGAAACAACAGGGCTCACTCTCAATTCAGATGGGGAAGTTGAGGGAAGAAGGCATTCAGGGTGAATCCAAGATTTCTACTTTGGACAACCAGGTACCTGAGTAACTGGGAAATACAAAAGGAGCATTGGCAGAAAGAACATGAAATATCATACTCATTTTTATTTCAGCAAGTAGGTGACCAAAAAATGGTTTTTGAGTTTGCTGGACTCTTGTTTGGGAAGCCAGTTTAGAGATGGGAAGGTGGTGGAGCTGGGGCCCAGGAGCGAGTTGAGAAGCAGAGACCCAGACTTGGGGTCACTAGGATAAGGGTTGTAGCTCAATCCATAGGTAATGGAGCTGCACCAGGGGCAGCACCATAGAGTGAAGGGGGGAGCACCCCACACTGGAGGGAGAGAAGCTGGAGAAGTAGACCTACACGAGTCATGGAGGTAGGCATGAAAAGAGGGGAAACGACTCAATTCAAATTAAGAGAATAGAGTGAAGAAGAGAGATACCACCAACTGGCCACCTAGAAGAGACCTGAAAATGGGTGTTGGGTTTTCTCATTAGCAATTCTTGGAGAAGCCAGCAGAGCACTTTGGGTTGAAGTCTCTCCACAGGAGGTGTAGGTGTGGATGGGAAGATGTTAGGGTCAAAGGAGGTGATTTACGTCAAAGTGCGGTTAGTATTGTCCAAAGGTTGGTGCCAATGTTGGGAGTCCAGAACTATTACGTTCATGCCACAAGGTCATTTACAAAATCCTGTCACCAAATCCTGGAACCTGGGGAGAGATTTTGATTATGCCAACGTTGTTGACGGCGTTAATGCTGATGGCTTCTGGGACCTATGGCAAAGGAGAATTTTGGAGAAATGTCGTGTTTGGTGAAAAGGAGAAAGAAAATCCCAGCTGTGCACAACAGCGGACAGGAAGGGTTGGAGGCAGCAGTGAGTAAGGCAGGTGGGAGGGGAGGTGGTGGGTTTGCTTGTCTGCAGTGAGAGTCTGATGGGAGGCACGATTGCACTGAAAGTTCATGACTCAGTCCTCGGATCTGACCCGAAAGGCCAGTGGGAACCATGGTAGGTTTCTGAGAAATAGAATGACATTAGCAAAACAGCCTAGTATATGCAGCGTCAGGGTCCAAGGCCAGAACGTCAGAATTGACCTCCATGTTCTACCCTTGCTTGATCAAATACAGTCTGAGAGGGAAATGACTGTGTTCGTTCCTGTCCCAAAACACTGCAGAAAGTGCTTTGGCATGGGTGGCTGACACCACACTCAATTGCACATGCAAATACAGTAATTATGCCTGAAAAATTAGAGGTCATCTGGAGGCCAGCGGAAGATTTGGCCTCTCTGCTTCCAGATTTTGAAATAGCAGATTATACACAACGCACTGTCTTCCGCCAAGACCTCATTACACACATTTGCCAGGATCTCATTTTACAATTTTCATTCTTTTAAAGAGAAATCCCCATGCCTTGGCGATTCTGGCCAACGAAGTGCTTACCCCCCCAAATGTGGGTTGTCACAGCCCTCCCCCAGCTGGCTCCCTGTACCTGCTGACCTTCTGGATCCGGGATCTCAGCGCCACAAAGAAAATGCTTGATGCCGACGACTCCAGGATTTTCTTAGGAGAATCGTTTTGGGAGAGGAGGATACGATAGAGTCCTGAATATAATATGACACAACAATCTTAAATATTCCAGACAGGAAAAGTTTTTTGTCAAAGTCTCTGACAGTTTAAACTTTAAAGCTCCAGCAAAACTTTTAAACTTTTAAACTTTGAACCTGTTTGAACCTCTCGTGATTTATGAATTATTAAATGTACCACTGAAAATCAAGGACTTTTTCTTTAACTAGTAAAGCTTTCTGCTTAAAAGCACTGAGAAGAGGGTGGCGGGGGTGGGTGGGTGGGGAATGCGGGAGGGGAGGTCTGTGGGGTTTTTATCAGCCTGGCACTACTCTTGATTGCGTAAAACCCAAATCTGGGGAATATTTAGGAGACAAAACACCCAAACCAAGGCATACAATATGAAAGGGGAGAGATTAAAAAGTAAAATGTGAGGCACCTGAAATTAGTTATATAAGTATATCTGAGTAAGATTTGAGTTGGTATATATTATAATATATAATGTATTTAATATGTATAATATTAATATACATACAATATTAATTTTATATATTGGTGGTAAAATATACATAACATTACATTTATCACTTTAACCATTTCAAATATACAGTTCAGGGGCATTATGTACTTTCACAGTGTTGGGCAACCATCATCATTTGACACTAACTCTCCATTTCTTCCTCCCGACCCCTGGTAACCATCACTCCATGAATCTGATTATTCCAGTTACCTCATATAACGAACTTATACACACACACACAAACATAAATACTGTATAATTCCATTTTTATGAGGTACTTGGAATAGACAAATAATTTGAATATATGGAATAGACTATATATATATATATTTGTAGTAGAATATATATATATATTTGTAGTAGAGCAACAAGCATGAGGAAGGTATAAGGCAAGGAAAATCCTGAGGTTTTCCATGCATTTCAGTCAGAATTGAAAAGCAAGCAAAGTGAGGACAGATAGAAGGAGAAATTGGTTGTAATTTATGCATCCTGCAGGGCACAATCACTGCTCGGGAGCTCCGAATCCCTGTTAGCATGTCTAGGCTGAGCTGAGCCCTGTTGCCATCAGACCAGTCCTGAGGACTCCCGGGGACAGTGCAGGGGCATCTGGGCTGAGTGGCTGAGAAGGAAGCAAGGAGGGCCATGTGTGGTGGGGCCACCCACGCTAGGGAGCCCACAAAGCATGCACGGCCTGAGCTCTGACACCTCCTGAAGCTCAGGCACTTGTGGGATGAGGTCACTTGTCCAGCTTCCCCCATGGATCCCAGCACAAAGATTTTATCACTTTATGGTAGTGGGATTCATGGGCTTAGTAACCAGCTCATAGAAACCTCACCTCCCAGCATCAACTGTAAACTCCTCATTACATCTTAGTAGCCCACAGGTGAGCAGCAACAAACTTAAAAATTAGCTAAAGATTAGGTAATTCTCCACAGTCACATTTTCATATATTTGACCTGGGTTAAGGCACCCTGGAGGTTCAGCCCCATAGTTGGTTGACCAATTAGCAGGATTTGTTCCTTTAATAACTTCCATTGTTACCAAAGTGAGGCGGAGGTCTCAGAAGTCTGGGGTGAAGAAAGGTATGTCTTACGAGGAAGAAAGGAAGGAAGCAGGGCTTTTTGAGCAGGGGGGCTGCTTCCGCATGGCATAAGGACACAAGGTCCTTGGGAGGATAGAGGGAGGGACCCCAAAAGTGAAAGGGCGGAGCAGCAGCAGCCTGTGTCACAATTTGCCAAGTGCAGCCCCTCACTTTACCTCTTGGAGAAAGCCTGTCCTCATGTTGTTGGTTTGGGGAGAGTGAACAGATTTGCCCCAAAGTTGCTTAAGTTATTATTGGACCTACACAGAACTGCCATTCTGGGTGGGCACGCACACCCTCCTGATCACTGATTTCTGTGACAGCTGCCGTGTCCATGCTGGGATTCTGGCAACAGCCAGAGAGGCAGGAGGGGATCCTGGCTAGGGTGGGATTCCTGCTCCTCCTACTACATCAGGTACCAGAGGGCAGAGCCTGACTAGCAGTGGGTAGAGTTGATCCCAAGTCCCAAAAAACTACACTACAGCTATGTGGACATCTCCTGCTCAGGGCAGTGTGGGGCAGGTGAGAACAGGGCATCTGGCTGGGAACGCACTGCGCCCCAGGATGGATGTTCAGGAGATGGCTCACTCTCCATACCTCTAACACCATCGTGGATCCACATGCTCAGGAGGTTTTGTTCCATGGCAGATCTCTCAAGGATCTCTGTGCCAAGGACAGTACGCAAGATCCTGGGTTTAGTGGGTGGCCCCATTGGGTGATTGTTCCTGAGACGTCTTACAGCCTGTTGCTTAACTCTGTTCCTGTCCTGAGAAAGAAGCACCCACTGTTCACCAGTTGCCAGAAAGCTCTGGCTCCCCCCCTTTTCTGACCCTCCCAACGACCATGGTCACAGGATACTGGAGAGAATAATGAGATAAAAATGAGAGCAAGGTACCCCAGGAAACTGAGTGAAACTTGAGCAGTTTGAACATTAAAATATGGAAACTTGGCTCCAGCTTAATGTCAACAAGGGTAACAACCTGAGCATCTGAACTGAGAGAAAGAGGAAAGGGGAAAGGCAGCCCCGAGGTCAGGAAAAGGGGAAAGGTTGGAAGAAGAAGCTGTGGTTACTATATCACCATTCATTGATTGCTTCACGTATACTGCGTGCTGGCTAAGTGTTTTATTTAAACCTTCTTTTTAATTTTTATTATTTTTTAGATATTTGAAATACAACTTTATTCTGATTCTAAACAAAAGGGAATGGGAATGACAGAAACAAACAAGGTTTCACCACTGAATATTGTGATTAGACTGCAGCAATCTCATATTTGCAACTCAATAAGGAAACAACTGCATTCCAAAACAGCCGAATACATATGCAGGTCCAAAAACTGAAGGTATTTTTTTAACTGCCACATTCACCCAGAAGCCCTTTCATGTCCTTCAGCATCCCAAATCAAGCACGGGTTCTGCTTAGCTACACAGTGACATAGCAAACATGGGGCGCCACTGACCCCACAGGGCAGTTGTCTGTTAAACCAGCTTCTGGCGCTGGGCTCCCACTTCCATCTCTCACAGGTCTTCAGCCTCATCCCGGAGAACGGTGGTCTGAGCAACAGTAGGTCATACTCACATTGTGCTGCCAAAGCTGGTCCACGGCAACCTCTGGTGGGGCCAGAGCAGGCCTGGCAACAAACTCCAAGTTCAGGTCTCCAATTAGTTTTCTAGCAAGTCAAAGGAAGGGCTTTTGAAGTTGTAGTTACTCTTTGGCAGAAATGTCATATACCAGAGATTCTTCTTTCAGTGGAAGACAGTTGATTTTGCCTTTAACTTTTCTGTCCTCAATATCCACTTTGTTATTGTGGATAATCACACAACACAATGGAGATGATTTCACGCACTCATACCCGATCTCTACACTAGTTAGGCACATTCTTGTAAGTAACTCTTGAAGTGACATCAAGCATAATAGCCCATTGGGCTTGGGTGCAATAGGCATTTCTCAGTCTGCCAAACTTCTGGCCAAATGTATCCCATACGCTGAAGCTAGTAAGTCTTCTGTTGGTGTGGAACACAAGCAGATGGACCTCAACACCCAAGGTGGCTACATACTTCTCAAATTCACCCATCAGATGACATTTAATGAATGTAGTTTTTCCAGTGCCACCATCACCAATCAACACAAGTTTGAACTTAACTTGGGGTTCTCCTTGGGCAGCCATCATGGCGTTACTTCCAGAAGTATCTCTGGGCCCATCTGACTCTTAAGCCTTCTCTTATAATCTTGGAGGCATTCGGAGCCAGTCTGCCTGGGTTTGAATTCTGTTTTCATCACTTACTTCCTATGTGACCTTAGGCAACTGTCTTAAAATACTTGCTGATTCAACTTCCTTGATTGTGAAATAAAGATAATAATACCTAAACTCACAGGGTTGTTCTGAGGATTGGCTGAGATTTGTAAATCTCTTAGAACAGTGCCTAGCACATAGTAAATGCCATTTAAGGGCTGGAGATTGTATATATATGATTTCTTTATCCACACCGATGGAGATATATGCAAGGGTGGGCAAAATTAAGTTTATAATTGTTTGTGTGGGAAATACTACAATAATTATTAAATAACAATACAAGAATAAACTGTGTTTTGTATACTCACAACTGTAAACCTACTTTTGCTCACTCCTGCCTATATCTCCGTCAGCGTGGGGGATAAAGAAACTGAAAATCAGAGAGGTTAAGTAATTTACCAGAGGTTGCCCAGCCCAGATTTGAACCTAAGTCTATTTCATAGTTTTACTTGTGGTCTCCTTAGCTAGCTGGATAGAAAGTTTTTAGAAATACGATCTTTTCACGGAGATGATGGATGATGGTGATGATGATGATGATAATGCTATGATGATGATAAATACTTATATTGTGCTAGGTGTCTTATCTATATTATTTAATTCTTATCATGGCCTTTTTTGTTATACATCATCTTCATATATGGGTTGAGTAGTATCCCTCTGAAATCCTTTTCTACCAAGAAACTCAAAATGTGAGCTTATTTGGAAGAAAGGACCTGTGCAGATGTCATTACTTAGGATGAGGGCAGACTGGATCAGGGTGGGTCCTGTCAGAAGGTGTTCTTATAAGAAGGCCACGGGAATACAGAGAGACACACAGGGAGAAGGCCAGGTGAGACCGAGATTGGAATGATACAGCTAGAAGCCAAAGAACATCAAGGAATATCAGCAGCCATCAGAAGCAGCAAGAGGCAAGGGATGTTCCTTCCCGAGTGCCTGCAGAGGGAACACTGCCCTGCTGCCCTGACACTTTCTAGCCTCCAGAATGGCCAACCTTCAGAACTATGAGAAGATAGATTTCTGTGGTCTGAAGGCACCCAGTTTGTGGCCCTATATTATGAGAGCCCTAGGGAACTATACAGTCCAGCTGACATTGAGAAATTGAGGCTCAAGAAAACTAAGGGATTTGCCTCAGTTTAGTGTAGTGGCAGCAGTGTAGTGGCAGCAGATCTGGAATTTGAATTTGGGTCTGACCCCCTGCAATGTGCTCTGACCTCCAGCGAGTGCCAGAGTTGCCAGAGCACCTGGATCAGCATTGGTGCCATCGTGTGACTCCGCTCAGCACCGTCAGACCCAGTCTCTTCTGAATTTGACCCTGTGGTCCAGGCGAGGTGAACAACGTGCTGCTCAGTAAGTCACGCGGAATGGACGAGAAACAGCACTTGGAGAGAAAAATTCACCAAAACCTTTGGAGACAATTTCTCAGTTAACTGGGTATTAACTTACATTTTCTTTAAGTACAAGCAAAATAGACAATTATTTCAAAATAATGGAAATTTTATCCCCTGAAGAATTACTTTATATTGCATCTCTCCAGTGCACAGAATCAAATCATTAATCAATCTTGGCTCTTGACATTCTGTCTTCGGTTTACTCACAGCTTTGTTACTTATTCCCTCTAAACAAACACCCATGAAGCTTCCAATAAACCCCAGAACTACTGACTCTAACTCACAACATCCCCACTTCTTCCCCTCTCCTTATACATAAAAACCCTCTTGAACTTTGTCTTTATTATCCCTTTTAAAAATAAATATGTTTGTCACCCTTGCTGGTGTGGCTTAGTTGGTTGGAGCGTTGTCCCATACACCAAAAGGTTGGGGGTTCGATTCCTGGTCAGAGCATATACCTAGGTTATGGGTTTGATCTCCAGTTGGGGTATATATGGGAGGCAACGAATCAATGTTTCTCTCTCCCTTCCTCTGTCTCTAAAATCAATAGGCATATTTTAAAAATTAAAATGAAATAAAATAAAATACGTTTGTTGGATGTGTGACCACAAGGACCTATGTGGACTGGTTGTTTATTTGATCTTGGCTCCACTTTATTCACCCTAGCTTGGTAAATGGTGGGTCATGGTCTCAGTAGGCTGACAGACTCAGGCTATTGAGTAACTTTCTGTGTCATTGTAAGTGCCAGGGACCATGCACCTGCTGACTCTCTCCTGGAATGTTTCTGCCCCCTTGTCATCTTTCCTGCCTCTCTGACCCAGCAGACCTGGCTACAGACCACCTTATTGGAGACAAGGGCACAACTTGTGGAGAAACGGGGGCCAATCATGAAGCATAACTGACCAGAGTACTATGTGAATGAAGGCTGCGTGCCAGATTGAGTTTCTTAGCAGAGTTTAATAGGTCATTTGATAGCTCATTTAGCTCTCAGGTGTCCTTGCTATTTGTACCTCACAGTTCTTTTCAGAAGGGACCCAAACAAAGGCTTAATCCGTAGCCTTTTTTACACAAACAGGGTCTTGTGTTCCAAGTCTTCTGCATGCAAATAATAATTTCAAAGCAGTTAAACAAATCTCCTTGTAACCCCACTGAGGCCCATGGCTGTGCCTGTATTCTGCAAATGGAGCAGGGGCCCTGGTGAAATCCAGAGGAAATGTTTCTTTGGGGGGAGATTCTGGTCAGGCATTTTTTTTTCTAGGTGGAAAACACCTGATTTAAACTTCAACACCTCTTCCAAGCAGAGGTAATGCTGGGGAACAGGAGGAAAAGGGGATGAGGTAGGAAAACGGTAGTTAAGGAAAGAGGGACTTTGTTCAATATTGTTGTTTTTTTGTGGAAGGGGAGGAAGCAGGAAAATGCATCCTCAGCTGATTCATAGAGAAAACTGACATCTGGTTCTTTCCTTCCCAATCACTAACATTCTCCTTCGTGAATAAACACAGAAGGAAACACAAGTGGAAAGGAGACTCCTAAGTAATTCCAGTAAGTTGTTTCTCCAGCCAGAGACCAGCCTAGAGCCAGCGCACTTCAAAGGCAGTACAATCGCCTGTCAGCTGCAGAATTTCTCTCGGTCCAAGGTAAAATACTACATGGAGGGATGAGGGGAAAGTGTTGGAAGTAGAAGGAGACAATGCAAAGCCAAAGAAACAGAGAAAAGGAAAGATACTCCAGCCGGGAGACATGTTCAGGGAGCAGGGGGACCATTCTGGCCTGAACCTAGAAGGTAAAATGTCATAACAGGCAAGCAGATGTCCTCTGGCTGGGAGATCAAAGTTGCTGCATTTGGAATGCTGTCACGATCCATTTTTAAGAGGCGACCATTTTCCAAATGGATGCGGTAACCGGTGAGTGTGAATTATCAAAATCTATGAATTATTGCAGCCTGTATTCCTTTTCCTGGGAGATTAATAATGTTTGGGGCAAGAATCGAGGCCAAAGGGATCTAAGAATCATAGTCAAGGAGTCCCCAGGGCTTCCAGATGGAACCTTGGAGGTTATATTTTGGATGTGACTAGTGGTATTTGGAAGGGTAATGCTTATTCAGTACTAGCTCTGTACACGCGGAGTCTGCAGATCAAAGGATGGAGGACAGGGGCTTCCTGCCAACAAAGTAGCCCATAAAATGCTTTATTAAGCACAGAGAAATGAGCTTTGGCAAGAACACACTCTTACACGTGCAGGGAAAGTGATCAAGGTAAAGAAGCCAGTAAAAAGCTGTAGAAGGCAGAACTGTGGACATTTTTCAACCTGGATGAAAAGAAAGTGCAGTCAGCATTGTGACAACCATAATTAAATGACATTTGCAGCAATGAGGGCTCATGACATTAGGCCATTTCCTCAGGGAAAGTTGGTTGCAGTTTGGGAAGTTTTGGCTTTTCTGGGACCTCTTCCTGAACAGTGGAACCGATGATGGATTTGGAATCACTGAAGCCTGGTGGCAGCACCATGATTAGGGAACAACTCAGAGGCTGGTGGGAAGGGCTGGGCTCCCAAGGAGGAATTCCAGTCCTTGCCTGACCTGCTCCCTCACATTCCCCCATCCATTTTGGGTTTTTTTGAACATTCAAAACCAACTTTCTGCCTTAGTATAAGTGATGGATTTGGGGGTGTTACCTGTTTGCGGTTGCAGGAGTTTAATTGATTTTAGTTGCATCTGTTCTAGTCTTACTACCTAGGTATATCTAAGTGATGGATGGGTCAGTACCTGTTGGAGGATGGAAACATGGTATGGAGAGTATAAGATAGGAATTCAGGGAACTAAAGGAGCTGAAGTGATTTTGGGAAACCAAACCAAACCTAAAGGTACGTTAAAAAGGAAAGAAGGAATCCCACCTCTTATAAGATGATACCCTGGTTCTTTGGCATGGTTTATGAAGGCATTTGTGGTCTGTATTTGCCAACCTCCTGCCTGGTGCTGCAGTGCCCCTCTCTTAGTACAAACGACTTGCAATGCCCAAGTAGTCGGTAGGAGGCAGACCTTCAGTGAGACCCAAAGGGTCCCCACCTCCTGGCAGTCCTGTCGCTTTGGAGTCCTCTCCTTTTGAATGGCTGACCAAGCAACTATCTTCTAAGTAAGAGAATGTGACAAAAGCGATGACTGTCAGTTCTGTCTTTCTAGAAGACTGTATTATCTTCTTGGTTTGCATGCTTCAATGAGGCAAGTAGCCATGCTGGAGAGGGTCACTTGTCAGGGAACTAACGGCAGCCTCCAACGAGCAGCCAGCTAGGAACCAAGACCCTCAGTCTAACAACCCTTAAGAGCCAAAATCTGCCAACAACCATGTGATGGTCTTGGAAAAAGAACCTTTCTTCTGAGTCTTCAGACCGGCCCTGGACGGCACCTTGCTTGCCACCTTGTGAGAGACCCTGAGGGAGAAGACCCAGCTAAGCTGTGCCCAGATTTCTGCTCCACAGACATTGAGATAATAGATGTATGTTGTTTTTAGCCACTAAGTTTGAGGGCAATTTGTTAGCTAGCAATAGATATTAATATAGAGCTCTTGAAATGTCATGGTTCCATGCCTTTGCTTCTGGTCTTTCTGATGCCTGGAAAGACTTCCTCCACCTTCTCTTTGCCAGTGTGGCCAACCCTGCCCATTGTTTAAGATGTAGTTCAAAAACAATGTCTTCGAAAGGCCTGCCCTGCCTTCACCCATAAATCCTGCCTTCCCATGGGATTGACTTCTCCCTTCTCAGGCCTTGTATGAAGTATTTGTAAGAGAGAAAGCCTCTTATAATTCAATTCTTATTTTGAACATTTAATGATTAATGTTAAGAACATAAGCTTTGTAATCAGATAGGCATGAGCTGTGTGACCTTGGACAAGTCACTTTACCTTTCTGAGCTTCAGATTCCTAACCTGTAATACAAGAATTTTAATATCTGCTCTGTCATCCAGGGTTCCTATTTGCAAATAACAGGAATGTATTCTAGTCAGTTTAGGTTCAGAAGAACTTTTATGATGGGATTTGAGTAGTTCAAAGAATTGCTGAGAAGGCTGGGTAACCAGTTTCAGAAAATGTGCTAGCAGGAGGAGCCACCTACTCTATTGACTCTCCAATCCAGGTGTTGGTATCATGTGGCTGCTAGAAGAAATTCTTCCTGTCTGTTTTCTTTCTGCCGCTTATTCCTGATTCACATCTGATGGCCAAACCAGGTCACACACATGCGTCCTTGTTGCCAGGGGTAAAGAGAAAGCAAGTGTCTAGATTTTGCAGCCTCTACTCAGCAGCAAGAGAAAGGGAGCCCCAAAGCTCACAGAGGGAGAATATCCCACACCTGAGAAGGGGGATCCCATGCTGGGCTGTCAAGGACACACCAGTCAAGACCGAAATCTAGCACACTGAAGCAGCATGGCCAAGCCTTGTGGGGTCTGCCTGAGCAGGGAAGCCTGCAAACAAGTGGATGTCTTCAGGCAAAATCTTCTCCAGGAGGCTGAGGAATTCCTCTACAGATTCTTGCCACAGAAAATCATACACCTGAATCAGCTCTTGCAAGAGGACTCCCTCAACATGACCGATCTGACCTCTCTCTGACCCCCACTGGACATCCCAATTCCAGACTCCCCACCCAAGGATGATGAGATGGAAACAGATAAACAGGAGAAGAAAGAAGTCCCTAAGTGTGGCTTTCTTCCTGGGAATGAGAAGCTTCTGGCCCTGCTTGCCCTGGTTAAGCCAGAAGCCTGGACTCTCAAAGAAAAATGTATTCTGGTGATCACATGGATCCAGCACTTGATCCCCAAGATTGAGGATGAAAATGACTTTGGGGTGGCAATCCAGGAGAAGGTGTTGGAGAGGGTGAATGTGGTCAAGACCGAAGTGGAAGCTTTCCAGACAACCATATCCAAGTACTTCTCAGAACGTGGGGATGCTGTGGCCAAGGCCTCTGAGGAGACCCGTGTAATGGATTACCCGGCCCTGGCGCACGAAAGAGATGAGACAGCCTATGGGGAACTCAGGGCCATGGTGCTGGACCTGAAGGCCTTCTGTGCTGAGCTTTATCATATCATCAGCAAAAACCTGGAGAAAATTGTCAGCCCAAAGGGTGAAGAGAAGCCATCTATGTACTGAGCCCAGGGCTAGAAAAGAAATAAATTACCAATGCTTTGTGCAGATTAAAAAAAAAAGGACACACAAGTCAAAAAGTCTCAAGATGCCCTTCACGCCACTTTAGAGGGTCATTGGGGGGATTACATGAGCTGATCATGGAAAGTGCTGGCATTTGGAAAGAACCGGGTAGATGGCAGCTGTTTCTGTCATGTAACTGTTCTTAGTTACAATTCTTCTGGCAAAGCCAGTCTTCTCATGATGGGCCATAATGTCTCATCCTCTTCAGTAACATCCTCTCCCATTCTCCACTTATCCAAATTCTGGCTGTCCTTCCAAGTCCAGATCAAGTCCACATTCAGCACATGAATGTTTCCAGAATCATTTTCTCTTCATACCATCTTCCCACAGCACCTTTCTTTAATTTAGTGCTTAAGTACACATGGACTTATCTTCCTATGGATTTTTTTCATTCTATGTGTATGTTATTCTCCTACTTGATAAAAGGGGCAGGCCACTTGGCAAAACATGGTCCCTGGTGGCAGTTTTTGACTTCCCCACCTAGGATGCAAGGGACTGTTTCTCTGACCGTGATCTTGAGCTTGTTATCTTTCCTTGTGTCAGGTGTCATTCTTTGGTAGTTAGTTCTGTATATATATATACTTCATTTGTTCATTTATTCATTCTTCTAACATATATTTGTTGGTTGCTTACTATGCATCAGGCACAGGTGTAACCATTATGATGACAGAGAAAAATACACCTGTTTGTAGAGAGCTTGCAGTCCGCTGGAAGGCTAGTGTTTTAGTTTCCTCATTGTCTTACAGTTGTGCAGCTGAGAAGTCTGACCAGGCTAAAATCAAGGTGTGGAGAGGGATGCATTCCTTTCTAGAGAGTTTAGAGAAAAATCCATTTACATGCCTTTCCTAGCTTCTAGAAGAAGCTGCCCACATAGCTGGCCTCGTGGCTTCCTACCTCAATCTTTAAAGCCAACAAAGTTGTGTTTTACTGACCCTTCTTATGTCATCACATCTTCCTTTTACTCATTACAGCCAGGAAAGATTCTGTTTTCTTGTTTGTTTGTTTGTTTTAAGGACTCATGTGATTAGATTGAGTCTGCCCAAATAATTTAGGAAACTGTCCCCATTTCAGGGTCCTTAACTCATCTTCTAAGTCTCTCTGGGGATGTGGACGTGGGCAGAATGCAGGGGTCATTTTTTTGACAAACACAGGGAATGTGCACAACTATAGTCTATGTTATCAGTTGTTCAAATAAAGAAGCAAGGGGGGTTAGAGGCCACTTTCAACAGAGTCAGGGAGTGGAGAAGGCAGAGGAAAAGAAAGACCCATCAGGTCAACCATTTTCGACCATAAAGCTTTTTACAGTGGGTGAGCAAATTGTGAGTGTGGGCAGACGACATACAGATATCCATTTCCTTATTTATACTGAATTAAAAAGTCTTTTCTTAGCCACCAGTTTTCACTTCACTCATGTCACTCGTGGGATGTGACTTTATGGGCTCCAAGCAGCATCTTTTGGTTTTAAACCCAAAGAGTGAGATCTGATAGGATGACTTCTTACATCTTAATGAGCACCTTTTAGCAATCAGATGGGCTGCTTAGTTCTCTCCTAATGTTAGAAATGTTTCTGGGGCCTTTCAGGAAACTCTCCTGATTTTCTAGTCTCTCCAAACATGAATATTTATTAATTATGTTTATAAACAGCATATCTATCTATCTATCTATCTATCTATCATCTATCTAATCCATCATCTACTTATGTTACCACCACTCATATCCTTACCCTGATCACATTTTCTAGTTTACTCGCTTCCCAGGAGTCTCTAAAAATGTGTTTCTAAAGCCCGCTTTACTTTTTGCCAATTTTTCCTGCACAAAAGAAAGTAAGTTCCTCCTTTTGCAGACAAATTTGAAAAGAGACCATTCCTTCCACTCCAGGGTTATTGGCCACATCTTCCAGAGGAGTCTGAGAGACTTACCCCTTTAGTCCGAGTCCTCATTAAGGTCAGATCCAGAATGAGAAGCTAGGGCCTCTGGCTCCAAGTACATGCCTCCTCAACACTCTGCAGAGCTCCCCCACTGCTGCCGACAGGCGTTCCTGCACCAGGACACACACACACGCACACACACACACACACACACACACACCACTCTTTAAAGAATAATGCAGTAGGTAAAAGTTCCATGTAGAATGCTAGGAATGCCACATGACCATACCTGATTAAGAGCCCAGCAGTTGGCACACAGTCAGAAACTAAAAGGAGGAAGAGGCCAGGCTGGTGGGGCCAGGCTGGGAAGACTTTGTGGAGGAGGAGGGAAAAAATGAGTGAGAAACGGGAGTTATTGCATAAGTTGGCTCACGCCATGGAGTTGCATATATCACTGTTCTTCAGAACAAGCTGAGGGCCCCCAGGGGTGAGTTTCAACTTGATCTATAGTCTCCGGATGTGGGGGGTTGTGTTGCCTGTGTGGTGAACTCTACCCCTCCACTGGCTGTCCAGGGACACGTGCGTTGGTGGACCATGTGAGGCCCTCTGGAAAGCCCCAAGTAGTTGCCAGATTGTTTGAGAATTCCAACTCCTATTGTTATATTCAGAGTTGTTACCTGTGACAATAGTGGTCCATCCCTTTGGACATTAAATGCATACCAGCCCATCCTGAGAGTCGCTCCCAGCTCCATGCTGTCTCTGTTCCCACCAAAGGCTGAGGCCCCACACACACCCACATCATAAGCAGGACCACCACTGTGTTGCTCAGATGCTAAGGGTCTGCTTCTGTCTCTCACTTTGAAAGAACAGAAATGAGTTGCTATTTTTAGCTTTGCATGGGAATTCCGAGGGTGCAGGGAGAAAATGAATCAGCCAAAAGTGTTTTCTGGGGCAACTGCCCTCTCAGTTGATATGGAGCAAGAGAGGAAAGAAAGGAGGTAAAGATATCTCAGCCCTTCCAGTAGACTCCAGCAACTTTGAGGCCCTCCCTAGAGCAACCTTGGCAATTACGCACAGTGGAAAATTGAATCTTTCTTGTTAGGTAGACATTCTGTGCCTCTGATAGGCAAAGAGGAAAGACAAGAGAGGAAGAGATGAAGGGATTCACTGAAAACAGTGAATACCATCAACAATGTCTCATGGGAGCTGCCCATGGGCATTAGGTAGGACAGGAGGTGGGCAGGGCAGGGGTCCAGCTATAGGTGATAAGAGGAAGCCTAATAAAACAGACAGAGAATGTGGGAACAGACTGGAGGCAGGCCAAACAATTGGTCCTCATCAGAGAGAGTGAGGTGTGGTGCAGAGAGGTGGGCAGAGCAGAGACAGGGCAGGGGATGAGTGAGGAGGCCCTGATAGGTGCAGAGGTGTCAGGGAGCCTTCAGTCAGTTACTGGCTCCAGCTGCTGGGATGAAATGAGGGGCAAGACTCTGAGGGCCTGTATTTTGCAAGAAATGAGGTGCCAGGCAGGTGATTCAGTCATGGAGAGGCAGTGTGACATATTAGAGTGGTCTTCATTGCTCATTATAAGTCTTTTTAGTTTAGTGAGCTTGAGAAAATTACTTAGCCTCTCTCCACTCTGGAGCCCATCCATATGTTACAGGATGAGGGCAGTTGCATTCAGTTGTATTTATCAGAATTATGCCTGGGAGGAGTGTTGTGCTTTGTATGAAGGCTGTGATGGCCTGTTTGGGGCATGACTCTGACGCCCAAGCCATGAACACCAGCTAGGAGGGCCAGGCAAAGGTGGGAGACTGAGCAGTGTGCAGTGTGCTGCCTCTTCCTCCAACTCCTCAAGTCTCCAGTAAAGTTGCTAAGCTAATGAATGATTGGGTGCAAAGAGATCTTTTGAGATAACAAGCAAAGGGGAGAAAGCTTGAGTTGTGAAAGAAGGAAGCAGCATTCCACATGAATGGGAGAGGGGCGCTCAGCTGACTCCCAGTTACAGGCAACAAAGGGGTCGATGAAACCAACTTTCTCATGAGGAGAAGTGAGCCTAAACCACCCAGTCCACTGCCCACATGAAGATGGCATCAATAAAGCAGAGTTACTTGTTAGCCAGGGAAACTGACACATAGGGGTTAGATGGGACCTTTCTGCCTGGGCTTCCGGTTCAAGGAGGGGCTTTAGCACTAGAATGAAGCAAAAGCCCACATCCTGACCTGGGGTCAGATGGGGTGAGTCAACTCAGGGGCAACCTAGTGCTGAGTCCTCCAAACCCCATGGGCGGGGCTGCATGGATGGGGGGCTGGGCGCAGAGCGAGTCTTGGCTTTGTCATTTAGGGCAGCATCGTGCTTTTAAATACTATTTCTCTTTTTTAAAGATGTTTTTATTTATTTATTTTCAGAGAGAGGAGAAGGGAAGGAGAAAGAGAGGGAAAGGAACATCGATGTGAGAGAGAAACTTCGGTCGCTTGCCCCGCGTAGCCCAGGCATGTGCCCTGAGCAGTAGTTAAACGCCTGACATTTTCCTTTGCAGGACGACACCCAACCAAGTGGGCCACTCCAGTCAGGGCTAAATGCTATTTCTAATTTTTAATAGTTTTTAATTGCATTCTTTCCCATTATCATTCATCCCCCTTATACTCTCTTTCACTTCCACCCACCCCTCCCCCCTGCAATCACCACAATGTTGTCTGTGCAATTTTCTTGAATTTGATGCCAGACTGGGAAAAATTACAGCTGCTCAAAAATGATTTTAATGTTCATGTGCTGAAGCCAAACTTAAGGTTTTAAATAAATTGCTCAGAAATCTATCTCTCATCCAAGGGACAGCAATGCAAAGTTGTATTTTCCCGCCCCCTGCAACTTCTTGTTTATTTAAAACTCTTGTTTTTAACTTTTTAATTGACCTGTTCCTTTTTTTTAAGGTGGCAAGATCTTGATTAATATAGTGGAACTTAAACCTGAGATAAAACTCAGGAAGGAGAACATGTAAGCAATGCACTGTGTTTGTAGCATTTACAACCTTCCAAAGCTGACCTACAGAAGTTTAAGTTTCTCCTCTTCACCTGTAAATGCTTGAAACATTTTCGTTTGATAAATACCTGACATAGAAAATTAGAATTACTGACCTTTTACAACTTTATCTTTTCTGAGTATAAATAGACACACCTCAAAGACAGTTTTCTCCCTCCAGGCACATTTTGAAATAGTGCAGCCATGTGCTTAGGAGAGCTGGGACAGTGGCACACACTGTCCTTCCTCTGACCCCTTCCATTCAGAGACGGGTGATCTTCCTGGGGGGACGGTGAGGCCACCCCGTCCTGACCAACACGGGCTGACCAACGCTCCGAAGCACCAGGATTTGAATTCATGAGGTTGGGGGTGGGCTCCCTTTTGAATGTGAAACATGAATCATTTCCTTTTAGTGAAAAAACCCATGTTTCGGTCTGAAACTGTTCTCAGCCTAAGGCCTAAGATCACGGGCACCATTCTGATGGCAACGCTGCATGTGTGAACGGTGGGCTTGGAGCATGAAGGGCAGTAGCTCTTCCAACAGAATGCTGGTTTCAGTTATGAGCTTTGAGAACATTGTCTGCTGAAGGTCAAGTTCCCCAAATGGAGCCTGGAGACCAGGACCCTTGTGCAGGTGACCTCTGTGCGAGTGCTTCCAGGACTGCAGCGGAGCTCTGAGGACAGGGTGGGGTGTCCATCCATCTGTGCGGGCCTTTTCAGGGGTCAGGGATGGAGTGTTGGCTCTCCTGCAACCGACTAAGGGCTGCCCTCTTGGGTTGGAAATTTCCAGAAACTCCCTGCATGCAGGCAAAGTGGGCTTCGGGCCCCTGCCAGAGGTGGCAGTCCTTGCTGCTGCTGCTGCTGCTGCTGCTGGGAGTAAAAGTGCCAGGAAGAGGTGCTCATAGGGTGATGCTGAGTGACAGCCACACTGTCCCAATCATGAAACAGCTGAGGCTTCTTTGTTGCTTGTATGTCCCTTCATGCCTCCACGAGTTTCCTCTTTTGTTTCAGAATATGAACAAACACTACCTCAAGTTATACACTGATGGAGAAATTGCTGACCCAGAGTTGTGGCCACCTCCATTCCATTTGAATCTTTTCATTTCAAGAGTATTCAACGTGTCTCTGGTTGGCAAAGGTTTTCTCTCTCCTTCTTCAAGAATATTCATCCATATTAGGACCAGTTAACCCTGGCACTGGTTCCTGGGAGTGGCTTGAGGACGTTCACACCTGTGTGCAATGACTCTCCTCCACAGGGACTCTCATCTGTGCACGTGCCCCCACCGCCGTCTTTGCCTCTGTCCCTCCTCCTCTTTTAAGGCAGCTCTTGAGGATCTCCCTGATCTGCTCCTGCTTATCTACTGCTTTCATTTTACACCACTATTCCCTACTTTCCTCTTTTCTAGTCATATTTAGAACATCCAGCAAACCTCTGTAAAGCACCTGCTGTGTACCTAACACTTTTTCTGGCCTGGAGAGAAAACACAGACAGTATTTCTGCTCCCACAGAGCTTGTGGTCCAGGATGGAACACAAACAAACAGGTGGTAACAACAGAGTGTGATAGGTGTTAGGTACCCAAGTACAGTTGCCGTGGGATGCCACGTGGGTGTGATGGGCTAGGGATGCTTGCCAGAGGATGGGATATTTAATTTCAGACCTAAAGGGTGAATTGGAATAAGCCAGGTGTAGGGTGGGGAGAACAGGAAGAGTGCTCCAGACAAGCATGAGCAAAGGTTGAGGTGAGAAAGAAAAATCCTATATGATTGAAAGATAGGCGATAAGTTGGGAGGAGGTAGAGGTAGGGCTGGAGGGGTGGGCAGAGGCCGGCCACACCGGGCCTTGTAGGCGGCAGTTCTCTGCATACTCATGGCCTCCCCCTCCCGTGGGCCTTCTCACCTGACATTCCCACTGCCTGAAAAGGCTCCTGTCTAGACAATGCCCTCCTCCAAGATCAGGTGTCCCTCCTGCTCCAGTGCCCTTGTAATTCCAGGTGACATGTCTGTCGTGACATGTATCACACTGCACTGCCATTGCCAACTTTCTTGTGTGTCTCTCCTGTTGGAACTGAGCAGCTGAGGCAGGGACTGTCTTTGCACCCTAGCACCTAGCCCAGGGCCCGGTGGAAATGACGTCCTGGCCGGCATCCCGTGATGTCCTCACAGGATGGCACAGGCCCAGCTCAGCCTTGCCAATGAGGCCACTGGCCCTCCATGGAGACAGAGGTCTGGGACCAGCTGAAGGTGGTTGACAAGAAGGGGAGCAGGAAGAGAATGGGGAGGTAGAGACAGACAGAATGTTAGAGGTGGAGGGAAAAGAGAAAAGGGAAAGGAAGTAGAAAACTTTACCTAGCTTTTTAGGCCTCTGAGGGAAATGGAATAAAAGTGTGATTCTTACTGTAACTGGAAAAGAACCACAGCAAATCTCCTTCAAAACCAAAGACCACAGAAGAGAAATAGTGTACAAAAGTATGACTGGCTGAGTCAAGGTGAAGAGGCCCTGTAACAGGGGCTGAGTAATGGTGGCGACTTGGGCCTCTGCCCATCAGTTAAGAGCAGGACTCCTCTGAGTCCTCCAAGCAATCAGAATGGTCAGTACCCACTGCACAACTGTGGTTTGCTTTTATGGCTTTAATTAAATTGAATTAACTATAATAACCAGGGCTTCTGTTTGCCTCACTCTCCATTTCAAAAAGGTCTATTTTAGCTGTCGGGCACGATGTTTCTGAGTGGAAAATCAGTGTGTGCATTGGTTCTCATTGTTTTCCTTTCGCTAGAAGGGCAGGCTGATCTTTTAAGAGCCGAATTACAGTAATAAGAGAAAATGAGTCACTTATAGCCGCCCTGAGTCCTTCATACTGTCACTTCTTTGCATCTATGAGCCCGTCGGCATTGCCCATCATTCTAGTGAAGTGCAGCGCTAAGAGCTCCAGCTCCGATTTAGGAGACTTGGCTGGAGACGGGGTTCTCTCCTTTACCAGCTGCGAGATCTTGGGCAAAAAACCTACAGAACAGCCCTAAGTCCATAAGATGGCAAAACCTATTTCTCAGGTTTATTTGGGCATTAAATATTGCACCTACAGCACAAGCTGATGCCTGCTATTCAGCAGGTGCTAAAAGAGGTGAGGAGTAACACACAGGAAAAGTCTCACAAAACCCCTCTTGTTGTCAGAGAGGTGAACACAAGAGCCCTTTGCTGAGGAAGGTAAAGCTGTGCTCCCTTATACTTCTTAGCAGGTGCCTTTGCCACTAATTCCAAAGTAAGTGCTCATTGGCTCCAGGATTGCAAAGAGGATCACTGCTCTGTTTCCCCCAGCTCATCCCTGTCATTCGTTGGCCGAGCAGACACTATTGCCTGTCTCTGTGGCTTTGGGAAGTCGCTTCTACCACCAAGATGACAAGACTCTCCCTCCCTGGGACCCTGCTGTCTGTTTCCCCTGGGGTCACCTCCCCCACCTTACCTGCAGCTCTGCTCTGGATTTGATATATGTATGTATTTTGAAATACTGTATTTTTAGGACTATAAGATGCACTGGATCATAAGACGCACCTAGGTTTTGGAGGAAGAAAATAGGAAAAAAATTTTGAAGCAAAAAATGTGGTAAAATATTTAATAACACAAATAACGTAGGCTGCCCCCCACTCCCAGTGAGCCAGGTAAGCTACATTCGGACTATAAGATGCACCCCCCTTTCCTCCCAAATTTGGAGGGGAAAAGTGTGTCTTATAGTCTGAAAAGTACGGTAATCACCTCAGTAAGTCTAGTAAACATTGGTCACCACGCAGAGTTATAGAATAGAATTTGTTTTCTTGCAATGAGAACGTTCAAAGTTTGCTCTTACTTATTTTATACGTTTGTGCCTTTTGACTCCCTTCACTTCCTGGTTTCATGCCCTTCACTGAAGTCGTTCTGCTTTAGACCTCATTGCAGGTGTTCCCTCAATGCTTCCCCATGTCTCCGCAAAACCCCAAAGCCCTGAACACGTAAAGTTTTTAAATAACTCACTGAGTGCTGCAACCTGAACTCACATGAGTCTATTCACATTTTCATTTGCTCACTTAGAGAGTCACCCTGGATTGCCGCAGACTGATCAGTGCATTTGTTTTCAGGATGCTTCCCAGGACCCCTGAATGTCGCTTGAAGAGTTATGTAATTCAAGGTATGCACTGAGTTACTCCTAAAATTTGAAAAATTCTCAACTCCAAAGACATGTGGACTGCAGGGTTTCAGAAAGGGCTGTGCACCCTTAACAACAAAGGTCAATCTTCCCAGACCACTCTCACACTTGCCATTAAATTCCTGCACAGCTCTGTGGGTAGGTCCTCTTAGCCACCCCATCTGACAGTGGCTGACACGAAGAAAGATGAGAAAATGAGCAAAGATTGTACATTGAACAAGTGCGGAGTCACCACTGGATCTGGCGGCCAGGCAGCCGAGCCTTTTCTCTCCCCTGCTCCTCTGTGTGGCCTGTGTTTTGTTTCACTCCCACTGAGATACAAGTCGCCGCTTAAACTGGGAAACACGGTGTTTTGCGTTGGTTAAAAACATGGACACTGCAACACAGAACTCCTGAAATCAAATACTAGTCCAATCACTGTATAGCTGTGTGACTTGGGGCAAGTTACTTGACTTCTCTGTGCTCCCTTTTCCTGATCTGCAAAATGGAAATAATAGTATCTACTTTTTAGTTGCTATGAAGATGAGTTAGTGCATGTAAAGTACTCATCTGGCACATGTTAGTGTTAACCGTTACTATCAATTCTTCTCTCCTCTGTCCAGCTAGCCTAGCTCTACATAATTTCATTATATGTTAGTTGAAGTAGATTAAGCTCTAGTAGATTAGTTGAAGTAGACTATATGTTAGCTGAAGTAGAAGATCTCTTTATATGGGGAGTATATGCTGTTACTCACTGTTGACAGGGACGGGGTTCATGTCACCCTTGCTCAGTAGTGTTTCTGAGGGTTCAGAGAGTGGCTGCGAGCACAAAACGAGGGCTTCCCAATTTCACAACACCATAAAATGAAAAGACAGGAAATCACACTTTTTGACCATCTTACTGCATTCTCAATTCCAAAGGAAATTCATTTTACTTTATCAAATTGTTACCAAATGTTTGTGTATTTCAGTTCTAGAAGAATATGTTGGAAAGGTGAAAGAGTTAAACTTTTACTTGAAATGCTTTAAATAACTTCTTTTAAATATAGCCTGCTTGGAGAAAAGGGAAAGAAACTTGAAAATGTCTCACTTTGCAAAAGAACAACAGGAAGCCCCAGTTGGCAATGTTTTTCTGCAGACTTTGGAGAGCTGAAGGTCAAGGTGCAGCAGGCACAGCGAGCGGCTGGGGCTGAGGCTGAGCCTGGCTCACAGGGCTGACACCATATTCTGTCTGCTCAAGAGGGGCTGCTCTTTCTGCATCTCCCCCGGCCAGTCTGGTCCCCAGAACTTCTTTCTTAGCTTATGGAAGATTCACTGTGGGCTCTACACAGGGGCTCTGTGCAGCTTCCACATTGGAATCAGCTCAGGCTTGGTGGAAAGTTTTGAGGGTCACCTATTCTTAAATATCCAGGGGAAAAAAAACCTTGAAAATGACAGAAAAAGGTCATCTTTTCTCAATACATAGAAGTTATATTATGACTCCTGGAAAACACAACAAAAAACAGAACAAAGGAACATCAACATCCATTCTGTCTGGAAAATTCAAGTACAGAGAGATGATATATGGCAGCTTCGTGTTTTATGTGGGGCTGACTCTTAATAGAGCTGTAGTTCTCAAGGACTCTCTGGATGGTGGCTGCAGCCACTGACAACAGGGGTCCGTGTGGCCAGGACTCTCCCATTGCTGCAGGCAGACAAGCAGGAGGGATTGTGCTGTGGTTGAGCCCGTGGATTGGCAGCCAGCCAGTCTACACTCCAGCTACAGCTCTGTCACTTTGCTTTGTACTTGTGGGACTTTGGGCAGGTAATTTGTCCTCTCTGCCTCAAATCCTCAGCTGTAAAATGGGGGGACAAAGGGATCCACCTCACAGGGTTGGTGTGAGCATTAATCTAATGAAGGCATGCATTTAATGGCTTGCACATATAGATAGATATTCACTAAGTGTTATTTATTTGTGTTCACATTCTAGTGCAACCAGGGGAAAGTTATTAATCTCTGTCATCTTTATTTCATTCCTATAAAATGGAGTAAAAAATACTTACCTTGGGGCCATTATAAAGTTTCAAAGGAATAGTGTCCAAACTGGTGTTTATTGAGCTGTATTCAATAAATGGCAGCTTTCCCAGTATGTTTTTTTTCCTGTGTCTTCTACACTTTCATAGATTCTCCGTGACATCCTTTCAAATGGAAATCTACTAATGCTCCCCTGCTTCCTGGACAAGACAAGGTGAGATCCTTGTTCGGAATCACATGAAGCAGCAGTGAGTAAAGCAGGGAGAGGAGACCTGAATAAGACAACCATAGGAGGAAACATTTTACAGTTGCATGCGGTGCTAGGCATATGATATACAATCTCTTATTTAAATCTCATGAGCAAGAACTATTATCATTCCCATTTGTAGGTGATGAAACTGTAGCTCACAGAGATTTACACAGAAGTGAGATTTGAATCCGGGGTTTGGCTGTGAAAATTGTGTCCTGAGCATGTGGCAGAAGCTTTCCAAGAAGAGGGGAGGCTGGGAACATGGGGAAGGAAGGGAGAAGAGAGATTGGTTAGTGTTGTGGACACCAGAACCATCTTTGATTTAAAATAATTTCTTTAAGGAAATACAACTCCAATTATTCTTTGTCACCAAAGCAGCTGCAGTTCCTTGTCCTGAGTGTTCTCCTTATCAACCTTTCCCACTTCCTATCCCCCACAGCCCCCACACACCCCACTGGCCTCTCATTGATACAGACTTGGACAAATGAGGTCAGAAAACTCCAGTGTCCGCACACAGTGTCCTTTTCTGTGGGTCACTCGCTCACAAGGTCAGCACAACAAACTCACCCCACTGCAAGGCTTGTTCCTGGGAAGCGCGGGGAGGGGTGAGGCGTGAGTTGCTGTGTCTCCCGCTGGTTCCAGGATAGCATGGGGACAGCAGATCAGAGGGGGAACACTGGGAGCAGAGGAGGAGACATGAAGGGGGCAGAAGATTTCATGTGGGCATTTTTGAAGATTACTCAGAGGTTGTTATTGAGAATAAGCTTTTGTACCTCCAATACTTCGTGATCACTGCACATCCTGTTACCTTGTTTTGGTAACAATTAGAATTTGAATCAATCACCTTAACACTCATTATTTTTGAAACCACAAAATGTCAGAAATATAACCCTTGTTCTTGATGTTACTGTTTTGGACAATGTAAGGAAAGATTACCCAGCTTCTGAATCATGTACATGTACATGTAGTACATTCTGAGGTGTAACTAGAAGATCTTATGTCCCTATTGTCAATCAGAGATACTTCAAGAATCATAGTGTACGTTTGTGGAACACCTAATTTATAAATCATTTTACATGCATTTTTAGGAGATGAGAAATCATTTTGTTTCAGATTAAAAACTTGCTCAGAATAAACTCTAAATGTTTTTCTTCCTAGGCACAGTTATCAGAGGCTGGGGCTGCAAAATGGGGCTATCTTTTCTTTCTTTTATTTAAAAATTATGCGAATCTCAGGAAATCAAAGCCACCAATTTTAGGTGGCTAAGAGCAAAGATTTAGAAGAAAGAAGACTTGTTTGGAAGATCTGCCTACTTTGGAAATGAAGAGAGTTTTATTTCTTAAGACACCAGAGATTTATGGATTTATGTTTCCTCCTTAAGACAAACGACCCAAGCACATTTTTTTCCACCACTAACTCTGATCAATTACCTTTGTAACTAAAGAAATAATCTTTAAAGAGAAACAGAGTTAAAACGCACTAGGTTCTAGTGTTTAGGGTTATTTCAAACTTTTGTTTTCGTACTTCTAGAGCTGGATTCATAGGTAAATCCTAGTTATAGAGTAATTTTTCCTTTTACCAGGAGTCCTGATCCATATGAGACAAGTCAGGTTTAGAACCACAGACTATTACGCGTGGGGAGGGACCTTCAAGACGCCCAAACTCTGTGCCCCCGTTTAACCGTTGAGACATGGAGGCCCAGAGTGCTGGAGCGCATTGCCCAGCATCACTCAGCTGGGAGCGCCAGGGTCCTCGGAGTCACTTCAGATCTGAGGCTTGCACACCTCCATTTCTCTGCTCTCAGCCCTTACTTTTGCCTTCTTTTTAGAGCTCACTTTAAGGCAAAATCCTCGTCCTGACCTCCCTCTCAGAGCCCATAATATATATATTAAAAAAAAAAGATGCAGGTATTTGAATAGTTCCACGCGGGAGTGGGTTGGGTTGCGCCACTTTGCGGCATTTGGGCTCCCCAAGCGCGAGCGGCGGGGCAGGCGTCTGCAGACTCGCGGCGACGCCGGCCCAGGCGGCCAGTCTCAGCGCCCGGCTCCAGCGGGGCGGCCCCGGCCGCGCCGCGCCAGGCTCGCGGGGGTCAAGTCCAGGTTGCAGCGGAGGAAGGCAGCGGGGGAGGGGTGGCCGGGCCGCGCCCCGACCACCTCTCCTCTGCGCTTTGCGCGGAATGTTGGGACGGTTCCATAGGCGTGGTGTGTCTGTATAAACATCATTAGCCTCCGGGGCCGACACATTGTGCGTTTTTAATTTCGCTTTACAAATTGCGGCCTCCTCCCGTTTGAGAAGAGGATGGAAGCATTGCCTCTCCGCCTTTCTGCTGCATTCCTGGGCGCCCGCCTTCTTAGATGCGAAAGGGAGAGGCGCGTATCTCCGTTTTCTGCACGCAAGGCTTCTTAACGCACCTCGTTTGTAACATTATCTTTGGCTCAGGGGGAAATCTTTCCTACTCACCTGGAACTGGCAAAACGTGGCTTCATATTTAAGTTTACTCTTTAATCTCTGCAGCGGGAAAAGAGAGCAGAATGCTCTTCCCAGTTTGTTTGCAATCACAAGCCATGACAAGTGGGGAGGGCTGGTGAGCTGCTCTGCGCGTCCAGAACCCTTCTCTACTCCACAGCCTGCGTTCACAAGTCATCCTCACCTGTGTCTCTGTTGCCTTTGCATCGCGCCCACTGCTCCCTGCCACCTCCCTGCTTTGCTCATCTTTCAGAGCACAAGCCTCATTCAGAACCTCCTTTTAAAAATCGATTCAAGCATTCCTAAATTCTCTGCTTTCTTCACTCTGATGAAAGGGGGATCATTCTCCTCACTTGGGAGAAGAAACCTCGAAGCTGATTCTTTCAGGGTGTGTACTTTGAGGCAGATCATACAAATGACGAAGATAACCCCCCCTCGGAGCCTATGGCAGTTTGACTTTAAGCATGAGGCGAGTTAACAAGGAAAGCAGCAATAAATCCAGCCCAGGGCATGACCTGGCACTAAATTGTCTCTTACAGTGTCCAGATTTCTGGCCAAGTTGTCAATTTGATGCCCCTTTCTCCACTAGCCTCCTCAATTCCCTCTTCAGGTTGTGTTGTCTTTGTTGGTTCGCTTTTGTTTTACTGCCAAGTTATCTCTGCTGTACCCCTTCCACCCTCCCCCATTTTCTGACTCTGTTTTCCAAGTTCTTTAAGCATGACCAGAATAACACACCCACAGCTCCTTTGCTAAATCCCTCAAGTTTGCTTCCTTGGTAGAAATTTTGAAACCAGCTCATGTCAGAACATTTTGTCCGTCTCTCCCCACACTCAGACTGATGAAAGATGGAAGGACTTGGTATTTGCTGGAGATGAAAACATGGGGAAAGCTGCTGGAACCAACACCAGGATGTTCTTTTTGTCCTTTGCACAAGGTGATCACATATTCTTCACATTCTACACACGAACAGCCATAAAGAACACGTCGCTGCCCTGGAGACAAGCAGTACTGGTGAGGGTTAACCAAGAAGCACTTCGTGTGCCTGAGTAAATAGTCTGGGGAAGGATTAGACCATGTTAAACTAATAAGCTGATCATAGTGATAAAGTTATCCCAAAGATTCTTTCCGCTTTATGTTTAACAGTTCCTTTTCTTCAAAGGCAATGCATAAATGGTGTTGGTTTTATGGCCTGGAACCCTCCATTCAGACAGTTACAAACAAGCCTGCATTAACCATGGTATTATCTTTCCTGATCCGTTAGATTTAAAAGGAAATTGTGATATCATTACACGCATTCAAGAGGTATTTTCCTCTTGATGTTCTGCAAGTTGAAATCAGGGAGATCAAACACATTCAGCACACTGAGTAAGTGCTTCGTAGGCTAAACTGTCTTCAAGGCACAGGTTTGGAGCATCAAGCAGATACTTCCAGCTGCCCAGTGGACAATGTAAAAAATGAAAGGAGAATGAAGATTTTCCTGAGCACATGAAAGTTTTTCAAAGCATATCTCTGTTCAGTGGTATCGGTTGCCTTCTGCTTCGTACTCAGCCACAATAACAATGACAGTGATGATGAAGAAGAAGATGATGATGATAATAATATATCTGCTAATATTTACTGAACGCTTCCAATGGGCCAAACCCAAGCCAAGTGCTCGCATACATGATCTCAGTTAATTTTCACTAAACTTCAGTGTGTTGAGCCCCTTTTATCCCAGTTTTACAGATGAAGAAATGAAGTCAGGGAGAGGTTATGCCACTTGCCCAGGGCCACACAGCAAGAAGAGAAATGAACTCAGAGCACCTGTTTGAACTCCTATATTCTTCTGCCTCCCACATGATTTCATATTGAAAAGTCATGGTAAAGTAAATCAAGAAACGAAATAAGAGTTATTAAATGTCTGATCCTGAGAAAAGCCACCATTAAGGGGACACTGAGTATGAAGTAGGCACTTAATCCTCACAGCTGCCCGTTCAGGTAGATATGTAGTAACACCTGAAATTTGAGGATGAGACAACCTCAAAGGCTCAAAGAAGATGAGAAACTTTGGCAAGATTGTGTAGTAGCAGAGCTGGCATTTGAATTTGAGCCCGGGCTTTTCCTTTGCACCCTGGTTTACTTCTGTCCTTTAATGATCTGCCATCTTCTTCAATTCATATCCAGTGATTGCAGTTGCTGTGGTAGCCCTGAAAATGGAGAAATGAGGGCAGAGTGATTGTAGGTCTGGATGGTGGGAGATAAGGAGGCACCAGCTTTACAAAACAGCTAGAGGTAGGATGAGCACAGCAGAGAGAAATGAGTTCAGCTGACTTGATACTCTATTCAATGACTGTAGCTGAGCCTGGTGTCATATCCAATTCATCTTTGAACCTCCCTTGTCTAGCATATGCCTGGCAAGTACGTGTCAAGTTGAACTGAATCAAGCTGAGCTAAATCAGCTCACCCTCCTCACCGAGCCTGAGACCTTCCTCTTTCTCCAGCCTTCCCCCATCACCTTTGTCCTGCCTCCTTCCCTCTTCTCTTTCTGCTTATCTTGGATTCACCAGTTTTTGTCACAGTCGACAGACACTTTTAAAATGGAGAAATGGCAGAGCTTATCGGCCAAGTCCCTGATAAGGGAAGCAATGCTGGTGAGAACGTAAACATGTAAACATGAAAACATAGCTCTCTGTGTGTCAGCCACTATTCTAAGTATTTTATATGTATTATTTTTAAAACCCTGTCTATGAAGTAAGCATGCTTATAATGCTCATTTTATAGATGAAAAAACTGAGCTTAAGTAACCTGCTTAAGATCATCTTGCAAATTAGGAATTGAGGCCTGACTTAAACCTAGGTGATCTGGCTTCAGCGTCTCTATAGCATACTGCCTTTTAAAAGTAGCTGAACATTGGTCCAACTACATCCAAGCCACACACAGCACCTCTCTGATGTATATGAGTCTGACCTTCAAGTCAAGCAGGTCAAGGTCAAGACTTGTAGTCTCAATCAGTTCTGAAACACCCTGATCTCTCTTCTCTTCTTTTCTCCCTTCCCTTCGCCTCCCCTCTTCTTCTCTCCCTCCCTATCCTTTTCAGTTTTCTTGGGCTTTTTGATGCTTCTTATGCATAAACAACATGGAATAGCACTAAGTTTAGGCATCAAACTATGCCCTTTCAAAATCCTCATAGAGAGCAGCATCCAGCTCTAGATTATTACTATTATGAAATAATTTTCACTAAGATAGGCCCTGTGTGACTCAACCTCAAATTCAGTGTCCTGACCATCCTGTGCAGGACTTAAAACCACAAAGAACTCTTCCATATGCAAAGCTCATCTGTCTTCTTGACTACTTGTCTGAGCCTCATAGAAGCACAGGGTGAAGAAAGCCCTGCTTCCAATCCTCAAATAACACAGAGTTCCCCGGGCAGCTTCACCATCTCCAGCTGTTGTGCAGTTGCAGAGGGACCTGACTAGTTCCTTCAGAAATGGAAACAGGAAGCAGCTACACATGAAATTTTTACCTCCTGAATGCAAGTTAATACATCAAGCAGCTGTATCAATGTGACCATGAACCGGTGTTCCTCTCAATGCACTTAATAGCACAGCCAAATTTGAACTTCCTGTATTCTCTTGCAAGCATCCTTGCAAATCGGGCCTCTCAGTGACGTTGGTGAGCTGGACATTTTTAGGATTTGGGGACATTGTGTTAAGTAGAGGCAAAGAACATGATAGAGAAGAATGACATGTAACAGCAACAAGATGAGCCGGGGAAAGGATGTGACATTTTTATATAGAAAACACCCTCTGATAAGTGTATGAAGTTTCCTGGACATTAAACAAGAACGGGAAATACTTTGCAGAAGACTTATTAACATAGTAACTATTGAGTATTCTAACCCAATGTAGTGCTGGATTAATGAAGATGAGCAGAGGAATTTGTAACTGTTTAAAGCAGGGTCTCGGATTTATATTAGCCTCTCTCATTGGCTGAAGCATTGGACCATGGCAAAGCAAGGAACTGTTTCAGGGCTCTTCAAAATCCTTGGGATAAAAGTCCATATGAAACAGTATTCAGGCAACTTCCTTGATGCTAGGAAGTCAGTTATTTTTGTGTTTCTGCCAGATCTAGAAATAAATACAATACCTTGCATCTTATTTAAGCCTGTGATCTCACTTTGCCCTTCACAAATTCTGTGAGGTAAGTGGACCATAATCTCCTTGACTTCTGTTTTGCAGATGAAAAAACAGTTGTAGGGAGATGTAGGGGCTCCATTCAAGCTTCAGAGTTGTTTATGTATTAGGCCTAGAACTCAGGTCTTCTGACTGCCATGTGGATGCCTCTTCACCATAGTCACACAACACAGCCTGCTCAGATTTGCTCGATATTTCATGTCAGATGTGTCTAAGAATGCTGGGGGTTCTCGTAACATCTGAGTACTGGAGTGGAGTGAAGATAGTGGGATAGCCTCTTCACACCTGGAGAAGATATTCAACTTGTTCCCAGAAGCTCTCAAGATGAGATAAAAGTTGAACCATGAGCATGTGGGACTGTGGGAGTTGGCCAGAAAACTGAGAAGAGTTCAGGTTCGTTCACTCCCATCACATGTGCATTTGCTTGTCCCCAAAGCTGTCTGTGAGTGAGGATAAGAACCGTGATTCATGACCTGCTAAGGACCATGGAGGAAACTACTCTTATATAAACACCACTGATGTGGAATAGCTGTAGAAAACCAATTATTCAAAGTTGACTTTTATTGTACTTTCGAACTAATTTTTTTGTCATTTCACATCTCTGTTCTTTTCTTTTATTTGAGAGTTTTTCTTTTCACTTTTTTTTTTTTTTGCCAACATCTACATCTCAGTAGCTTAACACAATTAGAACTTCACATCTCGCTCATAGCAAATCTAAAATGAATGTTTCTGAGCAGCAGGCAGCTCTTCTCCAAGCAGAGGTGGTGGGCAGGCCCTTCTGTGCTGGGCTGTGTCACTTCGGGACCCACTGGAACAAGAGGCCTCCCAGGTCGCCGTGCTCATCTCCATCAAGCCCACCGCAGTGAAAAGAAGCTGCACGTTATGTGAGAAAAGATTGTTGTGGGCCCTTCTGGAAATGGCATGTGCTATTTCTGCTTATTTCCCATGCCAAACTGGTGTTTGATTCCTGAGGTGAGAAAAACTTTGAGGTCAACTTCAATTTTGAGTTTAGTCAAAGTGTTCTGGAACCAGTGTTTTATGCTGGACTTCTGAGTTTACCCTATTTTGTAAATTGACCTTATGCAGGCATTTCTTGTGCTGCAAATATGTAAAAATGTTAGATTAAAAAAAAGTGTTCAGAAAATACTTTAAAATATATAGTTAAACTGGATAGAAAGGGAAAATCTTTGTTTTCAAAAGCAAAAAGGGGCCCTGGGCAGGTGGCTCAGTCTGTTGGAGCATTGTCCCATACACTAAAAGGTCGTGGGTTGGATTCCTGGTAAGTGGGTTTCATCCCCAGTTGTGGCATATATGGGATGCAACCGATGGATATTTTTCTTTCACATTGATGTCTCCCTTTCCCTCTCCCTCTCCCTCTCCTTCTCTCTCTCTCTCTCTCTCTCTCTCTATCTCTCTCTCTCCCTTCATCTCATCAGTAAACATAGCCCTGGGTGAGGATTAAAAATAAAAAAAATCAAGGGTGGGAGACTCAAATCTAGAGTAGAGAGCTACAGCCAGTGCTGAGATGAGCTAGGGGCTAGTAATGGATATGGGCGTAGGTTGCAGAAACTGGGTGCTGGGAGTTTGAATGCACACACTGTGACAGGCATGGTCTTGAAGGCTGAGACTGAAGCCCTCAACCTGGGACACCCAGGGCCACTGGCCTTTGGAAGAGGGGAGGCTATAAAAACAATATCTTTGGGTCAGACTAAAATCTGGGACAGTAGCAAAGGTAAAAATTTCTCCAAAGGGATCCTTGCACAGGCAAGGGTGCACGGCTCCAACTGAAAAACAACTTTTGCTGAAGATAAGCTAAAAATACTACAAACTCCACTAGGAATAAGCCCACTGTGATACAGAGTGACTAGATGTGAAACCTGGGAGTACTGACACCCAAGGATGTGAGAAAATGGAATGATCCAAAAGAGACATAAAGCAAAATGTTTAAAATGAATAGAAATAAATTATAGAAATAATAAGATAAGAAAATAGCCTTCTAAAAAAGAATAAGCAGATTTGAAAAATAACAAAATAGAAATTTTAAAAATGGAAAATATCGAAATTTAGAATTCAATAGATGGGTCAAAGAACAAATTAGTCATAGTTGGGAGAATTATTTAAGAAGAAGGTAGAGCTGAGAAAATCAGCCAGAATGTAGTACAGAGAGATAAGGAAATAGACATTTGAAGAAAGATTTAATGGTATGAATAATAGATAAACAAGACCTTATGAGTTCTGGAAGTAGGTATCCTGAGAATCAAGGAGATGTAATATTTGAACTTTTCTAGAGAGGAAAAAAAATAAACCCATGAGTCCTCAGAGAAAAGCAACACAGCATGTCGTCCCTTCAGCAATGTTCCCTCTCACCGTCAATCATTTTTTCCTTCCACTATCTTATTCCCATCAGCAAACAAGCACATTCCAATAACATGTCATGGTAAAATAAAACAAACTTTCCTGGTCCTCCACCCTCCTTCAGATGTGACTCCCTTTCTTTGTTGTTGTCACAGCAACACTCATTCTAAGAATTGCCTATATTCCCCATCTACACCCTCTCTCCTCCTAGTCTTTTTGGACTCCTTCTAGTCCAGGTTTCATCTTCATTTCTTCACAGAGGTCACCCATGATCTCCAAACAGTTGACTCCAATGATGCATTTTCTATCCTCATTATGTACCATCAGCAGCATTTGACAGAGTTGATTGCTCCCTCCTCTTTGAAATGGTTCTTCATTTGGATTCTAGGGCATCACTCTCTCTTGGCATTCCCCTTATTGCCCTCTGGCTGTTTCCTCCCAGGATCCTTTGTTGATCTTTTTCATCTTCTGACCTTGAACAATGGAGTCATTGAAAGGTTAGGCTACTTTACTCTCTAAGGCAATCTCATCCCTGTCACATGGCTGTAAGTACTAAATACTGGCAACTCCCAAATTTATGTCTGCAGTTTGGGACTCTCCTCTGAACTTCAAATTCCTGTATACAACTTCCTATACTACAGTTCCACCAAGGTCTAGTAGACATCTCAAATGTAATATATTGAAAAGGAAACTCCTGATTTCTCTCGCCTCTCTCTCCAAAATTGTTCTTTTTGAAAACTTCCCTTCTCAGAAAATGACTATTGCATTCTTTCAGTTACTTGCTTCAACACGTGTGGTATCATCCTTGTAACTTCTCTTTACTTCACAGCCCACATCCAGTTCAGCAAATGCTAGCAGTTCTATCTTTGAAATATATCTAGCAGTTAACCACTTCCCAACACCTTCACCACAACTGCCATGGCCCTAACCACCGCCATCTTTCCTCTGGACCACTGTGATGACCCGCTAACTAGTCATCCTGCTTCCCTATCATAAAAAAAATGTTGTCTGCACAGCAGACAGAATAAGCCTTTTAGATATATGTCACACTCCATTGTTTAAGATTGCAGTAGGTTTCCAGAACCTTTCCAAACTCCCTATAATGGACTAGAAGTTCGGTGTGCACTACCCACCCACCCATCTGTTCATCTGATTTGACCCACCACCATTCTCTCACTGTTCCTGTTCAGTCACAATATTTTCTGTGCTATTCCATGACCACACCAGGCATGCTATGGCCTTGGGACTCTTGCATGGGCTGTATCTTCCATCATAAATCCCTTTCTCCAGATAGTTACATAATTCTTGTCCTCATTTTCTTCCGTACGTGCTCAAATGTCACCATTTTCAAAAAGGGCTTCCTGATCACCTTATTTAGTGCTTGCCTAGAGTTCACTATCCGCCATAACCCACTTTATTTTTCTCCATATCACTTATCACTACCAGACATAATGCATTTATATGAACTATTATTTAATTTCTGTTGCCTTTCACAGAATGTTGGCTGCTGAATACAGAAACTTGGGTTTGCTCTCTGCTGATCCCTAGTGCCTGGATCAGGCATGTAGTAAGTGCACAGTAAATATACATTGAGTGACTGAATAGCTCTTGAGTAAGATATGTAAATACAAATCCACACCTAGACCCTCACAATGAAAACTGTTGAACATCAGATAACCAACAGAAACAATAAAAGAATCCAGAGAAAGACAAATTACCTGCAAAGAAATGATAACCAGATTGAGAATCAAATTCCTAAAAAGAATACCAAAAGGTGATGGAATAATATTGTTAAACTGTGGAAGGCAAAACAGTCAACCTAGAATGAGTACCTAGGTAAGGTATTTGGGAGTGAAAGTAGAAGGAAGACATTGCAGACAATAATTTATAGTCCTTTAAAGAGCTGCTTAAAAATATACATGAACTGCTCACTTAACTCCAGTAATTCCTTCCCTAAAATCGGACATTCTAAAGGCAAACACTGCCAAGTTTATTTGCCATTGAATCAAATGGGAAACATTCTCATTCATTATATACTAATCCCAAACCACTAACTACTTTCCTCAAATGCAACCAAAACACAGCACAACATTGATATATTAAAACCATCAAATGCTTAAATAAATAAATAAATGCATAAAACATTACTTCCTGATTACAGAATAGTGAACATGAATATTAACAAATGCCCATTTGGAATAACACTGTGATGCTTCTCTTTAGCACAAACAACCTACAGATGAACACTTGGCTGACCCTCACAGGGCCTTTCAATGTCTTCACATGATTCTGCCTATCATATTTGGAATAAAGCTTTAGACTCTGCTTGCACATTGCTCTGCTTAAACTTTGATTACATTTTGAGATGTTCACAAATTTTTTCTGAGCGAACAGCCGAAAGCCAATTGAATTCAGAAATATATGTTTTATGAAGTTTGGGAAATGAGAGCAGGAAAATGTTAATCTAAGAATCAGTTTTCAAAGTATGCTTGTACTTCACTTAGAAGGAAATTGAAACCACTGGAGAACAAAGAAATTGGTAAACATATTAGTAAAATAAATAAGCATTGATGTAAGAAAACCTCAAACCAGTAACAATAATACTGACTAATGGAGACGGTTAAAAATAGCGTGGAACTAGAACACTAGGCAATGACATGGCTGACAGGGGTGGGTGAGTGTCCCTGGCTTTGTTCGGTGACCTTTATATTATTATGTGCCCACGTTCACATCTTTTCAATGGTAACTTACTAAAAAGAACACAAATGCAGTTTATAACTTCAATTCTGTAGAAGGAAGCAAAAGAGAATAAAGAAAGCTGATCCTATACAGGACAGGAATATGAAGAAAAGAAGGAAAAAATGTGGTAATAGAAAACATAAAATAAGATGGCAGAAAGAAGTCAAAGTGTCAGCAAACAAATTCTTTAGTTTAAAGACAGAAAAGCTCAGATTCTATTTGAGGATATACCCAATCATACTCAGTTTATGAGAGACATGCCTAAAATAATGATGCAAAATAATACAAAAAGGTATGAGAGTGGTGTAAACTGTAAAGTTCTTTCCAAATGGAAAACACTTGCCAATTTAAGTCACATCACTCATCAGCTTATTCCTTGGTTATCTTTATTTGATTGTTTCCCCTGCTAAAAAGTAAACTTTTTGAGGGTAGTTATCATGTATTTTTAACACTTGACTCTATTGTCTGACACACAGGAGGCTCTGAATAAATATTTGTTAAAGGAATATATGAATAAATGAATGAATAACCAAGATATGGGTCAAGTCAGCCTTTGACATTCACTCTTTTACCAGTGTAAAGTGGTGTGTAAGGGGAGGGGCACAAGAAGCGGGCGAAATGCTGTTTTCTTGAAGTTGGTAAAGAGTTCCATGAGTATCATTTAGATGTTATTAATTTTATTTTGTTTTTATTCTGACCATTATGGATATCTTGGTTATTTTGTAATAGATTAGGCCTTTATTTCCTATTTTCATCTCCTGCTCATTCAGTTGGCTCAATGTCACTGATTCTCTTCTTGACAATGAAATAAGGCCAAATACATGAGATTTTGTAAAGCCCACGTTGTCAGTGTACATTGTATCTTCTTTTAGTTTTTCTTATTTATGATGCCCAAAGTTGTGGTTATGATTATTCCTGAATATACAAAAATGTCTCAAGGCAGACACACCCTCCCTCGTAAGTAATGGTTGTGTCACTTAAGGAATATGTATGGCTTGGTAACCATTGGAATGAAAACAGTTTCCATCAGTGCTGTCTGTGAGGACTGTCAGATCGGCGAGGTCATGTCCACGCATGAGCCCCTGCGAGGCTGCCGGCCCTCCCGGCCTCGGGGTTGTGTGTGTGTAGATTGTAGTGACAGTCCTTGTTCCATCCTCTGGGAAACTAGAGACAGGAAACACCACGTGCTTTTCTATTAATAAAGGACAAAACCACTTGGTGGTAATTAATATCATCCTCATGACTAAATATAGGTGTTAGCCAAGTTGTTCGGGCATGTTTGCTTCTTCTGGAGGAAATGTTATCTGGATTTGGCTTTTATCATTCTGCTATATTAAATCCAGCTTTACATTTTTGTGTGTGAAATGCTCTAAGAACATTGCCTCATACCCTCAGCTCAATTCCAAATGATCAATGTCGAGGCCGAGGCTGCAGGACACTGAACATCTGGATGTTCGCAAACCTTCCCTTTTTCAACTGAAGTTTGCACTGGTTGGTGTGGATTTGTCGGCCTTCCTTGATACTTTTGATCAACAACAACAAAAAAAACCTCCCTAAATAATGCATGTTGGTGTTATTCAAACTCAGAGTCTCTTTACCAACAATGAGTTATTTGTACAGAAAAAAATGACCTAAAATGTGTATTTCCATACTCTATATTTGAAATCCTCATTCTGCTTGTTTTTTGGATCCTGGGACTCATTCCGGAGGTGCACAGCTGAGGTGGGCCCAGCGCCTGGGCTGCAGACCCCTCTATACACACACCAGAGCCTGGGCTCATGGCCTGCTCATGAAAGGCCCTCTGCTGACAGCAACTGGCACCCCCAAAACTCACCGGTAGCACAAAGCCAAACAGCAGCTCTGAGTTCTGCTGAATGAGACTCTCATCAACAGAGAAAATGGATCATGGGGCTGCTAAGTGAGTAATTTTCTCAGACAGGAAATTTTAGTGCAAAACCTGGGAGAATCCTGGGTAGACTGAGACAGTTGGTCACCCTATTGGGCTGCAGGGACTTTTGGGATTGTGGCAAACATCCCGTGGAGCCAGGTTAGGACAAACTAAGTGCCTTTCCTATACCACATCTCTCTCTCCTGTTGTATGTTTCCTGAATTCCCTTTACAGGAGGTTTATATTACGTCTACAGTTTTTGAAATCCTACTGGTTCTTATGGTCTGGATAAGATGTCACTTTCTTTGTGAAATCCCCCTTGATTCAATCCTTCAATCCAAGTGGACTAGTTCTCTGAGGCTGGAACGGGGGCCATGGTTCCCTCTCTGTATTTCTGAAATCCAAAAAGCTCAGAACATGCAAAACTTTTATGTAACTTACTTGGTTGTAAAACCCAACCTTATGATCTGAAGTTCCTTTATAGTCTTTATTTACCTCACTACTGGGAATATTCATACAATTTTTCTGTGTAAATATATTAATGTTTAATGGCAGAGGATGACCAGACTCTGATTTGGTATTTGTTAATAAATGATATATGCATTATATTATCTCTCCAGAATTTGAAAAATTCCTACATGCAAGAGACCCTGAGATTTCAGGTAAGTCAAGTGCATATATATTTCTACAAGGGTGCTGTTTTATTCAGCCTGTTTGTAGTTAATTATTTTTATGTCTCTGAGCCTCAGCTTCCTCATCTATAAAATGAGAACAATAGTGTCTGCCATGACATCTGAAATGAAAAGTTTATAAACAAAAAGAGGTATCATTCATGTAGCTTCTTTCTTCTCCTTTGTCTTGCCTGATATGCTGTTTATTTTAGTTGTTTTTGAGTCTCTGCAAAGAACCACTTTTTACACAGGTAGCCCTCAATAAGTGTGGTGGGATATGAATATGTACAGGCACCCGAAATTACCAGTTTGTGAGTAATTTTTTTCAGTGTCAAATTTTAAAAATCAAACTAACATTAATCTATAATGAATATCTAGAAAGTAGCCAGAATGTGGTCACTAAATGTTGCCTCTGCTCTGTTGACCACGTGCAGGGACTGGGTCATAATGTATGGAAGCAGCTCTTCATGGGACATCCTTGAGCGTAACCAAAGGAAGAATTGAATGGACTGTAGAGCACAGTGTGATAATGCACAGTGTATCTGGGGCTGCTGAGAAGGTGCCCCAGAGAAGATGAGCCGATGTGGTATTCAGTAATCAGAAACAAGAACCTCTGATTGGGAATTCAAAATGGGAATTTGACCTGAACAATCGGTTTATAATTCAAATACCACCTACTGTGTTTGATCATGGGACACTGACTGGTTCAGCAAAAATGCCAAGATACGGAAATTTGGGACAAAATCTGCATATTTTCAAATATTGAGAAACCTGATATCAAGACGGTATTGTTATTAATTCTGAGCAATCTGAAATAAATATATTGGTAATCTGTCACTGCTTAAAGCCAATTTTCTCATATACATGACTAGCAAATTCCAAGCAAATTTCAATAGTGTCTTTTTCAAATATAAAGTTATGGTATAGTAATTACAGTTCAAAGGAAACTTGGACCCTCCCAACTCATGCAGAACTTCCTTCTTCAGCACCTTTGCTGGTGGTCAGCCACCTTTTACTTGACTGTGTTTGTGATGGAGGATCATTGACTCCACAGGCAACTTTGCTTTCCAGCAATTTTATTTGTTAGAAAATGATTGCTGGTCCTGACTGGTTTGGCTCAGTGGGTTGGGCGTCATCCCCATCAGGGCACATGCCTGGGTTGCGGGCCAGGTTCTAGGATGGGGACGAGCAAGAGGCAACACATTGATCTGTGTTTTTCTCACACATTGATGCTTTTCTCCCTGTCTTTCTCCTTAGAAGGTGAGCAAAAACTTTGACTCACCTGACTTCTCCTTAGCCAGAATTGGGTATGTGGTCACCTCTAGACCAATTATGGGCCATGAGGGATGAGATTACTATGGTTGGTTTAGGCTCATCATGATTCTGCACCTGGGGCTTGGGTGGGGTTTCTTCTTGAGATCAAGGAGTCTCCGTGGCAACCTAAACAAATCTATGTGCTTAGCAAGAAAACAAGGTTTCAGGTGGAGAGAATGGATAGTGGTAAGACCATGAGAACGCAACCTGTCCCAACCACGCTTCGAATATTCAAAGACCACTCTCAAATTTCCCTGTAATTTTCTCTATTTGAGGTGAAAAGGCACTCAGATTCTTGGCCCAATTCTCCTACCTATTTTGATTGGCCTCCTGTGTGTGGCTCTATCTAGAGTGTGCCTGGAACTCAGCCCAGTCTTTCTGATGTGCCTGGCACCAGTGTGTATCTCTGTGGTCAGCTTTTGCATTTTTTTATTCACATTATTGGCTTTTGCAACAGTCGTTTTGTGAGCTGGCTCTTACAGAGCTTGTGGTAAATTCTTGATTTTCATAGAAACTGGCCACAAGAAATATCTCCCATCCAGTATCTGTGTAATTGACTTTTAAAAAAAACCTAAATGAGGCTTACAACATGCTGATTTGGGGAACCAATGTATTAAAATACAGCAAGGGTTTATTTTTGTTTAATTTTAAACAGCTGTTCACTAATGAAATATGTTTAGAGGACAAAGTCATACATTTCATAAAGAGCCTTTTAAAATTTTCTATTAAACCCATAGGTAGTATTGATGTATTTATTACTACATATGGATTTAAAAGAAAAACTGTCACCTCTTTATGTTTCTTTTTGCTTTTCCTAAGACACATTTTTTTCTGGTATATTATTGTGTGCTGCTACTAGGCCACACCAAATCAATTTGATTTATGCTGTAGTGGAGTGGAAAATAGAAAGTAAGACACAATGGCTTTAGTATGCTCCATAATAGGTGTGTAATGGAGAGCTAATACTTTGAAAATATATTATTTCATGAAATTTCAGGAAATATGAAATTCTGATTCTAGGTGATTTTTGATCTGAAGTATTTTTATCCAATGCAGGATTAGTGTGTCTTGAAAAGCAGAAGTGTTAATAGTTATACTGTAATGATCTAATGATCATATCAGTTTTGTGATACCCACAATGTATCTAGCAATTTTTAGGGTTGTCATACTAAATTAATTATCAATGTCAATATTTCAACTCACTTGAATTATATATAGATGAATAGGCATAGATAAAGCTAGATAAATAGATGACATGTAGAATTTATAAGATGAGTCAAATATGTTAGGAAAGTCTGTATCTAGAATAAAGTATCAAATATCCAAACTATCATAAATCACAGGTACATATTCTAATGTGGCTTTATAAATACTGCAATTACTCACTACCCTAAGAAGTGTGTGGGTATAATGGCCTGTCAAGAATATGTTTTGAACATTAGAATTTCTTCACAGTCTTTAAGAGATTACTATCATTGAATCTACAAGAAGCCACTGAGATGGTGACAAGAATATTTATTTCACAGAGTTTATGAATAGCTCTCTAAGCAGTCTGAATGAATAAAGTTGGCTTCCAAGCATACATACAAATGAAAAGAATCATGTTTGCGGACTTTTAAAAGTAAATGGTTGTTCAAGGAATGTGAACATGATGGTACAGTATTCTGTGAGTTATGCCAATGCAATATAAAATAATGTATATATAAAATAACAAGCAATAGCGCACACAACTTACAGCCATGTAAAATAGATGTATAACATTGCAAATGGTCAGGAGAACATATAGAGATATAATTATGAGTATAAGTTTTAGTAGGCACTCTCTGTATTTTTTTAAAACTAAGTTATTGGCTCACTTTAGCTATGGCTGAGTGAGGAGAGTGGCAAATTTTGCCCCTAAAAACAAGTTATAAGCATGGACAAATTGAAAAACAAAAATAAATCATTCAGCACTCCAGGAACCAACCAAAGGCGTACAATAATCTTAGGAACATTAGTGTTTGAAACACTGCTAAACATTGTTAGGAAAAATTAAGAGCTTTTTCTTTAGGCAAGTCACAGCTAAAAAAAAAAGACAAGCTACTTAATGGGTGAAAATATTGAAAGTCATGCATCTGATGAAGAACATGCATCTAGAACATATGATATATAGAGTTCTCAAAATTCAGTAATAAGGAAACAGTGAATTATATGAACTGGAAAAATTTTTAACACTTTACTGAACAAGATTATGTGGGTAATAAGGGAAGGAAGTTCTAATTAATATCATTAATTAGAGGAATGCAAATTAGAACCATAATGAAATACTACTACATCCTTATTAGAATGATTGAAAAATGAGCAAACAAACCTGACAATACCAAGTGTTGACAAGTGTTCAGAGCAACTGGAACTTGCATAGATTGCTAATAGAAATGCAACTTTTACAGTCATTCTGGAAAAAAAGTTGGCAACTTTTTAAATAACGTTAAATATACATTTACCACATAATCCAGCAATTCTATTTTTAAATATTTAACTTAGAGAAATGAAAAGTTATGTTCACACAAAAACCTGTATGTGAATATTTATGGCGTCAATATTTACAACCACTGAAAATTGGAAACAAGCCAAACGTTTTTTAATGAATGAATAGATGAACAAATTGTGGCTCATTGATATAATCAAAATACTCACCCAACAGTAAAAATAATGAACTATTGACTCCTGCAATGAAATGAACAAATCTCAAATGCATTACGCTAAGTTAGAGGAGACAGACTCCAAAGGTTGCCTACCAGTTTTCCTGGTCCTAGATAAGAGATCTGAAAGGACACATAGACAAAGCTAAATGGGGGTAGGACTGAGGGCGAAGGTGGGAGGGGTGGGGTGGGGCAGGGAGTAGTAGGGGGAAATGGAGACAACTGTACTTGAACAACAAGAAGAAACAAACAAACAAATAAATAAAAGAGATCTGAAGAGACCATCCTCTGGGCCTCTGGACAGTGCTGCATTTGGATGCAGTGCCTGGAGCTTTGTAGCCATCCAAACAGGGGTGTTTCGTAGCCGCCTTGAAATAGGGAAGGAGGACTCCTGAGGGCAAACCTGACCTGTTGAGGGTGGCAAAGCAGCATGAAGGAGGAAATGTAGTCCTTGAGGACTTACTCCTGGGGCTTGGGACCAGCAGACCTTGAAACCTTCCCTGCTTTCTGATAAAGTGCCATTGTAACAGTCCTATTTTAAAGTCAGTTTCAGTCATTGTTTAATGTTACTTGAAACTGAAAACATCCTAAATGATATATTGTTACATTAACTTTTGTAATGTTATTTTAATTTTCTGTAGAGGGTGTCTAGACTGTAATACTAATCGTCTGTGACTTAACATTCAGATAGTTTTCAGTTTTCAGCCACTAACTCTAAAGAGGGCCCCTTTCTGTAAATAGTGCCAGGTAAAAGTTGCAAGTATTTTCTGCTTCCTATGAGCAAGATATGTGCCTTTGAACCAGATCCTCCTTCATTCATCCACTTACTTATTTATTTATTTTGAGTGGCTACCATGCTGGATGGAGTCTTGGGATACAGCAGTAATTTAAAACTGACAAGATCCTGGTCCTTGTGTAGCCCACGAGAGCTCGTGATCTTTGACTTGGGAAAACCAACCAATGGCCCTTTAGTTATATAGATGTGAAACTAATTCCCACTCATTGGTATTTGGAGAAAAGATTGCAGTAAATGTAGTAGACTGAGAAATTAAGTGTTCAATTAGCAATATAAATTAAACATATATTTTAACATAAAAAGTTATAGCTTCAGACTTTGTAACTTCTTAGGGAAATCCATAAGTTTCCATGTATGAATTTAAATGACCTATTTCTCACCTTGGCTGGTATGGCTTAGTTGGTTGGGTGTAGTGCTATAAGCTGAAAGGTTGTGGGTTCAATTTCCAGTCAGGGCACATGCCTATATCGTAGGTTTGGTCCCCAGTCATAGTGTGTACAAGAGGCAACCGACCAATGTTTCTCTTCCTTTCTTTCTCCCCCCTTTCCCCTTTCTCTAAAATCAATAAGCATGTCCTTGGGTGAGGATTTAAAAAAAAAAAGAATCCCTTTAGCATTTTATATAAGGGCTTCGTGATGATGAACTCCTTTAACTTGACCTTATCTGAGAAGCACTTTGTCTGCCCTTCCATTCTAAATGAAAGCTTTGCCAGATAGAGTAATCTTGGAGGTAGATTCTTGGAAAATGACAGTAAACTCACACTTATTAACAACTGTGGTTGTTAATAAAACAAAACCAAAAAGAAAAGCAAACTAAGCAAACAACTAGAACAGGAACAGAACCACAGAAATGGAAATCATATGGAGGGTTATCAGCAGGGGAGTGGGGGTGGGGAGAGGGGGAAAAGGTATAGAGAATAAGTAGCACAGATGGTAAGTAGAAAATAGATAGGGAGAGGGTAAGAATAGTATAGGAAATGTAGAAGCCAAAGAACTTATGACCCATGGACATGAATAAAGTGGGAAGAATGTGGGTGGGAGGGTGTGTGTAGGGTGGAGGGGAATAAGGGGGGGTGAGACAACTGTAGTAGCTTAATCAATAAAATATATTTAACAAAAGAAGAAGAAGCAGGGTATTCTTGCTGATCTCTAAATTACCTGTTTCTTTAAATTATGTCTTTGTTTTTAAACTAATTTTATGGAGGCATGATCAACATACAAAAAGTTGTAGCTATTAACATATATAACTTGATGTGTTTGGAGGTAAGTATATGCCTGCAAAACCATCATTGCGATCAGTGCCATATACTTATTCATCACCCCCAAAATCTCCTTCTTCACAAATCAAGACTGCAAAGAAAAGGAAAACCTTTTACACTGTTGCCGGGAATGAGACATGGTGCAGCTTCTATGGAAAACAATATAGAAGTTCCTCAAAATGTTAAAAAACAGAACTACCTTTTGATCTAGCACTTCTACTCCTGGGTATACTTCCAAAGGAATTATAGTCTGAATCTTAAAGAGATAACTGTACCCCCCTTGTTTATTGTAACATTATTCATAATAGCCAAAATATGCAAACAACCTAAATGTCTATCAAAAGATCAATGGGTAGTTCCCAGTCAGGGTACATGCCTGGGTTGCAGGCCATAACCCGCAGCAACTGCACATTGATGTTTCTCTCTCTCTCTCTCTCTCTCTCTCTCTCTCTCTCTCTCTCTCTCTCTCCCCCTCCCTTCCCTCTCTAAAAATAAATAAATAAAATCTTTAAAAAAGATCAATAGGTAAATAAAATGTGATATAGCATATACATAGCAAGTAGAACCTAAGTAGCCAGTAGTGGTTCACAGTTCTGTTTCTTGCTTGCTGTGTGATGTTGGACAATTCACTACAACACTAAGTCTCTGAATACTCATTAACCAAATGTAGAGGTAAAAATGAAATTATTTATATCACTGGGTAATTTTGAAACATGGCATCATAATGTATGAGGGAAGATCCCCCCAAAATCAGGATTACCTTCTGAAGGACAGGCCCCTTGTAGTACAGGTTTCCCCTACTAGGTATGTATTCTAGGAACTCATCTGTATCAGTGTACCAGCTGGCATTGTTGTGAGAGGCTGTGTTTGACTTCAGTGAATTTTTTTTTGAACACTCTTTCAACTCATTTCCCCATTTCATGATGAGTGATTTATGAGCACACCCGTCCACACTGTGCTGTGTGTTCAGCCATTTTTGACCCAAAATGGCATGACCCTTGTGCCCCACCCTCCCTATTCACCTAATCTCACCCCGAGCAACATTTTTGTTTTATTTCCCCAGATGAAAAAAAGTCCTCAAAGGGAAACATTTTGCTGATGTGGAAGAGGTGAAACAAAAAATGGCAGAAGCACTAAAAGTCATCAAAATTGACAAGTTCCAAAAACTGTTTTAAGCAGTGGGAAAAAATGTCTCACTAGGTATATTGCATCAAATGGAGAATACTTTGAAGGTGACTGAAGTTAAAACATGTAAGAATACATGTTTTCACACGTATTGTGTGAAAAATTGTGTAAGAATACACAATTTTTTTATAAATAAGTTCTGGCTTTTGTTTTTCGGGGGGTTCCCTTGTATGTGAAAGAGCATTATTAACTAGGAGACATGTCAATTTTAGTTTTGTTTATTTTTTTAGGTTAGTTAAAGGTAAAATACTTTGAAAGTTGAGGTCCTAGACATTTGTTGTGGAAAAAACCAATATTTATGTTTGTTATTACACAGTAATACATACTCACCGCTGAAGGGTGAAAACACCAACCTCATGCACACACACACACCCAGTGTCAGTGTGTCTGCCCAGTGCCGCAAGGACATCGTCCTGCCCTAGGCTTCCAGCCAAAAGACATCAGTGACACCTTGCATACTGTCTTTATATGAAGTAAAATCTACCACTATTACCCTTTAAGCTTTATTCCCTTGTGATTCTTCTTGAGAAATTCTTCTTCACTTAGGTTGTGTAAATAGTCACCCATATTTTATTCTAAAATAATTTGATGAATTCTTCTACTAACATTTAATTTATCAGTCCACCTGCAATTAATTTGATATAGGGTGGGAGAGATATGTCATATTTTTGCAAGTGACAATTCATTTGCAAAAGGGATATCTTTGCATATAACACATCACTTATTGAATGACTCAACCTTTCATCACTGATTTGAGTTGTAAATTTTTCCAAATATTATAAGCTACTAAATATATTAGAATGTTTCAAAATGAGCTGTATGTTCTACTGAATTATCTGTCCTTTGCTCAGTCACTACCACATATTTTAATTAACTTTATAGAAGGTTTTGATTCTTGATAAGTGAGGTACTCAACCTTTCTTTTTCAACATCAGTCGGCTTTATCAAATGCTTATTCTTTCTAAAGATCTATAGAATTCTTTATTTTCCAGACATCCATGAATATGTAGAAAGATCTTCAAACTCCCAACAAAATCAAAATTTAACTTGACAGATAATATGATGCCAGAAACAGGATACAGACTTTCCAAATTCTAAAGAAATTGGAGCTGGATTTAGAAAACCTCCCAAACAGTCTACTTGAAAGATTCACTCTTTTACTGCCTCCAAATACACCCTAAATGTATGCACCTCTATTATTGGAATATTTGCATTTTATTTGTTTAAATGTTGGCTTCCCCATCTGAATATGAACTCACTTCAGGCAGGGGTTATTTCTTATATATCTTTTGTACCTTTGCACAGTGATCAAGATATAGTGAATGCTCAAAACTGTTTGGCAAATTACTTAATGGTACACAAAAGTTTTCTGTTCTGCAATTCTGTGGCTGTATGTTTCTTCCCTCTGCCAGAGGGAAGGTGCTGAGAGAGCTGAGGCTTGCCCGATCCACCTAGCTGCTTCTCTCTGTTGCCTGGTTAGGTTTTATGTTTACACGACCCCACAGCCTCACAAACTTTCTTAGACCTTTGCTAATGGATTCTTCACTGGTTTCCTTCTCCCATTTCTTTCCTCTTGACATTCTAGCATGTTGGAGTTGCATAATAGCCATGAAATGATATGTGTTTTGACCAAGGGTGGGCTACTCTTTGGCCCTATTCCTCTCCTTCCCCTGATTCTGAATTCTCCTGGTAGCCTGGAAGGTAGGTGAGGAGATTAGCAGGTAAAGTTGATCCAATTCAGTTTCATTATGCACATCCCACAGCCCAGCTTCTTTTCCTGTTTCCAAAAGATGACTTTCCTTCTCTACCTGGCACCTAGTAGGCACTCAACACATGTTGAATTCTTTCATTTCCACACCCTCTATTCAGCTTCTGTCTCCCAATGGCAAGGTATAAAAAACAAGGCCCTTCGTAGTCTGTTAACATTTTCTTTTTTTTTTCCCCAGGAAAAACGGAACAGTTTTCAATACATTCATATATACATTAAAGTATAATGCAGACTGTGAGGGCGAGGGGTCAAGGACGGGGATGCACATAGGTCTGTGCACTGACAGGAGTGTCCAGGAGACCCAGGCTTGAGAGTGGGGTCAGGCCTGGTTGGGGTCTTTCTTAGGAGGGAAGGGTCTTCCCTGATGGCCTCTAATCACACTCCCAACATCTTACAACCAGGGATTGCTTGTAGATTGAGCTCATTTGGGCCTTCGGTTGAATCTGCAGGTTTGAATTCGCCTGAGTGATGCATTGTCAGTAGCACAGCTCTGACAGAAGGGCAGGCCAGAGAGGGCCCACAGGATTTCTTCTCCCCAGAGCCTGTCGTACCTGTTCACCTGTCCTCCCGCCCTGGCCCCATAAGTCACTCTAATTCAGTGTCCTTTTTGTGTTTGTAAACAGTCCCAAACATCTGCATATACTTCTTAATGTGCCCTTGGTTTTGTGCTCCATATTCTCATTGCAATCCAGGTCCTTTGGGTTCTTACAGGACTTCAACTCCTTACTCATAATGCCATGAGTCAGCTTGGGAGCTAGGGTTTGAAGTCTTCCGTTGTGGTAATTCTTCCCACTTTGCAGTCCGGTTTCCAGTAAGGGTTCAGACACTGGACGATGAACTGGGACATCTCTCTTCTGAATACTTCTTGTTTGTTAATATTTTCAAAAGAAAACTACCATGGCTACTATGAAGACATGATGAATTAAAAGGAAAAAATGGTGGTTCCAAACTGCTTCAGCTTCAACGCCCAGGTAGAGATTGACACCCTGAAGTGACTTTATTTAGGCCAGTGCACCTGACCTTAATTCTGTAAACGGTAAAGGAATGGGATCTTCACTATGACTTTACAGTTTGCAGGCTCTGGTGGAGATCAGGAAGTAGGCACAAGCCAATGGCATGGGACAGGAGGCCAGGACTAATCCATTATTCTTTTCAAGGTGATCTCCCTGGGGTTTACTTTAAATGTTACTGGAAGCTTTCCTCTTATAGTTTCTGGGTACCCTGCATGTGTAAAATGAAGAACTAAAGGTTTTTTCTTGAACCACAGGATAAACTGGTCACACTGTGACAGGGTGTTGAGCTGAAGAAAACCCCCACAGCTATCACTTGGGGAATGAGGGGAGCAGGGCAGGGCCATTGAGAGCTACTTTGCGTATCTGAAGAACTTGGCCAATGTTTTAATAACGTTAAAACCTGTGCCTGCAAAGAACCAGGGAGATGGCATAACTCTAATGCCTGATGTGATGTAGCCAGTGGGACTGCCTGCACCAGGGAGAACAGCTTGGCAGGGGCTCCTAGGTCACAAAGCCATGTTCGCCCCGACTAAAAATGGCAGCTGAGAAAGGCAGAAAAAAACAACAACAGACTATTAGCAGGTGTAACTTAGTGTGGGAGGAGTCAGAAATGGGGTTACAGAAGAAGATCCTCACCAAGATTTAAACCCAGATGAGGCAACCGCGCTGGGGTTGAGGACGTGGGTTTGGATTAAGAACAGGAGCAGGAGCCTAGCCGAGCTACCAACCTCTGTTACCAACCTCTGTTTTCGTTTCCTGAGACACGATACCCCTGACTGGCCTGGTTTGCAAGGGGAGGTAGGATTGTGCGTGTATGTGTGTGTGTGTTGGGAGGGGAGTGTTTTAAAGAGACTTTGGAATTTAACAGCAACATTCTGTCATTACTCTAAACCTGTACAACTTTTGAATAAGTAATTCCTTTCCTTTTTAGCAAACTCTGGCATTGAGAGCCACAGTTCTTAATATCGCAGTGGGCAAAAAGAACCTAGAGGAGACCCACAGGGCAGGGGAAGGGTGTTTTCTATAACAAGACTGATCATGGAAAGCCCCCTGCAGGAATATACTGATAGATAATAAGTTAAACCACATATGGATACAAACTGCTCATCTGAGACTTTGGGAGTGACATACTTTTTTTAAAATATTTTATTTATTTTTAGAGTGAGGGGAAGGGAGGGAGAAAGAAAGGAAGAGAAACAACAATGGGCTACCTCTCACAGGCCTCCAGGTGGGGACCTGGTCCGAAACCCAGGCATGTGCTCTAACCAGAAATCAAATTGGCGACCTTTTGGTTTGCAGACAGACACCCAATCAACTGAGCCACACCAGTCACAGCTAGGATTTCCATGCTTTTCAAGGAAGAAAGAAACCAATACAGTGTGATTGGGTTCTTGCTCTACTGTCTTCTCAGTTTCTCCACAGCAATGTTATTTGGCTTAAAGCTGAACCTAGAATTTCTAAAGCCCACCCGCTAGCCCAAAGTTAACCTTGAAGCTGCAGACAGCTTTGTCCAGACACAGTCACCAGCCCTCCGGGAGATCTGGGAGATGAATCTTCCCTCACACCTTTTGGTGTGCTACTTTCCATCCTTCCTTTAGGTGCTCACTCCCTGAAGCACTTCCAAGCACTTCTTGCTCCTCTTTAAATGAAGAGACCAGGCCCAGACCCAACTAGATCATCATCTGCCCTGAGTGACCAGGAGACTGGGCCACCTTTTTGCCTAGTCAGGATTCCTGCCTTGCTACTTTTCCTGGTTGTTGGTGTTTGCCATGGAAACCTTGGGTTGCTCGGCATGGGGGAGGGATATTCTGTCAGGCCCCTTCAGTCTGGTTATTCTATTTGAGAATGAGAGGCACAGGTACATTGCTTTTTTCTCTAGCACATGAAATAGGCTTTAAGGACTGCTTTTGGACTGGGGGAGGTACAGAGAGCTTGGGGGCCAGGAGTCAGCCACATTGGGGGATGGTGCTAACTTCTTTTTAGATATTGACCTTGGACCTCAAATCCTAGAAGAGTGCACCTCAGTCTGAAGACCAGCTCCTTCGAGGATTGGGCAGGTCATTTGAGCAAGTCCACAGCTTTGCAGGGAAGGAGAGCAGCCCGTGTGCCAGTTAGGCTAAGTTAATTCTAGTAATTGGTGGAGTGACGTGCTGTAGCTGGATCTCCCGCTCTGTCACACAGGAACAGAAAATAGTTGAATGTGATATGGCTGGCTCAGGTGTTTGACTCTGGTTGCCCTGTAAGTAAATTAGGAATAAAAATCTAAGAGCTGTTTATGATTAACCTGCTTGAGGCTGACTGCTGAAAATGACGTCACTTGCCAGTGCCCACAGTATGCCAGTTCTCGGGTACTACCTTGTTCAGTCTCACGAACCGGAAGTTAAACGTTGTAACCTAGGTAGTACTATCGCTCCTTTTCCCTTTTCCTTATGTTATTTTTACTGTCAAAGAAACAGAGGCTCAGAGAGATGCAGTAACTTATGAATTGTCACAGAGCAGAACGTGGATTGTGTTACCTATCTAGAATGCGGTGTACAAATACTTGGTGCTGGTGAAATTTAATTCAAAGAAAAGGAAAACACAGGTGACTTTGTGCTTTTATTTATGTGTATTATATACATATATACTTTTAAAATATTATTTTATATAGGGCTGTGTGTTAAATTGTGTGTATATAGCATTTTGCTGTACATTTCACTCTATTTCCTTCTTTTTGCTCAATGATTTTTAAGTTCTCCACATATTGCTTTATATCCATCTATAATAGTTCATTGCTTCTGAGTGCTACATTGTATTCCAGAGTCTACGTCTACATTCCGCTAGTGACGGAGACCTGACTCACCTTGGCCTCTCTGCTGCACGAATAATGTGGTGTTGGGCATCCTTGAACAGGCACAAGTTCCTCAGGAGGAAATATCAACTCTCTGTACTTTCTGTGGAAGGTCAAAGCATGAAAGGAGAGTTAGACAGCTGGGGATGGTGTAATATTTATTTTAAATGCAACCAATAGGAACTGGAGGGCATCCCCCATTAAAGGGGCTGCTCTACAAAGAGAACCATTAAAATGAATGTAAATCACAGTAGCTTCAGGGACAGTTTAATAACAATCTGACTTTTTATTGGGTGAGCAGGAGATGTGCCAGCTTTCTCCTAACAGAGTCCTCTGGATCTTTTGCAGAGAGAGATTCTATCTGAACTGCTATCGAGATTACCAAGGGCAGAGGGCTGCTCTGGGAGTAATGGCCATAAATCCAATTAGTAACTCACTTTCTCTTTTGCCATAGGCTCCATTTCTCCCAAACACATAGAAGATAATTCCACACTCTGGGACCTGGTAAATCCCGAGGGCTCCATGATATCATGCCAACAAGACACAAAGCTTTCTTGTATGGGGCTGGAATGATTCACATTAGACTAGGAACATTGGAAACCTCCATGAGAGGGAGGGGCACAGATGCTGGGGGGAGTGCTGTGGGGGCCTGGTCACACTTTATTCTGTATTCTTGTGTATCACTTCAAACAAAATGTGTTCTTGTCTTATTTGTGAAATAGGGAAATGCAGGAAAAGTCTTGCGGTCTGTAGAACATCTTAGCAAGATTAAACCCCTTTTTATGGATAAGCATGCTAAGGCAGACAGGGAAGAGAGAAGGTTACATCAGCCTGCTCCAAAGGAGGAGGGCTGGCTCCGGTGGCTGGTGTGTGTGCCCCTGGGTGCCTCCATCTTGGCCCTGGGTCTGCTGGTGTGTCCGTGGGTAGATCTGCCGGAGGGTTGAGGAGCCCAAGAGCTGAGCCAGAGGTGAAGGGGCCTGGATTCCAGACCACCACTTGTTTGAGTGTTTGCACACTTATGAAAACAAATTCTTTAATGCCTAATCTTTATGATCTCAGGTAAAGAATTGAGATGACTTGGCTAAAAATAAAATATGTTCCAGCTTAATTTTGATTTTAAAAAATAATTGCATAACTGCTCCCCTTCTCTTTCCTGTGAGATTAAAAACAAACATGCTGAGAATGGTTTACCTGGAGGGTGGGAGCAGTCACACAGGGTCCTAGAATCTTTCTCTTATTACATCTATGCCTGTTACAAAGATGCTTCTTGTGAGTTGGTAGTTTTTTAAAAGTTATAATAAAAAAGATATGAATGACTAATTCACACTTTTGCATGAGTTTATAGAAAAAAAAACACATAGGACTTGGGTTTAAATCCCAGCCGGACCTGTCATTTACTAGAAACCTTTAGAAACAGATCTAACCCACTGAAACTTTAGTTTTATTATCTTTAAAATGCTATGAATAATATGTAATTCATATGCTTATTGTGAGAATTACATAAGACACCCTAAGCAGAGCTTTCAGTACAATAGTAAGCACTCAATAATGATGTCTCTTAGAATTTTAACAAGTACATATTTATTATTACTTTCTCTTGGATGACTCTAGGGATCAATGAGACATTTGTTAGGTGCACAATCTGAGTGAATTCCTCAAAGCAGAGCCTGAGACAAGGATTTGTGTTCAAAGCGTCTATTGAGAAGATGATCGCAGAAAGTGCAGTGAGACAGGGAAAGAATCACTGACAATATGAGGTGGCACTAAGTACTGGTGCCCACCTTCGCCCTCTGCTGTCCTTGACAGCTTGCCCAGGAGCTCGTGATTGGGAGAGCCAATAAACTTCTGAATGAAGGCATTGCTTGGGTACTATAATAGAAGACTACAGAGCACATACTGTTCAACTCTTTCAAATACATTACATTTATTGAGAAGTACAATTGAGTTATGCATTTTTACCAGTAAGGCACTTCATTGATTATGGGCATAAAGCTAAGTTCTCTCACATTTTGGCTATCAGTACACCTATGCTTAGAGGCAGAGAGAATCCATGAATCCAGTTTAACCTGAAGAAACAAAGTTCTTCTGAAATTGGTGTTTGAACTTTTCTTTCAGCTTATTCATTCAAGTTCTCCAAAATTCATTATGTCCTCACCCAATTTGGGAAATGTGCAGACTGCTTTATTCCTTCTGATTGCCAAATTAAACAAAGTAAACTCTTAATATATGGTTTATTGTTTGATTGACTGGTCCAGTCAGGAAAATGTTTGGACACAGAAAAATGCATCTTAGTTCCCCTCACACTCACCCCACCCCAAATTCAGGGACATAGTACATGTTTGGTCAAATCTCTGGCTATTCCTTAAATAAAAATAATAGTGTGATTAACTTACTGGCTTCTGTTCCCCAAGTAAATAGGTAACTTAGGGAGAAAAATGCTTGTATGTTTTAGACCTGTAGGGAACTATGATCAATTTCCTCTTAACACTGCAAAATAGGTTGATTTCTCTGATTTACCAGTCTGGCCAAAGTTGGACCCAATGAAGTATAAGACAAAGTCTCCATTCTTAAGAGTATCACAAGCGTATCAGTATATATTGAAATCATGCCCACCAACAAAAACAGCTACATTCAGAATTTGGCTACTGTTCCTTTCATCTTAAAAACAGCTTGGTTGGGTTAAGTCTGCCTGTTACTGCCCTCATGTAGACAAGGCTGCTAACGCACAGGAGGTGAAATCTGAGGTCACACAACTAATTAGTGGCTGAGCCAAATCCAGAGGTCAGGTTTCCTTGTCTACGGTTTCTCCCACCAGACCAGAGTGCTTCTTCAGGGCAATGCAGAAACAGCATTCTAAAGGGTATTTAGGTTTATTTCTAATGCTGATTTGACTCTATATCATGAATATTTAAAAAAACCTGATTTGTAATTGAAGCCTGGAGTATCACCCAGTGCCTGACTTAATGATTTCCTTACCAGCTGCTGAAACACTTCAATGGGAAGACATGAAATTCCTGCAGGAAATGACTCCAGGCAGCTCTGAATAAGTAAGGAAATTAAATGACTAACTTCAATATTTCCTGGTTTTTGTCTTTCTTAATTAACAATTTATTTTGGTAAAGGAAAAACTGAACAATTTTCTAAGTGTCAACATGTATAATTTAATATTTGCTTATAGTAAAAACATGATTCCCAGTTGGGTTTAATTTTAAAAAGTGAAAAACATTTTTGGATAATTTTAGTAACCATATTTATCGAATGTTTTCTCTTAAAAACACAAAAAAACAATTACAGCACATGTGTGTGGGAAATATCAATTTCCTTCTCTTAGTTCCCAAAGGTGCACTTAAGAAAAATGTGTTGATTATTAACAGGGCTAATATATTTGTGGTAATATTATTACTGACCATCGACAATAATTGGAGTTTGGGGTTGACAGGGATATTGCAGTCATAATACATTTGATTTCTATGTCACATTAAATATAGCATGAACCTAATGGAATATCATTACTACTTTAGATATGTATTTTATGTGATTCTTTTCTTTTTGCCTTCATTCATTTACTCTACAATATTTACTGAATGTCTGCAATGTACCTGGCATTCTTCTAGGTGCTAAAAATTGATGAAAAACTAAACAAAATTCTTGCTCCTACGAAGTTCACATTCACATGAGGGAGACAGATGAGTGATAAAAAGGCAAGGGGCCGTGTCAGATGGTGGTGACTGCCAGGAAGCAAAGCAGAGCGAGACCAGAGTGACGTGGGGACGCTACGTCGGTCGTCAGACAGGAGGGCAGGCAACAGGAAAGGCCCTAGGTCTCTTCGTAGAAATACAATAACTTAAGACTTTTTAATCAGTCTTAGAAAGGTACTGTTAACTGCTTTCTGTCCTGTCCTCAGGTCTACAAATGTTTAGGATAAACTTTTGAGTTCAAGGCTAATGAAAACAATTGTTTTCAGCTTTCAAGAAAGCTGATTTTTATATCTGTGTGAATTTTTCATTCTAGCTTAAAAAATAAAACCTAAATAATATCTCCTAGGAATAAAGAGAATGAAGGAAATTAAAGTTCTCATCACAAGGCTGATTAACTGTATTGCCAAGCAAACTTGTCTGCAAACTTCTATTACTAGGTAAGTTTAGTGGTGTTAACTGTATTTTTACTGGAATTAAATAAAGGCAAGTTGTATATCTCCAGCATGACTATTAACAACAACTGTCGGTTGTACCTTTTGTTGAGCAATACAGGGAAGGGCAAAAGTAGATTTGCAGTTGTTTATATGGAAAATAATACAATAATTAATAAATAAGGATACAAGAATAAATTGTTTTATGTATAACTGTAAACCTACTTTTGTCCCACCCTGTATAATCTACCAAGTATAGAACTTCACATACATGTTTTCTTATTCTCACAGCATCCCTACATGTGGCTATGATTGTTCCCATGTTGTAAGTAGGAAAATTGAGACTCAAGATATGTTAAACAAGGTTCCCTGAGGTTCCAGAACCAATAATGCCATACATGGTTGGAAAGTTATGTCATTTCTGCCTGAAGCTATGCTTCTGGAAGGTGTGAAGAAGATTATCTATTCCAAACTCCTCATTTTACATATGGACAAACAGAGATAGCTCCTGGGACCTGTCCAAGGTCACAGAGCCAGTGATCTGATAGCAGACTTAGGACTAGCTCCAACTGTGAGCTCTTCCTATGCCACTTGCTGTGTCCCCATGAAAGCCGTCAATTACAATAATTGCCTTTTCTATACATGTTCAGATTGGTGCATACCCACTTGGGACAAAGGTGAATCTTGACCCCTCCCTCATATACTTTAAAAATTCAGGGTGGATTATTGATCTAAATATGAAAGGCAAAACAACAAAGCCTTTAGTAGAAAACTTGCAGGAGAATACCTTCATGGCCTTGGGGTAGGTAAAGAGGAGTGGATAACCATAAATGTTAAAAATGAGTAAATTGAATTACATTAAAATTAAGAATTCCTGTTCATGAAGGGGTATTATTAAGAAAGCGAAAGGGAAAATCACAGAGTAAAAGATATCTGCAAAACATATCCAACAAAGGGCTCATATCCAGTATGTGTATGTTCATTCCTGCAAATAATGGCCCAAAAGCAGTTAATCCAATAGAAAAATGAACAAGACCTTAAACAAGTACTTCACAAAAGAGGACTTATTAATCTTTACTAGCTAATTAACATGTGAAAGGATGCTCAACATCCTTGATTATTAGGAAAATGCAAATTAAATCCACAATTTGATACTATTACATACTTCCAAGAATGATTAAATGAAAAAAGTAAAATGTTAAATTGGACCATATCAAAATTATAATTTTTGCAGATCAGAAATAGCCAAATATCAATAATTCCATATAGTTTAGTTCATACCAAGTATTGATGAAGATATGGAACTTTAGACATTATTAGTGAAGTGTTAGTTGGCACAACCCTTTGCAAACCTGTTTGACAGTATGGCAGTTACCTATTTGTGTGTAACAAACTATACCAAAGCTTAATGACTTAAAACAAAACCATTTATTATTTCATACAAGTGTATGGGTTGGCTGGGCATCTCTGCTGATCTGGGTTAGGCTCAGTTCATCTCACCAGGGCTTGTTCATGCACCCGTGGTCAGCTGGCAGGATGGCTGAAGGGTGGCGGGTAAGGTGGCCTCAGTGAGGACAGCTCTGTTCTCCTCCTTATGTCTCACGTCCTCTGTTAGCTAGCCTGGGCACGGGAACACAGAGGAGCAAGAGAGAAGGCAAAAACAGGTAAGTGTTCTTTTTTTTTTAGTATTTTTCTTGATTATGCTATTACAGTTTTCCCAATTTTTTCTCCCTTTATACCCCCTCCACCCTGCTCCCCCAACCCTCCAGCACCCCCCCCACCTTAGTTCATGTCCATGGATTGTGCATATAAGTTCTTTGAGTCCTCAGTTTCCTACACCATTTTTATCTCTCCCCGTCTGTTTTATGCCTACTAATTATGCTTCTTCTTCCCTGTACTTTTTTCCCCCATTCCTCCCCTCCCCCTCCCCACTGAAATCCCTCCATGTGATGTCCATTCTCTGATTCTGTTCCTGTGCTAGTTGTTTGTTAAGTTTTTATTTTCGTTGTTTTTCTTTTCTTTTAGGTTCATTTGTTGATAGTTGTGAGTTTGTTGTCATTTACTGTTCATATTTTTGATTTTTTTCTTAGATAAGTCCCTTTAACATTTCATATAATAAGGGCTGGGTGATGATGAACTCTTTTAACTTGATCTTATCTGGGAAGCACTTTATCTGCCCTTCTATTCTAAATGATAGCTTTGCTGGATAGAGTCATCTTGGATGTAGGTCCTTGCCTTTCATGACTTTGAATACTTCTTTCCAGACCTGAAGTGGGTATTTCTTTCTCTTTTCTAAAGAGAAATTCTTTTCAAAATTTTATTGTGGTAAGAACAATTAACATGTGATCTACCCTCATGATTTTTAAGTGTAGAATATGACAGTATTGTCATCTATAGGCATGTTGTTGTACAACAGATCTCTGGAACTTACTCATTTTGCAATCAGAAATTTTATACCCATTGATTAGTAATTCCCCAGTTCCCCTAGCAACCACCATTTTATTCTTTGCTTTCATGAATTTGACTGTTTTAGATAATTCATATAAGAAGAATCATATAGTATTTTCCTTTTGTGTCTTGATTATTTCACTTAGCAGAATGTCCTCATGCTTTATATTACCAGATTTCCTTCTTTTTATGGCTGAATAATATTCCATATATATGTATACATATATACATATATATACATACACATACATACACACACACATCACATGTTCATTATCCACCCATGTATGAACATTTACATTGTTTCCACTTCTTGGCTACTGTGAATATTATTCCCAATGAATATGGGAGAGTAAATATTTATTTGAGATCCTGTTTTCAGTTCTTTGGATAAATGTCCAGAAGTGGGATTGCTAGACTGTATGATAGTTCTATTTTTAATTTTTGGAGGAACCTCAGTACTGTTTTCCACAGTAGCTGCACCTTTTTACATACCCACCTACACTGTTGGGGTGACCACCTACCTGAGCCCCAGATCCCACTTCTCACAGCTCCTCAATCATCTTCTCTCTGTCTTGCATGTTCAGACTCTCTTGTCTGCAGACACCTCTGCTCATCTTACAAACATGCATCTAAGGGAAGCCCCCCTCAATTCTGCTATTTTCTTAGGCTCCTTGAGAACATGAGAAGTGTCTTACTCAGTGATGAGTCCCCATCACTGAATCACTCCCGGCATGCCTCTTCACCCCTCACTCAATGCCTGTGCCTAAGTGCCAATTAAAACTCCATGAAGCTGCCCAGTCTCTTATCTCTTACCCTCTCTTCATCACTGCCCCTGTTTCCTCATCTCTCCTCTGGCCTCCCCTAAACCCTGGCTCCTAAGTGGGGTTCTCTGTGAGGGTGCCATCCCCCCACAGGCCTCAGGGATGCTATGTCCTCTTCAACACCCCAGTCCAGATGAGCTCAGACAATACTTTTTGAAATTCCCCACAGCACAACTAAGACCAGTCAGAAACCTTTAAACAAGATAGGACTGAAGATTTGGGGTAAACAAGCTACAAAATAACCTGAAATCAAATTATCTGCACAACAAAGCAGGGCTTTCTCACAGACTTTTAGCTCAAGGATTCCTCCCTGCTGGTTTGCTGTGGCCCAGAGTGTCTTTCCTTTATGCAGGAGCTTCTTCAAGCCCTCCTCAAACTCCTCTTGAATTCCAGACTCACAGACGTGAGACCCAGAGAGATCTAGAGTTCTCTCTCCTGATTGCCTTCTGACTTTCAATGTCCTCACCAAATAACTACTTTCCTGGCACCTGAATGCCCACCCTATTCAGGAGGCTGCAGTAGGGCCTTGACCATGGCCTGAATGGGCCAAGCCCTTCTGAATACAACATAACCAACCCCACTTTGTACGAGACACAGACAGAGCAACACAAATGTAATTTTGTGAGAGAATCACCACAATAGACCAGCATTGACCACTTCATCACTAAAATCATTGGCTTCCCTTGGTTTTTCTTTTCTTCACTCCCACTGAGGCACTGGGTACCACTGCTCCCATTGACACTCTTTCCTCTCTTGGCTTCTTTGATGCTGTTGTCTTCTGGTTTTCCTCTAAACTCTCAGACCACATTCTCTGTTTTTGCTGCCCGTGCTTCTCCCTCTTACATGTTGGCATCACCCAGGACTGTGTCCTTGGCCCTGTGCTCTGTATCTTTCTAATTGCTTTCCTCATATGGGTAGGTATGTGCTCTCAGAATATGCTAAGTGGTGCTGAGACATTGGAAACATTATTGACTCTTTTCTATGTAGACACAGCTCCTCCCCAGCACATCTGGCATCTCTGGGAAACTTACCCCTCAGACATCTACATCCCCGCCTTAAAAAAAGTATCTTTTCCTTGTCTGTCTTTCCCCACTCTAATGTCACTTCTTCCTTTGAATTCACATATATTTTAAACATTTTGGTTGTTGTTATATTCTTACAACACATCTATTGGCTGGATACTATTATCTCTACTTTCTAGTGGAGCCCAGGCCTCGCTGAGGCCCTGTGACCTGCCCGGGGTAACACGATTATTAAGTGATGGACCCGGGATTCTGAATATAAGACAGTCACACAGCTTTGTATGTGCCTTCTTGGGCACCTGTATTATTCTGCCCTTGGTAGTTATTTCTGTAATTATTTAATTCCTTTGTATGCAAACTCTTGAGAAAGTTTCTGATTTTTCTTGTCAGCTCCTGGCATCAAGCTTATACTTTAGAATTTTGGAGACAGTCTCAATTTCAAATATTTTTATCTCACTATACAAATAAGTACTCTTGACCCAATTTGGGGCTTGTAAAGTGTGGTCAGTGTATACAAATGCCTTGAACATTGCAGGAAATCAATAAATATCTATAAAATTGAACTGAATAATGTGGGCAAACAAGCCAGGCTATTTCAGATTTGAGTGAGAGAGAGATAAAGAGAGTAAATGATCCCAATCCAAATATAATGCTTCATTAAAACAGCAAGCATAAATTTCAAGTCATCACTAATTACTAGCACCTGTGTATGTTTTGAAAGGCTGATCCAATACAGACTAAGAAAAGAATGGCTTTCTGCATCATTTCCCTGCCAATAGCAGACCAGAGGAGGAAAAAAAAATGTGACCAGGGTCTAACTTTCTCTGCGCCTGGTCTGCGGGTCTTTCTTCATACCATAACATTGCTCTTCTCTAACTTCCCCTCTATTTAGTTTTCATCCTTTAATTTCAGGTTAATATATCTGCTAGTTTATAAGAAACACTAGTATTTTCCATTCATCCTTCTTAGTTTGCTCTTCTAAACCTGCTTCCTTTGGGAGGTATGCTTCTTTCTAGATATTTCTAGAAGTTGAAAATTAGGGGTATGAACCTATTTCTTCTCTCAGTGTTAACCTTGATTACCTTTCATATCCTTCTTTCCCAGGCTCTCATCAATAGCATTTCCCAAATCACCTGCTGGGATAGTGAGGGGCTACTCTCTCCAGTAGAAGGTGAATTCTTACTAATTGGAGACAGACCAGGGTGTGCTGCCTTTATCATGATCTTCTTTCCTAGACCTTGGGCCTATTTCATTTCAGGGTTCAGAGTTCAGAGTTCAACTGCTGCTATGAAATCTCAATGTGAAATTACTTTTTCCAAATGCCAAACTATAAGGACTAGAAGACTGCCACTTATTTGTGAATACTTGTAGGGTTTTCTTCTTCTCTTCCACACTACTAGCCTCTTACATTTGCATCATTCCTAAATTCCTCCTTTGAAGTGAGATCAGTTTTTGTCCTAACAGATGAACCAGAGAACAGTTCTCAGAAGGTCTGACAATGCAGTAATAGATAAATTAAATCCCACTACATGTTGTCATTCAGCAATGCCCTTTACAGACAGAGCTATTTTGAAGCTATTAAAAATGCTATTCATCTCAAACTTGCCATTTGCCTTCTGTTTCTGGACTCGGCTATGGCGTTAGCTAAGAGATGAGTCTCAGCAGCCAACTTCCCTCTAGCTCTCCCATGACACTCGGGGAGACTCTTATGGGAAGAAGGTCATTTATTTTAGCTGAACGACCACATGGCTAACTATACACGGCAATTATACAAAGCAAATGTATCAACTTCTGCCACAGGAGGCAGGAGTTCCCTTTCTGGTCATTAATAATGAACACTCTTCAGTAAGTAGGAAAACATTTACCAAATAAAATGGCCTGTTATAGATGATTCCTCAGGCAGCTGAGAACTGCGTGGCCACTGAGGAAAGAGCGAAGCCAATAAGGTTCAGCTGCCCTGCGACCACGCGTGGTTGTCCTGGAAGCATCTTCGGCCCGGCAGAAGATGCGACCCACTGGCTCTTTGTGCAGAAATGTCTAGTCCGAGAAGAAGTGGCCTGGTCTTTTCTACATTGCAATTCCATTGCTTCCTTTCCTGGCAGCTGCATAATTGGGAATGCCGTGAAATCAAAATGAGGAGGAAGTAAATTAGAGCCGGGAAGTGTCAAGTTGATCTACTGCGGCATTGGGGGGCGGGAGTGCTGGGCATATTCAGATTCTTCTCCAAGCCTCTCTCTCACCACTTCACCCACCATTTCAAAAGCTTGTTCCTTGCACTTGTGGGGCTCTCTGGAGGCTCCTGTTTGCTCTAATGCTTAGACTATGATTTGGTCCACAGTCACTCATTCGGAGTACCCCTTTGCAGTCATTTTAATGAACAAAATCCTTGAAAAGGTGCTGACATCTTAATGCCTCCTATTGATACTTTATATTGAGACAACAAGCTTTGTACTGCATTCAAAGCTCTCACAGATCCAAAGGCTCTGGGGTCTTAGCAATCTTGTGGGCATATGGGGTGTAATTAAAAGAGACATGAAACATGAGCACTTACACACCACTTTCATATTGAAGACAGCTGACCATTGCCTAATTAATTTTCAACACCCCTGTGAGGTAGGTGTGTGCTGCCCTTGTTCACAGATGGATGACTTCAGGCAGTGGAATGAAAAATCCAAAGCCTCAGGGCAGGGATTGTGCCTTTGATGAATTCCACAAAGGGCAGAACGGTGACATAATAATGGTTTTTTAAAAAGCCATTAATAATAGTGTGATGAAACCTGTGGCTTCTCAGCTGGTTGAAAATGTAACCTAGCTCTGGTGTCTTACCAAACTCCACTAAAAATCTGGTGTACTGGATCATACTTTTTTTAAGTTAAATGCATGTACAACTCCCTAAACCATAAAGGATGACATGATGAGAACCCACTTGGCAGCTATACAGGGTGGGGAAGAAGTAGATTCACAGTTGTTGGTTGTTAGTTAGTATATTGTTACATAATCAATAATTAATATATAACAACTTAAGAATAAACTTTGTTCCATGTACTCACAACTGCAAACCTACTTTTGCCCCACCCTGTATATTGTTACTGAACTTCAAAGCACTTAAAAAATTTTTCACAATGTTATTAAGTTTTTAAAATGTAGTCATGAAACATATACTCATTGTGTGGCAGTTATGTGCAAAGTAATGACCTGGGTCCTTAGGCTCCTTCCTCCAGGACTTACTATCCAACAGGAAATACAAAGACATAGGCAATCACCATACAGGTCGATCAGTGCAAATGAGGGTAATACAGCGGGCTGTGGGAGTGGGTTCACATGAGGAGCCCCATCTAACCTTGGGGACTAAGGAAAGACTTCCCATAGAAATCATACCAACATCTAAACGGAGAGTTTAAGGACTAACAGAAGTCACCCAGGGGAAGAAATGGAACTTGGTAATGACATATGGGGCCCAGGGGCTGCCAGTTTAAAACTGCAGAGGAGAGAATGGACATGGAATGTCAGTAAGACCAACCAACTCAGTTGGTTTAGGCCAACTACACCTTGGTAAAAGCATCCCCTTCATACCTCTATACTTTTAGAAGTGAGGCGTTTTTCCAAAGCAGATGGTACACAAGAGTTGGGAAATACTACTAATGAGAACATGTGGCTTCTCTATACGCTATCAGGAAAGAAGGAGTATAAAAGGCAATCAGCATTAAAGGTGAGGGAAGAAGTTGGTACCTCTGATTTTCAATTTCTAGAAACAGGTGTAGAGGAGTATACTAGAGCAGGGCAGAGTTCCCTGGGAAGGCAATGGGAAACGTACCTTGTCATAAATAGAGGAGAGAAAAGGGGGTGGCAGAGAAGGAAAGAAAGTGAAGAATTGGCAGCCTAGGTAGGTTGTATGTACTATGAATAATCCACCTAGTAAGAGATGCTGAGAAAAAAGATTCTGAAAGAAGCAAATAAAAATTGACCATTAACATACATTTTCGTATTTGTTCATTACTCATTATTTTAGTGTCTTTTCAGCTTATAAGGATGTGGTTCATGGAAATAACTTAGTAGTCATTCAACAAAAGTGAGCATTCTTTCTCTTAACTAAGACAAGAGTCATTAGGCACAAGGAATTGAAAGTGGCACTTTTTAATTTCATTGAGGTGACTTCTGGGGAAAGGTGGTGAAGTACATACAGCAAGATTACAACACCTTTTCATCAACCTAGTAAAATGGAATGACAATAAATAAATAAAACCAGCAAATGATATAGGAGCAGTCCTCTAACTTTGGAAAGTTTCTAGAAATGGGAGGCTCTTTCTAGAGTCTTCTGTTGATACCTGGCCCAATATAAAATCCCTCCAGAAAGAGCTCTGTGGAGATGATGCCCAGACAAACTTCAGAAAAATCTCACTAATCTTGCCCACCCCATCCAATTGCCATCTGGGGAAAGGAACATGGTACCCAGGGGTGAAAATGTATCTTTCCCACAAAGCTCTTCCCTCACATATGGGGTACAGAGTACACAGCAATGAAGGATGACACCACTATGGTTCACCATGTTCTTTTTACCCCGACTGGAAGGGAAGCAGAAGAAATTTTGTGGAAAAATACCAGAAGTTAAATTTTTCCAATAACAAATATAGCATTCACAAAACAGGAAGAGAAAATAAATAAAACAAAAGCCACCAAGGAGGGTGATGGTCCAAAGGAAGGTGTATAGGAAGCCCCAAGGTGGAATAAGGGTACATTACATCCAAATCTCTTTCTTTCTCCTTACTTTATTCCACTCAAGCTGAGATCAAAGTAGCATTCACAGCAGGGGAGAGGCAGGTGAGCTAGGCGAATTTCTTAAACTAGGGCAGATTGTCTCCAACAGAAGCAATGACTTGGTGACTCAGCTAAATTGGGGAAATAATGTAAAATTTGAGGGCATCTCTGAGGGGAATGAGGCACACTAGAAATTTTAACAGAATCCCATAGAACAGAGGTGAACCAGAGATTAAATTCACTAACTGCAATTAAACATAATCCTAGATTTACCCTTTCCTCTTGCTCTTTCAAGAGAGATGCAGAAAGTAGAACAGAAACTATTAGAACACAGAGGTACCAGATGGGAAAGGAGTCAGGGTAAATCTGTCTCTATAACATTTTGGCAAGTTAAAGATCTGGATAGAGCTGTCCCCAAGATCAAATAAGGATAAAATAAAAATAAATGACACCACAGTTATGCAGCAATACTACAGCAAAAAAGGGAAGAAATTCACATAGCTTTGAAAGGCTAATGAAGAAATCGTTCTTGAGGAAGACGATAGAGGGAACGGGATACATGCTGTTACTAATGGTGTACTCAGAGTGCTGAGAGAGGATGAAATCTATAAAGTCAGAGTTCTAAGGTAAGTCTGGATCTTCCCTGATTTAGAGTGAAATGTTGTTCAAGTATTCACATGGCATTCCACTGTCCTATTAATACATATTTATGTCATTCCACTTATATGTTTTTCCTTTTTTTATTGATGTTCAAATACAGTTGTCTCCACTTTCCCACCGCCACTCTCCCCCGCCCTACCCATATACATACCTCCTACCCTAAATTCCCATATTTTTTAATGACCACACAAGACAATATGCAGACTGAATTAAAATTTAAAGGTCTCTGTATGAGACAAGCATTACAAGCAAAGATAAAAACAAGTAACAGAGTTGGAAAATACATGCAACATACATAAACTGACAAATATTTTTCAGAATATATAAAAAACTCTGACAAATATTGAAGAAAAATATAATGCATTGATTTGGACACTAGGCAAAGGGTGTATGTGAAGAGGCAGGAAATTCTAGAAGAAGAAAAGCAAATGTCCTATGTATATGAAATGGCAATCTACCTCACTGGTAATAAAAAATGCCTATTAAAACAATGACACACATTCTTCTTCTGGAAGATGAGGCAGAAGTACTTTTCCCTTTTCCTCCTGCTAAGAACAGGTAAGAACCCTAAATATTATGTATAGAACATTAAAAGAAGATTGTGAAATGTGGAGAGAAGGCAGCTAAAGGCCCCAAAACCCGAGGAACAACAAGGTGGTGAGTTCTCTGGGTTTTCTTCTGGCCTAGTCCATTCCAAACTGGGTACTGAAGGAGGGGGCAACCAGAAATGCCACAGGCAGACAAAGGAAGCCCAAGGAGAGCCTGCTCTCTAGTCAGAAGACCAGCAGAGGGGCAGCCTGTTGAGACAGAACACTTCAGACACTAACTGTTCTACTCTGGCTGGACTCCACAGAAAATCCATGCCTGACCTGCCAGCAAAGTCTGAGTGGGAGTTTAAACTTCCACTCTTGACAAGCTATATGAGTACCCCTTTTGTACCTACCACCACTCCCCACCGTTGGGGTGTTGTTGGTGCCAGGTGGTGAGGAGCCACTCTACCCCCATCACTGGGACACTTCAGGAGCCTGAACCTCCACCCCCATGTGAGGACTTATATCTAAAATATATTTTTTAAAAAACAGTGAAACGTCAACTGTAAGAAAACAAACAGTTCTGGAAAATGGGCATAAGACATAAAAAGACACTTTATCCTGGCAAATGAGCACACATTCAACATCCCTACCCTCTAGGGAAATGAAAATAAAGACCACACGGCACACCACTGCACACCAACTAGAAAAGCTGAAACAAAACATAGCGCAATACTAAATGGTGGCAAGAAGGTGGAGAAAGTGATCTGTCACACATTGCTGGAGGAAATGTGAAATGGAACGAGCACTCTGGAAAATGGTTTGGCAGTTTCTTAAAAAATGGAACTTACTTACTAATATGACCCAGCAGTTGCACTCTGAGCATTTATCCCAGGGAAATGAAAACTCGTGTCCACACAAACACCTGTACCTGTTGTTCATCGAAGCTTTATTTGCTCAAATCCCAAGCTGGAAGCAACTAGATGGTCTCATAGCAGATACATGATTAAACAAATTGTGGTAATCTATACCAGAGAATTTTTTTGAGAGAGAGGGGAAGGGAGGGAGAGAAACATTAATGTGTGTTTGCCTCTCATGTGCTCCCTACTGGGGACCTGGTCTGTAACCCAGGCATGTGGTCTGACTGGGAATTGAACCAGTGACCCTTTGATTTGCAAACCAGCACTCAGTCCACTGTGCCACACCAGCCACTGTGCAATACCTGACTATTTAGTCAGAGGGACTGGCTTCTTTTCCCTTAGATTGTCAAATAAAACAACAACAACAGTCAATACAACAGCTGTCTGATGTGAATGAATGAAAATTATACCTATTTTCTTTTTCAGGTTGCCAAAAAATATACTTTTTTGGTGTGCTGCAGAATTTTAGTAATTAGTTTATGTGTGCCATGTGATGAAAAAGGTTGCAAATCACTGATCTATTCCATAATACTACTCAGCAATAAAAAAGAACAAATAGTTGATAAAAGCAACAACTTGGATGAATCTCAAGGGCATTATGTTGAGTGAAAAAAAACAATCTCAAAAGGTTATATATTGCAAAATTGTGTTTGTATAGCATTTTCAAAATGACTGTAATTACAGGGATGGAGGACAGATCAGTAGTTGTCGGGCTTGGTGGTGGGGAGGGCAGATGTGGCTGTAAATGGGCAGCAGGTGGGAGACCTTTGTGGTGATGGGATAGTTCTGTATTTGTTGGTGGTGTGATTCCATGAGTCTCTGCATCTGGCGATGTGACCACACGTCTTTTATGCCAATGTCAGTTTTCTGGTTCCGATATGTAGTATAGTTCTATAAGTTAGAGCCATTGGGAGAAAGTGGATATAGGGTACACAGAGTTCTCTGTGCTACCTTTGCAACTTGCTCTGAATCCACAATTATTTTAAAAGAAAAAAACAGTGGAGCCCTGGCTGGCGTAGCTCAGTGGATGGAGCGCGGGCTGGGAACCAAAGTGTCCAGGTTCGATTCCCAGCCAGGGTACAATGCCTGGGTTGCCGGCCATAACCCCCAGCAACCGCACATTGATGTTTCTCTCTCTATCTCTCTCCCTTCCCTCTCTAAAAATAAATAAATAAAATCTTTAAAAAAAAACCTAGTAAATTGAAAAATAAAATTAAAAAAACAGTGGAGTATAATTTTTAATATGTTGGCTTGGAAAACTTTAAAATTAGATAAAATTAACTTCTGGCAAGGTGCTAGAGAAGATGGATAGTCATTCTGAAGGGTAATTGATAGCATCTGTATAACTAAATGTGTGCATAATCTTTTAAGAGATTCTAGGTGTTTTATTTAAAGAAACATCCACGTCCAAAGGAGAAAAGATTCACTCTGCAGCACCGCTTGTAAGAGTGAAAAATTAGGACAGCCTAAATATCTGTCAAAAGTAGAAAAGGGAAGCGAATTATGGTATACTCATGTAACTAAATAGCAGCTCAAAGGAGTTAATTACATTCATTTGTAGCAGCATGACAAGATTTCAAACAACAGTGTTGTATGAAAAAGCCAATTATAGGATGACATATATGGGATAATACCATTTTAAGGCAAACATATAAAACAATACTATATATTCTCATTAGGCAAATATGTGTGAATACAAAGATACTACAATCAAAAGTATAAAATACCTTACACAAAATCCTAACTCTACTGGCATCTGGTTAGAAGAAGAGGGGTCATAAGGAGAATATAATCAGCAGGTATCACTTAGGTGATTAAAATTAATATGACCCTACAGTTTTTATAAGTTGAATTTAATTTCTTTTGGTTGTACAAGTGGCTCATCCCAAAACAGTGACTATTAATATATTGATTTTTTACTTTTTTTCTGTGCATATTTTAACTAGTTGTGAGAATGTGTGTGTGCATGATTTTGAATGCAGCATTTTTAGAAATGTAACAAAAAGACTATTCCATGCTATAGACACTGCAAAGAAATTATAACAATCCCACCCACTGATCGAGCACCTACCATTTGCCAAGTGACTGTCCAATGTGTATTATATACATTATTCCTAAATGTCACCACAATCCTACAAATTGCAATTCTCTCCATTTTTATGGATAAAGTGAAGGTAACACTGAGGCTAAGAAGAGGTTAAGCAACTTGTCCAAGGTCACAAATTGGGACAAGGCAAACAGCCTAGATTTTTATCCAGGTGAGGTGACTTCAAAGCTCATGCTAATGGTCTGATTGGTTCCAGTGGTTTTGTCCAGCATAGATAGTTTGACAAACATTAAAGCTGGAACACTTACAGAAAGTCAATGGTGGAAATTCCCAGGATTCCCTGCCAATTACACACAGAGACCAAGGATGTAAACACCCAGACTCCCTTTTTAGAAGGGAAAAGGGGAATGCTACAGAAATCTTTTTCTCATGAGTGGTCAAAGCTTAATAAATATAATTCTTTTAGGCATCCATTGAGCTGTTGCTTATCTGAGGAGAGAACCAAAGGAAATAGTGGACTCCTCCTGACAATAGCCAATATCCAAGAAAGAATATGGCATAGCCTCCATTAATAAACACTCACCAGAGATGTTCGGTGAATAGTCATACATTGCCTTCCAGGTTCTTGGCTGACATACAACAAAATCAGTAACAATGACAGCTAATCCTTCCATAGTGCTTGCATGTGTATATGTATCACAAGCAGTGTTGGAAGCAATATGAACAGGGACAGAAGAAATAATATCATACATAGTACAGTACTATCAGAAGCAAAGACTTAATCTCTGAATACTGCAATAATTTTTTAAAAATTGGTCAAGTTCTTGTATTAGCACATAGGATCCACTCAAAGCCCTACACAACTCCAGTCATTTAGAGACCTATGGGGGAGAAATGACGACTGGGTTTCTGATGGGTGACTGCAATGACATAATCTTTGCTTGTTCTGAGAGGGGGCTGTGCTAAGTCTCTGTCTGTGCAGGCTGAGAGGCAGCCATGATATTAATATTTATTGCCCCACTTAGCATTTGCAGTCTGTATGGCAATTCTGAATGATGTTTAACTAGGACACAGATAAATCGCTAATCTCAAGGCAGGAGTCAGTCCAGTGGGTCCACGTGATGCTTCTGCTACTGAGTCAAGGAAACTGCTGATCTAATATGGCAGTCTTATCTGTTGCATTTACTATGTAATTCCATATAAATGCTGGCTATTACCAATATGCTTCTGGCCCTCAATAAATAAGTATGCAAAAAAGAGAGAAGGAGCAAGCAAAAGTATTCTTTTAGTCTCATCTGTCTTCTTGGAGGAAATAAGAATGTATTTTTTATCCCTTGAGGGTGATATTCTGAGAAACAAAAACTATTTCTAGGTAGTAGTTGACTTATAATTAGCCCAATTTATCCTTTGAAGAAGTTTTGTGTGTTTTCTGCACTTAACAAACAAGATTAGTGGCTTGCTCTCTCTTACTATTAAATGTCAGCTCTAGGAAGTCTTTGACCCTAAGTATGTAAAAAAGTTTTGGACAGATAGGAAATGTTCATTAATTGTAACTATTATTATTAAACACAGTTCTTTGATTCCCTGTTTTCCCTGTTTCTATGAAGTCTTTGTAGGAATTCCAGATTCTTGTCAAATGTTCAGGACTATTCCAAATGCATTTTCTTTAGTTCTAAGAAATGTATAGGGACAGTGAAGTTCATCAGACATACTTCCACTGATATAATGAATACTTCACTATTTATAATGAATAAACTTTTTAACCAAAAGAAAAAATGTTCCGTTCACCCACAGAAACTGTTGGTTGCCTCCTCAATATTCATTCTCCAAACCCTACATCCTTCTTAATGGAGCCCCTGGCCACACTTCTCTTGACATGTACTTCAGGAAAGCTAAACCTCATCCCCAGCTATAGGGGATGGACCCTGGGTAGTTTAAGCCAACTACGGTAATCTCATTTTCCATGCTGAATCTCAGATGGATGGTAGAGAAAAAAGGCGAGTTTCTTCTTTAACCATAAGCCCCAGACTGCTGTTGTTCATGGGAAAATGTGTGTGAAGGATATCACAGCAACCACCACACAGGTCCAAATGAAAGCTACTTCCAGTTTAAAGCCACTTCTTTTAAATTTCTAATCTTTTACTTTTTCTACTCCCACCTCAAATTACTTTTTCTCTATACAGCTCAGTTACGTTTGAATAAATACATATTTGTTTTCCATGAGACAAAAATAAAATAATATAAAATAAAATTAGGAATAGACATATAACATGCTGAGAAGTCATTGGGGATCTTCTACTTTCTTCTAAGAAAATGCAGATGAAGGGATGACTTTTCTTCTCTTTGTTGTTGTCTTGCTTGTATGTGACAGCTGGAACTGCAGTTGCCATCCTAAGACCATGAGGATAGCCCATGGGAGGACTGGGCTATGTTAGGAACCTGGGGCCCTGATGACATGCTGAGCCACTATTATGCCAGCATAAAGCTCTTACTGTCATTGGACATGTATCTTCTTTTTTAAAAATATTTTTTTATTTTTCAATTACCATATTTTTTTCAACTATAAGACCCAATTTTTCCTCCAAATTTGGGAGGAAAAAGGGGGTGTGTCTTATAGTCCGAATGTAGCTTACCTGGCTTGCTGTGGGTGGAGAGGGGTAGCGGTAGAGTGGGGTCACAGGTTACTAACTATGTTACTACATTTTTTGCTTCAAAGTTTTTTTTCCCTATTTTCTTCCTTTAAAACCTTATGGTCCAGTGAGTCTTGTAGTCCTAAAAATATGGTAAGTTGACATACAATATTATATTAGTTTCAGTTGTAAAACCCAGTGATTAGACATTATATACTTTATGAAGTGATCACCCAATAAATCTAGTGCCCACCTGGCACCATAATAGTTATTACAATATTATTGACTATATTCCCTATGCTGTAGTTTACATCCCTATGACTGTTCTGGAACTATGAACTTGTACTTCTTAAACCCTTCACCTTTTTTTACCCATCCTCCAGCCCCTTCTCCCATCTGGCAACTGTCAAAAAGTTCTCTGTATCTGAGTCTGTTTCTATTTTGCTTGTTTATTTTGTTTTTTAGATTCCACACATAAGTGAAATCATACAGCATTTGTCTTTTTCTGTCTGGCTTATCTCACTTAGCACAATACCCTCTAGGTCCTTCCATGTTGTTGAATATGGCTGGGGAGATTTCATTATTTTTTTATGGCTGAGTCATATTACATCATGTATATGCACCACTTCTTTATCCTTTCGTCCATTGATGAACACTTAAGTTGCTTCCATATCTTGGCTATTGTAAATAATGCTGCAGTAAATATATGGATGCATATATATTTTCGATTTAGTGTTTTGCGTTTCTTTGGATAGATATCCAGAGGTGGAATTGCTGGGTTCTTCTTTGTCTCTTATTATAGCCTTTGTTTTAAAGTTGACTTTGTCTGGTATAAGTATTGCTAACCTAGATTTTTCATTTTTCATTTTCATTTTACTGAAATATCTTTTTCCATCCCTTTACTTTCAGTCTGCATAGGTCTTTTGATCCAAAGCAGGCCTTTTGTAGACAGCATAGGTAAGGGTCCTGTTTTGTTATTCATTCAGCTGTCATATGTCTTATGATTGGAGCATTTGAATTTAAGGCAATTGTTCATAGATATGAATTTATTGTCATTTTGTTACTCATACTTTTATATTTTATTTTTATTGTATTTTTCTATCACCTCCACAATCACCACACTGCTTTCCATGTCCATGAGTTCTTTTTTCTGTTTGTTTGATCCTTCCCCACCAACCACTCTGCCCGACCCCTATAGCTATCATCCTGCTCTTTGTAAATCTGTCTCTATTTTGCTTGTTAGTTTAGTTTGTCCATTAGAGTCCACATATGAGTGAAATCATATGGTATTTGTCTTTCTCTGACTTGCTTATTTCACTTAACATAATGCTCTCCAGGTCCACTCTGTTGCAAAGGGTAAGTTTTTTTTCTTTTTTTTTTTTGACTGAGTAGTATTCTATTCTATAAATGTCCCATAGTTGTTTTATCTACTCATCTACTGAGTGCTTTGGGTTTCTTCAGATATAGTCCCAGAAGTAAGATCACTGGGTCAAAAGGCATATTCATTTTAATCTTTTGACATATCTCCATACTGCTTTCCACAGTGGTTGCACCAGTCTGCATTCCTACCAACAGTGCATTGGGGTTCCTTTTTCTCCACATCCTCACCAGCACTTGCTTGCTGTTTGTTGATTTATTGATGATAGCCATTTTGATACATGTGAGGTGATATTTCATTGTGGTTTTAATTTGTATTTTTCTGATAATTAGTGATGTTGAACATTTTTTCATGTGTCTATTGGCCATTTGTATGTCCTCTTTGGAGAAGTGTCTGTTCAGGTTCTTTGCCCATTTTTTCATCGGGTTGTTTGTTTTTTTGGTGATGAGTTTTATAAGTTCATTATAAATTTTGGAAATTAACCTTTTATCAGATATATCATTGGTAAATATGTTTTTCCATCTCGTTGATGATTTCCTTTGCTATGCAAAAACTTTCTAGTTTGATGTAGTCCCATTTATTTTTTTCTTTTGTTTCACTTGCCTGAGGAGATATATCAGATAAAATAGTTCTATGAGCAATGTCTGAGATTTTGCTGCCTATGATTTCTGCTAAGATTTTTATGGTTTTGGATCTCAATTTAAGTCTGATTTATTTTGAATGTATTCTTGTGTGTAGCATAAGAAGGTGGCCTAGTTTCATTTTTCTGCACATATCTGTTCAATTTTCCCAACACCATTTATTGAATAAGCTATCTGTAGCACATTGTAAATGCTTGCTTCCTCTGTTGAATATTAATTGACTATAAAGCTGTGGGTTTATTTCTGGCTTCTCTTCTGTTTCATTGATCTATGTGCCTGTTTTTATGACAGTACCATGATGTTTTACTGTTTTGGTTAGTATGGTCTAACCAAACTGTATCAAACTGTAGTTTGATATTAAGTAACATGATTCTTCCAACTTTGTTCTTTCTTTGGATTGCTGTTGCTATGTGGGGCATGTTGTGGTTCCATATAAATTTAGATATTCATATTTTTTAATCTTTTGTTTCCTTCTTCTTAAAGACCACCCTTTAACATTTTTTCATGGTGATGAATTCCTTTAGCTTCTCCTTATTCAGGAAGGTCTTTATATGCTCTTTGATTCTAAACAATAGCTCTGCTGAGTAGAGTAAACTTGATTGTATGTCCTTGCTTCTCATCACTTTGAATATTTTGTACTAATCCCTCTGGCCTATAAAGTTTCTATTGAGAAATCAGCTGACAGTGTTGTGGGAATTTTCTTGTAGTAACTAAGAAAACGTAACTAAGACTGCTTTTCTCTTGCTGCTTTTAAGATTCTCTCTTTGTCTTTAACTTTTATTATACTAATGTGTCTGAGTGTGAGCCTTTTTGGCTTCATTGTTTTGGGGACTCACTATGCCTCCTAGATTTGTATGTCTATTTTTTCACCAATTTAGGGAAGTTTTTGTGTCATTCTTTTTTCAAATAGGTTTTCAGTCTCTTGCTCTCTCTTCCCCTTCTGGCACCACCATGATGCGAATGTTGGTACCCGTGAAGTTTTCCCAGAGGCTCTTCAAACTATCCTCATTTTTTCTGGACACTTCCTCCTCTTCGCTGTTCTTACTGGGTGTTTTCTGGTTCCATATTTTCCAGTCACAGATTTGGTCCTATATTTCATCTACTCCCTGTGGTGTATACTTCATTTCAGTTATTCAGTTCTTTTTTATGTTTTTTAATCTCTATTTTTATGTTTCCTAAGTCTTTGTTCAAATTCTTATTAAATTTACTTACTCTTCCCCTAAGTTCACTAAGCATCCATATAACCAGTGTTTTGAACCTTGTGTCTGGTAGATTGCTTGTCTCCATTTTGTTTAGTTCTTTTTCTGAAGTTTTGTTCTGCTCTTTCATTTTGGAATTGTCTCTTTGTCTCCTCATTTTGGCTGCCTCCCTGTGTCTGTTTCTATGTATTTAGTAGAGCTGCTATGTCTCCCAGTCTTGGAAAAGTGGTCTTACATAGTAAGTGCTAGGTAAGGTACACTGGTGCAGCTTCCTTAGTTACCTGAGTTGGGCACTTTCAGATGCTCCCCTCCCCTCCCTCCCCATATGGGCTGTGCACACCCTTCTATTGTAGTTGAGCCTTGATTGCTGTTGGCATGTCAATGGGAGGGATTTACCCCCAGGCCAATCAGTTGCCAGGACTGGTCACAACCACAGCAGAGTATCTACTGTGCAGGAGCCAGCCTCAAAGACAAGACTCACTTCATCAGGGCTCTTATGCCCCATGAGTTTGCCCCTTGAGTGTGTTGCTCATGAGATAAGTAGGTAGTGCTCTGGCATGGTCTGCAGCTGTCCACCATATGCACTGGCTCTGGGGTCTCCTGGGATGTGTTGGCCAAAGTCACTTGCTGCCTCTGCCCTGTTGGGGGCAATGAGCTACATGCATTTGTAGGCATGAGCTGCAAAGTGATTTTAAGATAGCTGCTACTTGTGCTGGGCTTAGAGATGTGCAGGAGAGGCCAAGGTGTGAGCCAATGCTGGCTGCCCCTAGTGCTGGGCCTGGGGCCACTTAATGAGAGAGGTATGGGGCACTCTGAGGCAGATGTTGCTTGTTTGGGGTTTGTGATTCTTTGAGATATTATAAGAAAGTCTGTAGCATGAGCCAAGACAGGCCATTTGTATGGAAAAGCCACTGGACATTTCTTGGATAGAAAGTTGGGTGGGGTGGGGTCTCAGGGAATCACCAGGGCAGGCAAACAGTGTTGACCAGGTCAAGGGAGACTCAGATATGGCACCCACCTGCCGGCTCTGTAGGGGGAGAACTCAGCAAAAGAGCAACAGCCTCTGCCAGCACTTCTGTCTGGGAGAAAGCTGCTCTTTCCTGGATAAATCACTTCAGCCCTGTATGTTCCTGTGCCTTTCAAACTGGAGCTCAGAACCAGTGAGTCCAAGTAAGTCTATGATCCAGCCTTGTAAGAGTAACACCTGGGACTCCAGAGGCTTTTTTTCTTACTCAGCCACAATCCCTGCTGGTTTTCAAAGCCAGAAGTTATGAAGACTTTTCTTCCTGGCACTGGAACCCTGGGCTGGGGAGCTTGGTGTGGGGCTGAGACCCCTCACCATCAGGGGGGATCTCTGCCACCAAGATATCCTCCTAATTTTTAACTGCCACACATGGGTATGGGCCAGCCAGTTCTTTGTCTCCACCTCTCCTAGAAGTTTCTGTGTGGTTCCTTCTGTATGTTCTTAGTTATAGGACTTCTATTCGGCTAGATTTCAGGTGGTTCTGAATGCTGGATTTTCATGTAATTTTGTTCTAATTTTGACGTGGTTGTGGGAAGTTCCAAGTACTGCATTTACCTACTCCACCATCTTTTTAAAAGATTTTACTTGTTTATTTTTAGAGAGAAGGAAGGAGGGAGAAAGAGAAGGAGAGAAACTTTGATGTGAGAGAGAAACATTGATCAGTTGCTTCTCTCAGGCCCCCAACTGGAGACTTGGCTCACAACCCAGGCATGTGCTTTGACAGGGAACCAAACCAGTGGCCTTTTGGTCCACAGGCCAGTGCTCAATGCACTGAGCTACACCAGCCAGGGCCCTACTCTACCATCTTAATCAGAAGCCTGGACTTATTCTTATGTGAGATAATAAGTTTGCTACTATTTAACCCAGATTAAGTTGGTGCTTTCTATTATTTATAGCCCAAAATATATCAACATGGTGTATAAAATCCACATTAGAATGTCTTAAACTAGAAGTCAGAAGTGTGACTTATGGTCTTAACATCACCTTGATTTACCACATTTACCTCTCTGCCCACATCAACTTTAAGGTATTTCTCCCAACTGTACTTCCAAAATATGTCTGAATACAAGTGCTTCTCCCCACTTCTACTGCTGTCATTCTAATCTGAGCCATCATCATTTCTCTCATGTACCACAGCAATAGCCTCATTGCTGAACTACCTGCTTCCAGGCTTGCCCCAACTTCTACAACCTATTCTTTTTTTAAACTTTATTTTTTATTGTTGACATTATTACAGATATTTCCTTCTTCCCCACTCCCTTTGCCTACCTCCACCCAACCCCTGCCCTCCTTCCCTCTGGCCATCCCACTGCTGTCTGTGTCTATGGGTTATGCATATATATTTTTTTATATAATCCCTTCACCTTCTCTTGCCCAGTCCCCTCCCCCCTCCACTCTGATAGCTATCAGTCTGTTCCATTGTCCATGCCCCTGTTTCTATTTTGTTTGTCAGATTATTTTGTTCATTAGATTCCTCATATAAGTGAGATCATATGGTATCCATCTCTTTATGACTGGCTTATTTCACTTAGCATAGTAATCTCTAGGTCCATCCATACTGTTGCAAATGGTAGGATTTCCTTATTTTTTATGATGGTGTAATATTCCATGTGTAAATGTACCACAGCTTTTTTATCCACTCATCTATTGATGGGCACTTTGGCTGTTTCCAGATCCTGGCTATTGTAAATAATGCTGCTATGAACATATTCTTTTTAAAATTGAGATAAAATTCACATAACATAAAATTCATCATTTCAACCATTTTGAAGTGTACACTTTAGTGGGTTTTAATATATTACCAATGTTATGCAATGAATCATCACTGTCTAGTTCTATATCATTATGATCACCCCCCAAAAGAAACCCCATATCCATTAAACAGGCACTTTCCATTTTCTTCTCTCCCCAGCCCCTGGCAACTACTAATATGTTCTATTCTTAACACAGCAGCTGGAGTGATATTTTTCTAAGATAAATTAGATCATGTTACTTCCCTGCTCAAAACCCTTCAATGACTTTGAACAACATTCAGATTCTTTAGCCTGACCTAGAAAACCATCTAAGACCTCTCCACTTCTCCAATTTCATCTTGTACCATTCTCTTACTTGCTAGCTATGTTGTGGCAATTTAAGCCTTCTAGTGCTTCTTAAACATACCAGCTAATTCTTACTTCAGGGTCTCTTTTTACTTGTCTTCATTCTTTAGATAGTCTTCCCTACTTTGCAGATTGGTGCCTTCTTGTCATTCAACCTGCAGCTTGAATGTCTCTAGTCATGGTGGCTTCCATGATTAAGGTCAACCTCCTCTTTTTGCTCTTCAAATCCAATCTTTCAATTTTCCTCATCACCTTGACCACTATCTAAAATTATGATGTTCACATTAATTTTTAAAAATTAACTGAAGTCCATAATTTATTCAAATGTTCTTAACTTTTGTTTAATATCCTGTTCTCTTCCAGACTTCCATCCAGGATTCCAATATTACATTCAGTTATTATGTGTCCTAAGGATTTTTTTGGCTGTAATGTTTTCTCAAACTTTATTTTTGATGATTTTGACAGTTTGAAAAGTACTGGTCAAGTATTTTGTAGGATGCCCCTGTATTAAAATTTTCCTGATGTTTTTCTCATTATTACACCGTGACTATGGGTTTTTTGGGACATGTGGCACAGAGATAAAGTGCCATTTCATTACATCATATCAAGGGTTCACATTAGTTTTTTATTAGTTGGTCATGTGTCTCTCTCACTGTTAAGATGGTGAGTTCCATGAAAGTAGGGTACTGTTCTGCTCACAGATTTATTCCTAGAGCCTAAGATAGCATCTAGCAATAGAAAGCCTCTTTAATTATTAGTTGATTGAGTTAGTGAATGAACTAGAAAAAAAGACTAATGCACTGCTTACTATTTATGCATGTGAAATAAAATATGGGTCAAAAAGATTCAGTGAGCATAGGTCAAAGGCACTAAAACCTTTTCAAATAATCTGACATGTCTGTGAGATAAATCTAAACCCTCATGCAAATAAATAATTAACCCAAAGCCAATGGCATATTCAAAATCATTAATGAAAATTGATTTTCCTTCTCTGTAGGTATGGCCTCTCTCTGCTGCATCACAGTCCCATTTGCAGAGCCAGCCACAATTCATTGTGTTTTAATTCTTTTCTACCCAGGGCCTTCTTTTTCCTGAAGTGATGCTAACCTTTGTGAATTTTTGAAAAAATATTTGGCTTGGTTGACTTATACATAAAGAAAGTATGAGTGATTTCATACAGGCAAGTTTTGGAAAACAGCAGCAGTTCTTCTCAGAACAATGAGCTAAAGCATGATGGGAAACTTGTCTTGCCCAGGAGAATGCAGGGAAAGGATTACTGAGCCCCTGCGGTTGAATCAAGGGCTCTGCCAACTGACTTCATGGATGTACGGGAGCAGGAGGAGGAGTCTGCCTGCTAAATGCCTTTCCAGGAACATGGTGAAAACTGATTAAATATATATGCAATCACACGAATTGCTAGAGGGAACCTGGGGGATGTCTCCAGCCATTAGAACACCAAACACCAATGAGGGCTCCCTAGTAATAATGAAGGAAGCTCTTTTTCTGCCAGGAGCTCTCAGAGAATAAAGTCCCTGAAAGGAAGAACTATTTGTATTCCATTCAGATTTCATTTAACCTTTTCTTTTGGAAGCCTCAGTAAGCAAGGGCACATTTATCAAGGCTTCAGGATGAATGAGGAAAGCTTTGGTGCATTAAATTTGCAGATATTCACAAGGACTTACTGGAAAGGCTGCCCTGGGCTGGGGGTAGGAAGACATCCACTCTGGCTGGCCAGGCAGTGGGAGGTCTCAGCTATTATCACCTCCAATGAGCCTATTTCCTGAATGTGCATTGTCCCCAATCAATTGATCTGAACATGAATTTCCCTAGGTAATTAACTGGGTTGAGGTTGCTGGTCAGAATATTCATTTTTCCTGGCATCCCTCAGAGTGTGTGACTTACAGGTCAAATACCACAAAGTGACAGAAGAAGTTTAACTAACACATTTCATTTAACTAATTCCACTATGGCATATTTTGTGTTCCCTGGAGTCTAAGGTGCCACTGATGGTAGCACTATGGATTTAAAACACAGCTTTTTACAGGGGGGCAGGGGAGAAAATAATAAAAACAAGACATATTCCAATTTCAGAAATGTTAATATTTGGGGGAGTGTACAATATGGAGCTGAAATTTGGGATGTCATACACCAAGTGAGTGCTTGTAGACATGAAGAAATCCTGGGGACTTCAACCTGAGGATCTCATTCATCTCATTGGGAACCATGAAGTTTCTTGGATGCTGGGGACAATGTTCAATACTCCAGATTTCCCAGGATTCCTCAACCTGAGCTGGTCTTGGAGGATCCTGAAAAACCATCTTGGTGGTGTCATCTCCCTTCCAAGCCCTCTACTTGTTCAGGCTGTGATGGTCTACTAGCCTCTGCATTCCCCAGCCCTTCTCGAAAAGGATAAGGGTTCAGTCCTGCTGCCACTGCTGGTGACCTTTCTGTTTCCCACCTACCTTGTTACTCGTCTTGACCAGCATCAGTTCCCACCCTCAGTGAATTCTTCCCTCTGCCTATTCAGTCTTTAGTCCCCACTATTCTCTGTATTACGTCCTAATACATTCCCATTTTTACCCAAGATAAGTATTCTTCCTCTCTTAAACCAAAGAATTCTGGTGTTTTTCATGTTTGGTATAACATTAGAAAGTATCACCAATACTATCACACCAGCAACTAGCATTTATTGAGCACTTACTGTGTGCCAGATATTACACTATGTGTGTATGATCTCATAATTCATTAACAACCATCTGAAGCAGATATATTATTATCCTCTCTTACAAATGAGGAAAATGAAGCCTTGTGGGTAGATTACTGGCCACACTGATACAGTTAGAAAAGGAAGAGCCACGACTGTCCCAGATCTGCCTGGCTGCGTGGAGCAAGCTCATCACCAGTGCTCTCTGTGGCCCACCCCGCCCTTTGCCTGAAGCTGTTGTAGAAATAGCCCCTGTGAGTGGGTTTCTTGGCTAAATGGAGACATGAAGGAGAGAGAAGATTTGAGGATTAAGCCCAGGATCCTGGCTTGGATAGTTGGTAGACAATGGTACCTTTCAACCATGTTGAAAGTTTAGGAGAAGACATTTGTGCGAAGACTTTGGAATTTACCTTCCCCGGGAATCCTGTCATCCTGTCGAAGAATTTCAAAGTCCAACTCACAGGCTGGTCCAATGCTCCAGCCAATCTTTTCTTCACCTCTTTGACTCCAATGACCTTCACTTGGACTCAGTTTCAGCCATCTGCCTTCATGGCTGTGCTTATTCCTTGCATTTCCGAGAACTTTAAGAAATCCCACATTCAAATGGCCTGCTTTCCGTTTGCCTCCAGGGTCCTGGCATCACTTCTACCCCAGTAACTTGTGCCACGTGTGCCCTTTGCCTCAGCAGGAGCACCAAGCCTTCAGTCTGCCTCTCTTCTCTGCGTGTACAAACTCCATCCTGTCTTGTTGCTCTTCCAAAACAGCCGAACCCAGTGCATCATGATCCCCACTTACTTCTGTAGCCTCTTCTCTTGTCATGGTCTTGTCTCTCTGACTCCTTGTTTTGGGCAAAACAAATTAGTAGATATTTCCTTGATAATGAGATCACACCCGCTGAAGAGTCAATAATGTTAAATAATAGATTTTCAGAAGGAGAAAAAGTCTGCCACATTAAAACTGCATAGTAATTGTAAGAAATTTCTATTCCAGATAATAAAAGCAAAAACAGATCTGTTTAAAATTATCATACTTTAAGTTCTAAAGTTTGTATGAGCCTGCTTCATCCCCAAGATTCTGCACATACTTCTCTCTCCCTGGAATAGAAATATTCTCATTTGTCCTTGTAACAACACTGTAAGTGGGCATTATTATCTTTATTTTATGAAAGAAAAACAGTTTAGGAGCATGGTTATTTTCTCTCAAAAGGTAGTATAGGTAATAAGGAGAGATTCAGATTTATATCAATGTTTGATATAAACATCAAACATTGGGAATTGGGATAACTTCAATTCCTATTTTTGTTTTATTCTGCCATGCCACAGCCTGACTCATTAATTCCTACTTGTCATCTAACACTCAGCTATAGTACCTGCCCTGAGCAGCCTTTGATTACCCTCCTTTCCATGTCAAGGCTGGACACCATGTCTTCTCCTGGGCTTCCCGAGGACCTATATGTTACTCTGGCTTAGTCCTTTCCACAGTGTTTGGGATGACTAGACATAGAGGTCAAGGTCATATTAATTTTGTATTTTTAGGGCCAACTTGCGCTTGGCGCATGGTAGTCCTTTGAACAATATTTGTTTTCCTTCCCCAAGCTATTCAAAGCCCCCAATGGACACTGAAATTCAGTTTTATCTGTTTTAAGATCATTAGAACATCAAGAACCACACAAATGTCATTGTTCCTTTCAAAACCTTCAAAAGCTCCCAAACTTATGCTTTCATCTTAGAAAACGCTATTCAGACAAATGTATGCTGTTCTGGCCAAACAATGCTACAAGTGGAGGCTTTTATACCATGCCTGAAAAACCTGTTAGCTGGTGAGGAGATGAACATCTAAGATGTTACGTGTTTGACCCTGACTTTTTAAAAAGCCCACAAGTAAATTTTACTGGTATGAACAAAGCCTCAATGCTAGCAGTCTCCTGCAGCAGAGCAGTGATAAGGGAGATGGAGTGAAGAATTCTCTTCATGTAGTTTTTCCTTTAAAGAACTGGCTGTGCCAAAACAGCTGACTGGATGACTCATTGATCTCCCCCTTTGCTGGTGCCTGAGCCTTGCCTGCTGGCTTTTCTGCATTTCTGGTAAAGCAGACAGTGCGCCACGCAGGAAGTGAGGTCATGATTGTTTTGGCCATTTGGGTGGCGTTTATCCCCTGTAGCAACTGAAGTTTATCAGTAGGTTTAGCCTTTGCACTTTGAGAAACCAACTGTTATCTCTGCACAATTTAGAATAATAAAAAAGTTCATGGCAGAAAAATGTGTAGTAAGTAAATATAAAGAACAAATGAAGGAGAATCTAGTGTTCCGTCGACACTGGCCCACAGAGCACACATCCTATCCACTGGCTAATGGGATCAGCCAGACAGAACTTTCTGCATTCTCTCCCTATTGCTGGTATTAGCTTCAAGTCAAGAACATTTTAGAGGGTGGCTGGGAGTGAAGCGAATAATGTTACCTCTTTAGTTAATCATTAAGGTGCAGCTGCTTCCTGAAGCGACCTCTCAAGGGAATACTGAGGTCTAAGGAGACAACACGTTATTCATCCTGGAGGCTAGTTCCCTCCCTGCGAGCTATAGTCAGAGCAGTTAAAAGATAGAATGGGGCTGCACAGTAAGTTTTAGAACTTACTAGAAAGATCTGGGGACTGCTGGTCAGCGATTCTGCATGGAAGCTTTCTGAACCAGGGGGGACACCAACTGGATTTCCAATTTCATTCTAAGTCTGAGATTTTATAAGCATATGCATTCTATTTACATAGAGAAGTATAATTCTTCTGGAAAAGTCTGCCTTGGAGGGGTCTGAAAGACTAAAAATTATGTAACTGCAAAAACAAGTTACTGCCAACCTTTCTTTAAATATCCAAAGCATTGGGAAAATAATGTATTGTCACTGAAATGATCTAAGACTGGTTAAATAGCTGAGCCACTGTGTATTGTTAATTGGAAAACACACACACAGATGGAGATGTTGAATAGCTCGATAATTTATGATCTTTTGTCAAGCACATGGGAGGCTATTTATGCAAATACAGTGATTCTGGCTTGACTTCTTCAAGTGTCTTCGTTTGGATTTTAAAATCCGTCATATATTGTGGGGCTTTGAGCATGTGGTGAAAAACCTGAAGTGTATGTATACATTATAGTGTTTCAGATCTAAAATTACAGTTAAAAATGATTGAAAATACATGATGTTGAAAGGTTAAAAAAAAGCTTGATGTAAAGAGTGTACCTTGTAAGTCACCCTGTTAACCCAGTGTTCTGTAAACGTGCTCTGAACGAGGGGGGCATAACCCCCGGCAGGACCGGCACAACCCAAAGGGACCCCGAGTCTCAGTGGATCAGTTCTGCCCCAACTGGTCCCAGACTGGGATCTCCCCTGATGGCTCCAGGTACAGCTGGTTGCAGTTGGCTCCTTGCCCAGAGGGAAATGGAAGCTACTTAACCATGTATGTGGGTGGTGTGTAATGGTGGATAAAACACTAGATGTGGAGTCAGACAAGTTTAAATCTCATGTCTGTGCCTTGCTAGTTGTGTGAATTTGGGCAAGTTACTTAATCTCTCTAAATCCCAGTTACTTTGTGTGATTATTGTGAAGATTAAATATGTGGGGGGGGGGGACCAAAAACACCCAGAATTTATTTATAAAAATTATATATTTAATCTTACATGTTAAAACTTCAGTCACCTTCAAATTACTCTCCATGTTATGCAATGCACTAATGAGATGTTTTTTCTACTGCTGAAAACCATTTTTGAACTTGTTGATTTTGATGATTTTTAGTGCTTCTGCTGTTTTTTTTTTGTTTCATCTCTTCTACATTGACAAAATGTTTCCCTTTGAGGATTTTTTTCATCTGGAGAAGCAAACAGAAAAAATGTTGCTTGGGGTGAGATTGGGTGAATAGGGAGGGTGGGGCACAGGGGTCATGCTGTTTTTGGTCAAAAACTGCTGAACGCTCAGTGTAGTGTGGGCAGGTGTGCTCCTTAATCACCCATCATGAAATCGGCAAATGCTTTGAAAAAGTCTTTAAAAAAATCACTGACGCTGTACACAGCCTCTCACAACAACACCAGCTGGCACACTGATACAGATGGGTTCCTAGAACACCCACCTGGTGGGGAAAGACTGTACTACAAGGGGCCTGCCCTCCAGAAGATAATTCTTTTGTGGGGGGCACCCCCTGGTATATCTATGTGTAGCCAACCCACTGACTCCCTAAATTTCTCATTATTCACCAGGCTCTCATGTACTCACATGCTCCCTTTTCTGGCTTGATTTATATCAAGTCAGATACACAAAGACCCATCTTTAAAAGCACCTTTCATCCTTTTTCTTCTCATTCCATTGTCCTGCACTAGAAAATCTCCAACCTGAAATGGACTCACCAGGCCACTGTTCAGCATTTCACTCTAATTCTCTCACCTAATGGGTGGGAGAAATGAGTCACACGAACCTCACTCTTTTCCACTCTCCTTTCCCTCTGCTCTCTGCACCATCTGACTCAACTGGCCACTTCCTCCTTCTTGACTTCTTAACATCACTTTAAAATATACCTTAATGTTCTTTGCTGCATTGTTTAAAATAAGTTTGTTTTTTTTTCTTTTCAAAGGACTATGAAAAGACTTTTCACAGAAGCAGAACACCAATGATTTTACTGAAGAGCACACCACAGAGCACATGCCTTCACATTTTGGACACAGCCCCTCTGACTCTCTCAAATAGAGGACCTCTGTTGTCACTGTAAATGTAGCATCTTAGAATTGTGGTTCCTGAAGACCTAAAGAACCTCAGAGGGCAAGGTCAGCAGTGCCTGTAACCCTCCAGGTCAGCTTCAGAGTTGACCATCAGCTGACTCCTTATTACTCGTTAAGAGTTGAGACTTGGGTGAGAAGTGAATTGATTCCATCAGTGAATCACAGGACTTCAGAGAGAGATTTATAGATACCTATTTGGTGGGGGTGGGGCAGGGGAATGCCCAGGTGTTGACAGACAGGGAGCAGACATGATTCACAGGCCTGGCTTCTCTGTGAGAGAAACTCACTGGCTGTTGCTAACAACTATACTTTCCCAAGTGCTCCTCCAGTGCGTTTTCTGTCTGCAAATGTCTGCATTCATTTGAGGAGTGACTTTTTTTTTCAGTGACTTTTACAGCTATTGTAACTTTTTAGCTCTAGGAAAGAGTGTGAGGAAGTTCATGTCTTTGCCAGGAGTAGTTCTGGAACAAAATGAATCAGTCCTCAAAAATGAGTTACTCACAATGTAAATTCATCAAGTAAATAAAGGCTGAATGATAATGGGAAGAGTTACTCATATACGGTAACAAACATTCATATACCATCTGGCCTCTTCATACCCACATTGCTCCATACTCTAAATGAGGTTAATGGGAATGAATACATATGTATTAGAGAAAGGAGAGGTCCTTGGGGACATGAACTAAATATCAGCACAGTGCTCTTTTTGAGGTAGCCAAGGGTGCTTGGGAAAACACTGAGTAATGGTTGAAAGATAAATTACATATAGACTAGTCAATATTTTGCCAATTAAGCTTACTCTATTTCTGAATAGGACATTTCTGAGAAAAAGGCTAGCATCTAAGCGGTTACATTTTATTGTGCTGTTTATGGGGCAATTTCTTTCCATATGGACTTGCCTACAAATTCATAGTAGAAACATTATTTTTAACTTACAAATAAAATGTTTTGAAATTGTATCTGCAGGAATAGCAGCCATTGAGTAGGAGTCAGCTATCACAAGGCAATGCTTGAAAAAGAATGTCCCTAAAATGTGTGATATGCTTGGGCCAAACTCTGCATTTCTAGGCATCAAGAGCAGGGTAGTTGAGCAGAACTCTTGCATACTATCTCCCTTATTCATATCAGTGCTATCTCTAGTCTGTGCTATTAATTATTTATATAATGCCCCCACTGTGAAATTTATATCATGCATTATGAGCATTAGACAGTACTTCTCAATGGTTTATATCACAGTACTCTATCAACCCACTATATAAACAGCCTCTCTCATACATAGTCCTGCATGATTACCCTGATGAATTGATCTTGTTCAGAACCTGTGTACGTATTAGAGCAATGTTTTATCACTATGTAGATGTATACACACACTCAGTGTTCACTGGTGTTAAAATAAATATTGTGACTTCGTAGAGAGAATAGCCTCATTGCTTCAGATGGTCCTTATCAGCCATGCAGATAGCAACTCGCCAGCTTGTAGCTTGGTTGTCTTGTTGTTTGGGGTGCTTCCTCTTCTCATCTAACCCGGGAAAAGGTCTGTTCTTCATCAGCTCAAAATCCTGTGGGATGGTCTAAGTCTGTGTGTGTTGGAGAAATCTGAAAGCATTATGTCTATTCAGTCAGTCTAGTTTGACTAGTTTTTACTCTGTTGATTAGCGTTTATTAACCGCTTAGTGTATCCTGGACACTACAGGAAATATTAAAGGACAATAATCCCTTAAAACTGGAAGCATGAACAGTTCAAGATCAAAATTGTTCCCTTTAAATAGCTTTTATTGAGATATAATTCACATATAATACAATTTATGTATTTAAAGTGTACAATTCAGTGGTTTTTAGTATATTCAGTGCTGTGCAACCATTATCACAATTGACTTCAGAATATTTCGTTACTCACAAGATAGACCTTGTACTGGTTAGCAACCACTCCCCATCTGCCTCCCTTCAGATATCCTTAGCCCCAGGCAACTAATAATCTACTTTCTGTGTCTGTGGATTTGCATGATCTGGATATTTCACATAAATAGAATCAAACAATAGTGTGGTTTTGTGTGCTTATTGGCCATTTGTACATTCTTTGAAGAAATATCTCAGTGGATTTTTTCACTGAGCATAAGGTTTTCAAGGTTCATCCACAATGTAGCATGTATAAGAACTTTATTCCTTTTTACAATGAAATATTCCAATGTATAGATATACCATATTTTATTTAGTCATTCATCAGTTGATATTTTTGTTTTCTATGTTTTTCTATATGAATAGTGCTGCTGTGAACACTTGTGTACAAGTTTTTGTGTCCACATATTTTCACTTTCATTTGGTGTATAACTAGGAGTGGAATTGCTGGGTCATATGGTAATTCTATGATTAATCTTCTGAGAAACTGCCAGATTGCTTTCCAAGTAACTGCACCATTTTTCATCACCATTAGCAATATACAAGGGTTTTAATTTCTCCACATTCTTGTTAACACTTGTTATTATCTAACTTTTTAAAGTGGGTGTTAACTGTTATCTCACTGTGGGTGTGAAGTATTATTTCATTGTGCTTTGATTTCTATTTCCCTAATGACCAGTAGTGTTGATCATCTTTTTGTGTGCTTATTGGCCATTTGTACCTTCTTTGAAGAAATGTCTATTTATATCTATTGCCCAATTTTTTAATTAGGTCATTTTTCTTTTTATTATTGAGTTGTAAGCATCCTTTATGTATTCTAGACACAAGGATTTTTAAATCAGATATATGTTTGCAAATATTTTTCTCTCATTCTTTGAGTTGTCTTCTCACTTTCTCAATGGTCTCCATTGAAGCACAAAGGTTTTAGTTTTGATAAAGTCTAATTTACTTAGTTTTCTTTTTGTCATTTATGCTTTTGGTGTTTTAGGTAAGAAGGCTTTGTGTAACCTCAGGTCATGAAGATTTACTTCTATGTTAAAGTCTTCTAGTTCTTGTTGACCTCATGTCTAGTTGCTCTATCTGTTATTGAAAATTAAGTATAGAAGTCTCCAATTATTACTTTGAAAGGTCTGTTTCTCCTTTCAATTCTGTCAGTTTTTGCTTTATGTATAATGGGGTTTTGTTGTTAAGTGCATATATACTTTTAATTGCTATATTCTTCTGATGAATTGATGCTTTTATTATTATAAACTTCTTTATCTGGTAACATTTTTTGTTTTAAAGTCTGTTTTGTCTGGTGTTAGTACAGCCACTCTAGCTTTCTAATAGATACTGTTTGCATGATGTATGTTTTTCCATTTTTTCTGAATATATAAAGAACTCCTACAAAACAGTAAGAAATTGGCATTGCCATGACCCAGCAATTCCACTCCTAAGCATATACCCAACAGAGCTATGTGCACACATTCAACAAACAACATGCACCCGACTATTTATAAAGGTAGTATTCATAATAGCCTCAAACTAAAAATAATCAAAATGCCCATTAACAGCAGAGTGGACAAGCAATCTTTGGTATATGCATACAATAAATATTATATTTCAGTGAGAATGAACTGTACACAGCCCCACACAATAATGTGGCTGAATCTCACATAGTAAGTTAAAGAAGACCAACAAAAGAGTACAAGTGTATGAGTCCATTTAGATAAGGTATAAAAACAGATAAAATTAGTCTAGGCTGCTGAAAGTCAGGGTAGTGGTACCCTAAGATAGAAGGGAGAGTTACCCTAACTCTCTAAGGCTACCTTAGTTAGCGGAATAAAAAGTGAGGTGGATGGATTCTGGATGGCTAATGTTGGTGTTCCTTGATTTGGGTGCTGGTTACTGAGGAATGGTAATTTTTTGATAATTAATTGATTTTTTAAAATAAAAAAGAGGACTGTGACTTAAATAAAATATGGAATGCTTTGTATTTTCTTTAAAAAGTTAGCATATACTGAAACCAGACAAAAAGTTTTTGACCAAGCTTACTTATGAAGACAAATACAAAATACTTAAATAAAACACTAGTAAATCTAATATAGCATTATATTAGAAGAATAGTGCTCTAGGAAACCACAAGTGAGTCAATTTAGGAAATCTAAAAATATCATTGATACATCAATAGGTCAAAAAATACAAACTTTATGTTCATCTTAACAAATGTCAAAAGACATTTAACAAAATTCAATTCCATTTCTGATAAAAGGTTAAATAAATTTCACATAGAATACTTTCTCAAATTGATTAAACAAATAGGTTACATCATACTTAAAAGCAAAACAATAGGGCAGTGTTTTTCAAATTTATTTTGTCAAGGAACATTATTTAAATCATAATATATCAAAGACTTCCAGTAGGAGGGGACTTTTCATGTTGACTCTTAATTTCAGCTGAGGCCCCCAAATCTTAGAACAAATATAATAATTGTTTCATCTCTCCATATCCTGCACTTCTTGGAAGGTGCTAGGCTATCTGTGCAGACTGGGTTAAAAAATTGTAAAATCATTGCCAGCATTAGCCCATTGCTCCCCTTTAGGCTGTCAAAGAAAAGACAAAGAATTAATTGTAATTGAAGAGGACTGTGCTGACTGTTGGGGGGGGAATGGTTGGTAAATTAAGTATTTCTCTCATGGAGGAAGGGAAGAGGGTCTTCAAGTCAAGAAGTAAGGCTTGAAGAGCACCATTTGAAAAGCTTGACATGGGTCCCCTGTTTAGAGAGAGAGAGAGAGGAACTGGTGTCTGATTGATCCCTAAATAGTTTTAAGAAAAGAGACTATGTAACTTCAAATAGCAAAGCCAAGAGGAGATGTTGCTTTGGTAAAAGCCTGACTTCTTGAGCTGAGCAAGGCAGTATGAATTCCCCAATGGCCAATGGAATGGAGCTGGATTGTATCCTGTTTAATGGGACTCTGGCCAAGGTGATTCCAAAGGAGTGATAAACCTTTAGAAATCATGGTGCTGGTCATTAGCAGTTTGAGGAAAAGAATTGTAGGGGAGAGATCCTAGCATGAGTCATGGTGGGTTGTAGAGGAGGGGGCGCTGAAGAACTCATAGGAGAACACCCAGAAAGCATGCATCATCAAAAGGAGTCTACTGTACAAAAGGGCATCTATTCCTGGTCACGGCTGTACCGGCCAAGTGAGACCTTTCTGTCCCTTAGCTGTCCTTTCTTCTCCCACCTTCCCCCAAACTCCCAGCCAGGGGTTTAAAATAGCAGCATGCAAGTAGTGAAGGGGTGGAGCTGGATAAGAGAAAAGTCAGATAGAATCCTCCCCACCCCAGTGCAGGCTTTCAAGCAGCAAGAAAAGGGGGGACATGTTTACTCAGATGACAAATTGGAGATGTGCAATTATTATACCACTGAACTTTCATTATCTGAAAAAGATCAGATAAACTATAAATGAGGTGGGACCCCCCCAGAACCAGAATTTATTTATAAAAATTGTGTATTTATTCTTACATGTTTAAATTTCATTCACCTTCCAAGTACTCTACATTTGATGCAATACACCTATTAAGACTTTTTCTCATTGCTTGAAACAGTTTTTGAACTTGTTGATTTTGATGACTTTTAGTGCTTATGCCTTTTTAATAAGTTTTTAAAGTTTTTATTAGTTTAATTATGTATTTAATAATGTTAATAATAATATATGTAAATGTTTATAATACGATTAGTGACTATTAAACACTAATAAGGTGATAGTAAATGAGGCTCATGTATTAAATGTAAAAATTAAAGGTTATTTTTAAATTTAGGCATTTGATGTCCTCACATGCAACTTTCTAATGTTCTCAAATATACACAGATTAAAAATTTTTCATTTATTTTATTTTAGTAAGCACACTTAACATGAAATTTACCCACAGATTTTAAAGTGTGCAATACAGTATTGTTATCTCCAGTCAAAATATTGCACAGCAAATCTCTAGAATTTATTCACTTTGCATAACTAAACTTTATGTTCATTGAACAGTAACTTCCCACTTCCTCCTTCCCCCGAAACTCTGGCAGCCACAATCCTATTCTTTGCTTCTGTAAGTGTAACAATTTTAGGTGCCTTATATAAATGGAATCATGTAGTATCTGTCCTTGGGCAACTGGCTTATTTCATTTAGCATAATGTCCTCAAGGTTCATCCATGTTGTAGCACCTTGCAGGATTTCCTTCCTTTTTAAAAGGTTGGGTAACACTTCACTGTATACCACATTTTTAAAACCCGTTCACCTGTCCATGGACATTTAGGTTGTTTTTACATCTTGGCTATTGTGAATAGTGCTGCAATGAACAGAGTAGTGCTACTATCTGTTTGAGATCTTGATTTCAATTTTTTTCATAAAAATACCTAGAAATGGGATTGCTCGATCATGTTACTTTTAATTTTTTTGAGGAACCTCCATACAATTTTACATTCCCAGTACATAAGAATTCCAATTTATTCAAATCCTCTCCAACAGTTCCATTTTTAAAAATGTAATAGCCATCCTGAGAGGTATGAGGTGATATCTTGCATTTTCCTGGTGATGAGTGATGTTGAGCATCTTTTTTATATACCTATTTATGCTTTGCATGTCTTCTTTGGAGAAATGTATATTCAAATTCTTAGTTTATTTTTTCAATTGAGTTAGGGGTTTTTTTTTGTTATTGAGTGATAAGAGTTCTTTGTTTTAGAGCTTAACTTCTTCTCAGATATTTTCTTCCATTCCCTAGGTTGCCTTTTTACTCTATTGATTATTTCTTTTGCTGTACAGGAGATTTTTAGTTTGATATAATCCCAGTTATTTATTTTTGCTTTTGTTTCCTGTGTTCTTGGTGTTATATTCAAGAAATTGCCAAGACTATACTCAGTGGAAGAAATAATTCAGTCAAAGAAAGACAAATACCATATGATTTCACTTATATGTGGAATCTAAAAAAACAATATTAATGAATAAACAAAACAGAAACAGACTCATAGATACAGAGAACAGACTGATGGTTGCCAGAGAGGTGGGGAGTTAAGGGAGTGGGTCAAAAAAGGGAAAGGATCGGGAAGTACGGATTGGTGGTTACAAAATAGTTACATATTGACTAATATCATTATAATAACTATGTATGGTGCTAGGTGGGTACTGGAAATATCAGGGAAAACACTTTGTAAAGTATATATTTGTCTAACCATCATACTGTACATCTGATACTAATATGAAATAATATTGAATGTAAATTGTGTGGTGGTTACCAGAAGGAAGGGGGTTGGAGAGTCCTAAAATATGGTGACAGAGATGGTTTGACTTTAGGTGGTGGATACACAGTGCAATATACAGATCTTGTATCATAAAAATGTGCACTTTAAACCTAAATGATTCTGTCTACAGCCATACCACCCTGAACGTGCCCAATCTTGTCTGATCTCAGAAGCTAAGCAGGGTTGGGCCTGGTTAGTACTTGGATGAGAAACCTAAATGATTCTATTACCAAGTGTCACTCTAATAAATTCAATTAAAATGTTTTTAATTAAAAAAAATTGCTAAGACCAATGTCATGAAGCATTTCTTCTGTGTTTTCTTCTAGAAGTTTTATACTTTCAGATCTTATGTTTAAGTCTTTAATGCATTCTGAGTTGATTTTTTTTGTGTGTGGTGTAAGATAAAGATCCAATACATTGTTTTGCATGTGGATATTCAGTGTACACACCATTTGTTGAAGAGACTACCCTTTCCTCATTGCATACCTTTGGCACCCTTGTCAAGATCACTTGACCATATATTTCTGGGCTCTCTATTCTGTTCCTTGATCTGTATGTCTGTACCTTTTGATTACTGTAGCTTTATAATATAGTTTGTAATCAGGAAGTGTGATGCTTCCAGAATGTTATTTCTTAGAGTTGATTTGACTGTTTGTGGTCTTTTGTAGTTTCATATGACCTATAAAATTGTTTTTTCCTATTTCTGTAAAAATTATTTTTAGAATTTGATAGGGACTTCATTAAACCTGTAGATTTTTTTGAGTAGTCTGGTAATATTAACAATATTAAGTCTCCTAATCCATGAACATAAAATATACTTACATTTGTTTATGTCTTTAATTTCTTTCATTAATGTTTTCTAGTTTTCAGTATATACCATCATTTTTTTTCCTTGACATCACAATAGCCTTTTCAGTAGTTCATCATATCTATTTCTACTGTCTCTGATTTTTTTCCATCCTCCATTAAAACTTTTTTCCATCCTCTATTAAAACTTTTTGAAAAGCATATCTTATTATATGAGTACCTGCTTAAAATTTTTCAATGGCTTCCTATCATTTCTAGGTTAAACACCCAAATCTTCAAATGTACTGCCATGCCATGTATAAATTGGCCTTCTTTTCTAGGTTCAACTTGCAGCACACACCTTCTCATTCTCTGTGCTCCAGCTACTAAACTTTTCCACAAAAACATGTACTTCTGCCTTATTTTAACTGCACATAACTCTTCCCTCATCCTGGAGGATAGTTTCCTCTCTTATTTGCAACCTGTTTCTTCATATGTCAATCAATTGTCACTTTCTCAGAATTCTACTGTGAGGTTTCCAGTCAAATTTTCTTACTATGTCATCTGATACTATTATGTACTTCTACCTTGTAGCTCACATGGCAGTTTTACATTAATTATGTGATATTTGAGTAGAGTGTGCATCCTCCACTTTGCTGTAAATGCTATGAAAGCAGATATAAATTCTTTTTCTGTTTCCCATAGAATCATTAGTAACTAGCAGAGGGCCTGCCACCAATAGATTAAATATTTGTATTATGAATGTATGGCAGCTAAAATATATAATATACCTAAGAATAAGGTAAAAGAAATGTGTTCATATAGGGAGAGCTATAAAACTTTACTTTGGAAAATAAAAGTACTTAGACATAAAGATAGCAAAATATATAAGGATCCATATGAGGAAAACTACAAATCTCTGATGAAAGAAATATAAAAGGAACTAAATAAATGGAGATATATTCCATGTTCATGGATAGAATGATACAATATTGTCAAGATACCAATTCTTTCCAGATTGATTTTAGAGTCAATGCAATTTCCATAAAAATTCTAAGAACTTATTTTTTTAATATCAAGAAACTGATCCTAAAGTGTGTATGGAGAATCAGAAGACCTAGAATAACTAACACAATATTGAAAGAGAAGAACAGCTTGTAACACTGACACTACCTGACTCCAAGATTTACAACTATAAAGCTATAGTAATCAAGATACAGCTGTACAGCTGTACTGATGAAAGAATACACAAATAGAGCAATGGAAAAGCATAGAAAGTCCAGAAATGGATTCACACAAATATTTAACAAAGGAGCAAAGGCAATATAATGAAGCAAATAGTCTTTTTAACAGATGGTGCTGGAATAATTGGACATCCGCAGCAAAAGAATGAATCTAGACACAGACCTTACACCCTTCCCAAAAGTTAACTCAAAATGGATTGCAGATCTTAATGTAAAATAAAAAATCTATAAAACCTCTAGAAGATAAGATGGGAGAAAATCTGGATAACTTCGGTTTTGGTGATGACTTTTTAGGTATGATATCAAAGGCATAATCCATGAAAGAAATGTGATAAGCTGGAATTCATTAAATTAAGATTAAAATTTTCTGCTCTGTGAAAGACACTGTCAAGAGAATAAGAAGACAAGCCACAGACCTGGAGAAAGTATTTGTAAAGATGTATTTAATGAACTGTTATCCAAAACACACAAAGAACTCTTAAAGGTTGACATTAAGAAAACACATAACCCAACTTAAAAATAGGCAAAAGATCTGAACAAACATCTCTGTGAAAAAGATGTACTGCTAGCAAGCAATCATATGAAAAGATGCTCAGCGTCATATGTCATTAAAGAATTGAAAATTAAAATGAGATACCACTACACATCTACTAGAATAACAAAAATCCAAAACACTGACACTACCAAATGATGGTGAGGATGTAGGGCAAAGAAACTGTCATTCATTCTTGGTGGGGGTGCAAAATGGTACAACCACTTTGGAGGACAGTTTGGAGGTTTCTTATGAAACTAAACATGCTGTGGTACCAGGTGGGTACCAGACTTATTGGAGGGAAATCACTTCACAAGTTATATAAATGTCTAACCAGTATGCTGCATACCTGAAAGTAATATAATATCAAATGTCAACTGTAATTGGAAGAAAACAACTAAACATGCTCTTACCAGATGTTCCAGCAATCCTGCTCCTTGGTATTTACTGAATGAATTGGAAACTTATGTCCACACAAAAACCTACACACAGATATTTATAGCAGCTTTATTTATAATTGCCAAAACTCGGAAAGAATCAAGATGTCCGTCAGTAGATGAACAGATAAATAAACTATGGTACATCCAGATCCAGACAATGGAATATTATTCAGTGCTTAAAGAAATGAATTCAAGCCGTGAAATATATGGAAGAAACATAAATGCATATTACTAAGTGAAAGAAGCCAATCTGAAAAGGCTACATACTGTGTGACCCCAACAAATATGACAATGTGGAAAAGGCAAAACTATGGAGACACTAAAAAGATGAGTGGTTGCCAGGAGTTGGGGAGTGAATGGGAAAAATAAATAGGAGGGGCATAGAGGATTTTTAGGACAGTGAAATTGCCCTGTGTGATTCTATACTGGTGGATACATGTCATTATCCATTTGTCCAAATATATAGAATGTATGATACTAAGAGTGATGCATAATATAAACTTTGGACTTTGGGTGAAGATGATGTGTCAATGTAGGTTCATTGATTAAAACAAATGTACCACTGTGCATGTGTGGGGGTGGCGGGTGTATGGAAACGCTGTAATTTCTGTGTAATTTTGCTGTGAAACTAAAACTGCACAGTGGTCAGGAAAAGCCAAAGATAATTTTTTTCTCCTTTTTTTTTAATCCTCACTCCAGGGCATGTTTTCATTGCTTTTAGAGAAAAAAGAAGGAAGAGAGAGAGAAGAGATTGATATGAGGTCAGGGCACATACAAGAACCAACCAATGAATGCATAAATAAGTGAAACAATAAATCGATGTTTCTCTCTCTGTAAAAAAAATCAATAAAAAATTTAAACTTAATCTTTAAAACCAAGATGCAATTTGAAGAACATGTATGCAATAAAGCTGAATATTAAAAATAATTTTAAAGTATAATAGTATAGAATAAAGTTAAAAACAAATGCACATACATATACATTTACTATATAATAAAGTTAGCATTATAAATCACTGAGGAAAGAATAGTTCATTCAATAAATTGTGTTGGGCTATTTGGCTATCCATTTGGCAGGAAATAGATTTAATCTCTTTCTCAAATCATATACCAAAATAAGTTCCAGATGAGTTAGCATTGAAATGTAAAAAAGTGAACTATAAAAATTCTAGAAGAAAATACAAATGAATGAAGAGGACATCAAAGGCAGAATCCATACATTTTTTAAAAATGACAACACAAAAATAAATGCATTTCAAAGCGTCTATAAACAAAAATGAAAGGCCAACTAAAAAAACCTTAAGGATAACTGCAACTTTCATAGTTGGGGAAGGATCAATGTCTTTAATATACAAAGATATTTTATAAATATTACAGTGGACAAATTTTCAATAATAAATTGTGCAAAGGACATGAACAAGTTTATCGTAGAAGAAAGATTACAAGTGTCAATGAAAATGTCCATTCCACTAGTAGATATAAAAGCACAAATTAAAGCAACATGAAAAGAGGTTCTTCCTAACTGTGATGAGGAGGAAATGGAGGAAACAGCAATTCAGCTGGGACCTGGGGGATAGAAAAGCCGGTGATTTGGATATCTAGGCATAGGGAGCTACAGAGCAAAGGCAAACTTGATGGGAATATAAGGAATAGTATGGCAAAGTTAGGTCTTCGTGATGTAGAAGAGACTAGAAAGTTAGGGAGGATGTTTTTAATGGTGGATTTTATTATTTTTTAAGATGACACTGGTTTTCAGGGCCTAGCAAAGGAAACTCAACACACCAACATATAACATACAATGGAAAAAACTACAACAGTAAAAAGAAAACAATCAGATACAGAAATTCCAGGAAATCTCAACATGAGAGAGGTTTTTGCTTTTGTACAGTTATTACTAAGACATGCAAAATCTCAATGACTAGAAAGAAGGAATGGCTTTGATTCCAAAAGGCAATGGGTGGGTTAGACAAATCACAGGTTGTGTTGGTTCTGACCATAGAGCACCTGATGCCAGGATCCTCAGTCACTGCTCTCCTCTAGCAGAGTTTTTAGGCCACACCAGTGAGTGGATCAATTTCTTTTATGGTAGCTATCCCAGAGCTCAAAAGTATAAATGGCTTTCATGAAAGAATGAATGTCCTTTAAAGTTCTTTAAAAGTTCCTTTCCAACATATTATTTCAGAGGGCAACTTATGTTTATAAGGAAACCAGCAGCTTCTAAAACTTTTCTGAAGATGAGAAGTATGGGGAAGAGAGAGATAATGAGAATGAAGAAAATAAATGAAAATAACTGCAGAAATGTTAGTTCTGGGAAATTTCTCCTCCAGTCTGGTACCATAGGATTCTGCTAGACATTTCTGGGTGCGTGCGCCCTCCTGCTAGACATCCCAGGGTTTGAGATGCAGTCACTTCTTAAGCCAGGTTTCTGTGTGGCCACTGACAGTCCTGTATCAATATTGCCCCATCAGTTTCCTTTCCAGAAGTAGCTTCTTTTTTCTGCCTTTTCCCCAAAATGCTTTACAATAATAGCTTAATTAACCTCCTAGATAGTCATCTCATTGCAAGATCAATCTCAACCAACTATCTTACAAATTAGTCCTAAACTTAGAAATGATTCTTAGCTAATAGTTCACTAAGAATGTGTAGTAACAATAAGCTATTCACTCTGACCTCCATCCCAAAGGTTTATAATGAGATCCTAACAAGGCTCTGCCCCTCCAGACCCAGCATGGACATATGGAATGATAGCTGAAAGAGCAATTTCAAAGGCACAGTGTTGCAGAAGTGCTCTTTTCACTGCTGTAGCATCTACATATCCACCTTAAAGCTTAGACACAAATCTTGCTGTCTGTGGCTTTTTATTACTTGACAAGATGATTGGGATCCTTATTGATTTCCCAAATTAAAAAAAAAAATGGTCCAATACAGGGTGCTTCTTTCCCTGGCCAGTTCTCAAGCTCTTAGACACTGCTTGATGAATTGGTAGAACGTTTTTGCAATCTGGTATTGATTTACTATCTTTATCTTAAACTCTGCCAAATTATTATTTTATTGGGGAGGAAAATATGGATACCACAAAGTGACACATATTCCTAAGAAACCTTTGGCAGGCAGCCCTTTCCTACTAGGAGACTGCAGTGGCCCCCATCTGTCTCTCCCAGAGGGACATGTACCATGTTCCTTTGCAGGGATACATGTGGATCAAAGCAATGATTGTTCTTTCCTTGTGTTCTTTGAAAATAAAATCTGATACTCAGTTTTCCTAGTGACCTAGGCCTGAGTGTCTGTAGGGTTTTCCTGCCACCTATTCTGCAATAGTGACTGACAAGAGTCTACTGTAACATAGTGTGTGATCACCACTTGGGTGGTTCATGGCCACAAGGTGAGGATGAACACTGAGGCACAGAGGATGAAGCAATGAGTGATTTTCAAAGCAGACAGGTTCACAATAACTTCCATCATGGTTACTGTTGACAAAAGGAATGATGGCCTTCAAATACTCGAAAGGAGGGAGAACCAAGGAGAGTGATTATGCAAGAACTTCTTTTGAGACTCCCATTGGAGGCATGTGAGTAGGGCAGCATCTCCGGACTGCCATGAAGGATTAGCACTGCTGGCAGGCTCTGAAGGTACTGGCAATGTCAAATGGTTTCTGGGAAGATGCCACTTTTTGGTTGGCAAACAAAGGGACTCTGAGAGTGAAAGACTTCAAAAGAAAAATTCACCTTAAGATGGGAGGTAGTAGGGATGCTGTGGAAAGGATTTTGAACTTAGGATCATGGGAGCTCACTTGCAGTTGCCACTCTGCCTGGTGTGGGAATTCCCTGGCCGTGCCTTACCTGCATTCTGAGCACTAGTTACAGCCCGAGGAAGACTGAATGTTATGTTCTCCTTCAGGAATGGGGATGGCATGATGTCGCCAGCACTGACTGGAAGCTCTTACTGCAGGATGTGGGATTGACGGAGCTACTAGACATTCTGACTGCTTGTAGAATTTGCAAAGAACTTGTCTTCATTCGTGGAAATTGAAGGATTATTTCTGTGCCTATGCCTATCAAGTTAGTGGCCCATTAGACTTCATTCAGTATTTTAATATATGCCAAACCCTTTTCCCACCTCAGGGCCTTTGCTCCTACTAGTTTCCCCACCTAGAATGCTATTTTCCCAAAATCTGAGTCTCAATAACTCATCCTCACCTTAAATGTCACTTCCTTAAATTAGATTTGGTGCCCTATCAAACATTCCCAGAGCATCCAGCACTCTGCTTCATAGCACTTATCATAGTCATAACTCCAGCCTTTTTTTGTGTAATTATATAATTTTCTCCTTCCAATTTGATTAGAGCTCCATGAGCATGGCAGCCATTTTCTGTTTCATTCAATATAATTTACTTCAACAGCCAACACCTGTGACAAGCGTGAAATAAACCTTTGTTATAGATTGAACCTGTGGGAGCAATAATCGCTTTTCTTGAGTACCTGCATATTTCAGGCCAAGCAAAGTCTCAGATTTATCCACTTTCTTCCAAAAGAAACAGCCACTGGTAAGATATTTGGATTAATCACATCATTTTATGTTTTGGTTTGCGTAGCACTTCCACTCCATCAGTGTGCTCAGCAACAAAAGCTCCTTATAATGCATTCCAGAAGGCTGAAATTTTTCAAACATAGAGGATTAAGTCTGATGGATTGTAAGCTACTCACAAAGTACTAACAGCATTGAGCTCACTTTCAGTCAACTTGAAAGTGCATCTCCTTCCTCTGAACAGCAAGCAACAGATTGTTCTTTAGGTTTGAAGTAATCTAATGGGTATGACATGGAAAGTAAGTATAAAAAGAGCAACATGGCTAAGTGACAATGTTTAGTTTATCAATACTTAGGTTATAGTGGCTTCAGCTATATGTAGGTATGTGCAGGTATATGCATATAGGTATATGCAGCATTGGCATCTGAAAGGTTTTCTCCTCACTGTAAAAAACTGTGAAGACAGCAAATATACCATTTTGATTAATAAAGCAACAAGGCTCACAAATGCCAGAGGCTTAGGGTGACCGACAGGGCTGAAGGGTTTTCAGAGCAGAACTTTTGGTGCTAAAATCTCAGGCATCCCCAGCAAACCAGGACAGTAGGTCATGGAGCACCAAATGGGAATCCCCATCCTTAGGTTCTAATCCTAGACCTCCTGAAGGTTAGTCATGTTCTGGTCCAGTTTTTGGAATTCTCTTTCCTTATCTATACAAAGAGGCAATTAAATGATGACTGATGCTCCTGTCAGCTCTGAAATGATTGGTGTTCAATATTCTATGAAATGGAGACATTAGTTCAGCAATAGTCATGGGAGAGAAACCAGTGGGAGATGAGAAGCTTAACACTAGCATTTGTAAGCCTTGGTGGTGTTAGGGCTTCACACTGGAGCACAACAAGGGTGGGGTACTCTGGAGAGCTTGCTTATTTAATTAGCTAATTCCTTATAAAAACTTGATGGGTTAGATGGTGGTGATATTGCAATTTATAATAACAAACATATATTTTGGCTTTGTCTGTGTTCCTGGCAGAGAGGTCCTAGAACCCTTGAGTGATTGCTGAGGGGAGGAGGGAGTTGGAGGAGGTTATGGCAAGATAAATGCTGATGGATGGAGACTTGACTTGGGGCAGTGAACAGACAACAGATGATGTGTTTTAGAATTGTGCACCTGAAACCTATATAATTTTGTTAACCAGTGTCACCCCAATAAATTCAATAAATACTACTTATAATATTCCTATATAATTTTTTTTGTATGCTTGTTTTATCAATTACATAAAGGAGTGTGTTAAAAGTCTCAGGTAATGATTGTGGATTTTTCTAGTCTGTCATTTTACTTTGTGTATTTCAATGTTAGATTTTTTTAAGACCATACAAATTTAGAATTGGTATAACTTACTGAGAGATGGATTCTTTTATTATTAAGGAATATTTGTCTGCATTTTCTGACCATTTTTGATGTTCAAACTAAATCTCATTTGCCTTGTGATTATTGGTTTGATAAACAAGGTAGAAATGTGTATTATTTGATGTGTATGTTTTTGTTACTTCATTTAAATTGTTTATTTTTATTTAAAAAAAAGACAAAGAACAGGGTTCAGAGCACTCCGGGTTGGAGAACAATGAAAGGTTCGGGGATGGTGGTTTGCTCAGTGAGCATGGAGGCCTCACACCTTTCCCCATATCTTGCCTTATGCATCTCTCCCATCTGGCTGTTTCTGAGTTATAAGCTTTTATACTAAACCTGTAAACAGAAGTAAATGCTTCTCTGAGTTTTGTGAGCCTCTCTCTCAAATTGATTAAAGCCAAGGATGGGGTTGTGGGAACCTCTGATCTATAGCCTGTTGGTCAGAAGCACAGGTGACAACCCAGACTTGCAATTGGCATCTGGGCAGAGGGGGTATTCTTATGGGGCTGAGCCCTTGAACTGAGTTAAATTGTAGAACACCAATTCTACAATTGGTTGGTGGTGTAAAAAAAAAACCCCACACATTGAAATTGGTGTCAGAATTGAGGTGGTAATATCATGGCACCCAGTTTGCAGATGAGCACATGAAGGGAAAAGAAGTAAAAGCTTGTTTGTTGGGGGTCACCCAGAGGGCAATGAGTGAGCTGAGAGACCATTGTTGGCCTCACTTTTGGTCAGTCTTGCCTAAAAATCCAGGGACTCTTTCAGAGGGGGTTGGGGGAGCAGGAGCCAGGTCTCCAGCAGGTTCCCTTGGTGCCAACTGACCACAGCCATCATCTCACAAAGCAATGAGGAGCTAGCTGTCCAGAGGTAAACCCTGCACTGGGTCCCTAATACGAATACCCCAGCCCCAGGCTCTTCTTGCTAAGATCGTGGGACTCAGTATGTGCCCTGTAAAGAAGATAAAAAGTAAAAATATAAAAGAAAATAAAACAAAATAAAAATAAGACAAGCTTGAATATTCAATCCATAGTGTGATTTCACCTCAACTGTTGCCCAGGTCCTCACAGAATGAAGAGGCCTGGAGCATGTGTGCAGTTTGACAGGCTCTGGAACCATCACTCAGAGCCCCACCCCCCACCCCAACCTCCCCCCACTGCCCAGGGTGGAAGGCTCCCCCAGGAAAACACGGAGTGGGAGAGGGAAACCCAAAGGAGAAAGACACAAAGGTTAGTCCTGCTGGCAGGGAGAAGATAAGGTCGGGGTGGAGAAGAAGAAAGGTAATGTCAGCCAAAGGCAATAAACAGGCCTTCCACAAGTGCCTCAGAGCAGCAATGGGGAGTCAAAAGAAATAAGTGCATTAATAAATGAAAAGGGAAGGAAATGACCGCTTCAGGAATGTCTGGGGCACTCAGCTATTTTCAAAATATCTTCGGCAAGAAAACTGAGAGGGCGTGCATAGAAAGCAGGGGATCAGTGGCAACCTGACAGCCCTAAGAGCTAACAATGCTAAGTGAGGACAGCTGAGAAAGCCAAGTAGCCAGGAGCCTCTCCTGTCAGACAGGTGGGAGACAGGAAGCTGTCTTCTTAAGGAAAACTTAAGGGGCGGAGAACATCACGGTGGCAAGAGCACAGGCCTTGCATTGGTTTAGATCCTCCAGATTTGAATCCTCTCGTGACTCTGACCTCAGACCATTTTCCTAGACTGTCCATTGGAAGTTTCTTCAGCTAAAGCCCAAAGCTAAGAACAGTACTTCTTGTGCAGCCTCCTGTTGGGATTTACAAGAAAGCACAGGAATGCCCAGCTATTTGTATCTCCAGGCCTACATTTCTTCTTAAAATCCCAAATCCAAGAAAACCTAAAATCAAAAGGATTTGCTACCTCATTTGGCAACAAACATGATCTGACTTAAAGTCACTGAACAGTCGAAGCTAACCTGAACTGATACTAGACTGTTTTTATTTTTAATTTACCTCACTTAATGTATATATTTAGCTTCAGGAGTATTAGTGTGTTTGATTAATGGGTGCTGCCAAGAGTCCAATGGGAAAGGCTGATGATATACAGTACCTGCACATTTCTTCTATGTACTCTAAAAAATCTGAATCCCGTTGGTACAAAGGGTTTTGGAGAAAAGCTTTGGAACCAACACCATGGTGACTCTGGGATTTACCCCCACATCAGGAGCAGGGCAGCTTTGGTATAGGACCCCAACCTTGTAGCTCAAGTAGAAGATCAGCCTCAGAAGAAGTTCCCCCCAAATTCCATGAGGCTTTGGCTCAGCCAGCCCTGCTCAAGCAAATGACAAAAAGGAGCCTAATTTATTAGCTGTTAATGTTGTTACATAACAAATTTGATCTCTGAATTGCAAAAATCATTTGGAAGAGGTAGAGATGTAAAGTGATCACAGTGACTGAAGTGTTAAGCTCAGAAAATGTATGAGTTTCATGGAGAGAAGTTTCCAGCAGTCAGAATGACACTAAAGCTTATGAAGTTTTTTTTTTTTTTTTTTTTTTAATATTATGAAGTTTTTTTTTTAAAGAACTGCTACTTTTATTCAGCATTAAGTTCCTTTTCTATGGTGGTTCAATTTTAGCCCTATTAATTTCAACCAGAATTTTGAGCATGGGATATAATTAAGTAGCAAGCCCATGTGTCTGTAGCTTTCAAAGAATAAGGAGAAATGAAGCTCTAAGTTACAATGGGAAATTGAGATACACAGGTGATAGAAAGGAATAGGTTCTAACTGGGTGGTCAGGATTTGGGAGTAAGGTGGGTAAGGATGTGGGAGGTAAGAGTGTGTTAACCGGGGGAAATGGGCAGGGAGAGATTAATAGAGGAAAAGGGGTATGTGTAAGAAGAGGCAGGACCACTGCCAACTTGCCTGGAACTTCTTGTGGACAGGTAATCGGGTGTGTGAGGACACATGTCTGTGTTTGCTACTCACACACCTTACCAGTCCATATTGCATCCCTCACCAAGTCTGTCGCCTCTTCCCCATGAACATATCAGAAGAGCCATATTTCCACCCGCCATGCTGAAGTAGGAAGTGCACTTTTGGCAACCCTGTTGTATCTCAGGCCTAGGACAGAGCATAGGTAACTGTAAACCAACCACACTATTACCAAGCTCTCTTTCTGAGTTGCTCAGGAGGTTGGATTACACAGTGGTTAAGAGCATGGTCCCAGACACCCTGTGCTGAAGTGTGAATCCCAATCCTTTATGAACTTGGCAAGTAACTTAATATTCCTACATTCAGTTTCCCCTTCTGTAAAATATATCTTTCTCATGGGGCTTTGTGAGGATTAAATGAGACAATTCTTGTAAAGCTGACCATTGGGTCAGGGGCTTGTCACATAATGTTTCCTCCATCTGCGGGCTCAGTGCACTCTCTCTACTTGGAGCAACTCTGGTGCGCCCAGCCACACTAAGACATCTCCAATCCCCACTAAGAAAACTGAGCCCTAGATAAAAACAGAATTTGATTTTGAGGTCTCCCTGGTCAACATCTGTTAATTGGGGGGATTTATTATTTTCTTACTCATATTAAACCCTCAGCCCCCAAATTTCTGAGCTAAATTGCCCTGCTACTTCCTACTCTCCCACTCACAGCAGGCTCACTGCTGGGTCCTGTTTGTATTCTTGGCCCAATTGTCAGTGGTGATAGTGTCCAGGATAATCCTAGTTATGTGGTTTTGCTTTGGTGGGACTAACAGAGTGGACCCAGGACTGCATTTACAGACAACATGAGGGCAACACGTCTAAGATGCCTGCCCTGTCAGGGTTCTTGCAAAACTTCCACGTTTTATTGGCAGAAGGGATTTCAAGAATCTTTTTTCAACTTCAGATAAGAAATTCTGGAAGAGATGCCATTCAAATTATACTCTTTAGAATTTTAAAAATGCTCACTTGCCTTTCTCTTACTCCTTTTAAAAAATTATTGATTGATGAGGGATACACACACACACACACACACACACACACACACACACATATATAAAGAGAGAGAGAGATTGATTTATTAGTCTACTTATTGATACTTTCATTGGTTGATTGTTGTATGTGTCCTGACTGGGGATCGAATCTACAACCTTGTCATATCAGGACAACACTCTAAACAACTAAGCTACCCAGCCAGGGCTTCTACTTCTCATTTATATACTTGTTGTTTGTGTTGAGAGACGTTTCTTTGATTGTTAGAGCCCTCTCCTCTATTTCATGCTCCCAGTGTAGTCACTCTGTCATCAAGAACAGAGGAGGGTGGTGATAGCAGAGGACTCAGTGCCAGGGGGTGGGGCACTGGGGGCTATGCCCCTGCATCATCTCCGTCTTTGAAGCTCCTCTCAAAGGCGGGTCAAGACACAGGAAAAGAATTACTTAGCATGGCCTTTATCAGCTCTGGGGAATGTGGAGCATGGAATCCTAATTCTGAAAAGAGTACTGGAATACTTCAGTAAAATAAACATTAAGGATTTTAAAAAATAGGAGATGAGAATGAGGAGCTATGAGAGAATAGGTCTACGAAACATGTAACAATATACTTAGCAAAAACAAGAACTTCTTCACTTAGAACTAATAGGATAGCGCTCACAGATGATTACATTTTTCAAGCACCCCTGTACCGGGCACAGTGGCAAGCAATTTACCACATTATTTTTATTGTGAATCCTGCAAAATGGGTATTAAAACTGTTTGACCTGCTTCATGGGAGGTGCAGAGGGAGGGGGGAGAGGCTCTAAGAGGTTTATGGGGCCAGAAAATGGTGGGGCGAGGACACAAGTTTAGGACTGCCTGTCTCCAAAGCCAGCAGCTACATGCCTTTCTCAGTCATTATGTATTTGTCATCATACAACATCAATAGTAAAATGTGGAAATGTAACCAGACTTTTCTCTTTTAAAAAATATATATTATCTCCTCCTTCTGATGATTTACCTTTTGCAATTTCTACTCATTTATTAATTAATTTATTTATTCACTCATGCACCCATTACTTCTCTCTCTCTTTCTCTCTGTCTCAGAGGAATTATTGTTATAATCACTATCCTTGAAGAATTTATAGTGAAATCTGTTCAAAGTATGCTGTAGTGAAACTTGCTACAAAGCAGATTCACACATTTTACTAGAAGATAAGAGCAAAAAGAAATATGGGAGGAAAGAGCAGTTTAGAGACAAGAAGAAGAGAAGACATCTTATCAGTATAAAAGCCGGCTCAACAAAGTATTATTTACTGGTTATCATTTAATGATGTCCTTGTTTTTGCAGGCCGCACTGTGAATTCATACAAGAAAGGAAAAAAAGCTGTGCTATGTGCTGGGTAGAGATGCATCCACTTTCCTTTTTGATAACAAGGGAGACAGAATTGGGTTGGGTGCCATCGAGGATCCTCTGAAACAGCGTGAACATTGTTCATGTGCATTTTCTGAGAGAGTGCAGAACTGGGTTAGTGTGTTTCTGGACTGAGGGCCATGATAACTGTGCACAAATATTTAAAGGGTGTAAATGAAGACTTTATTGCTTTAAAATGCCTTCATACTTAGCTTAGTTTACTAAAGATGCAGAAGAAGAGTCTGGTGAGGCATTTCTGAGCCAGAGGCCCCCCAGAAACTTTGTATTTGGGGCTATAACAGAGTCAGAGAAGAGGCCTTGGGCACGGAGCAAAGGAGCCTTTGGAGATTGTATCAGCGAGGAGACGAAGCCACAGAAGATGCTAGTGTAACCGACGGCCTCCATAAAGATGTCATGAGGGAGGACAATTGCAGTTTAACGGCATTTCACAATAGTGGGATATATTCATTAGTACTGTACTTAGGAGAGAGAAAAAACAGAATTACCTCTAGTTTCAGAAGAACATAGAGGGAGGGACTCAAGCTCAGGAAAGTGGGGGGTTGATTGTCTAGCTTGTAGATAACCAGAGACCTCATTTCATCTTGTTCTGTGCAAGTTCACCTTTCCTTGATGTCCCTGCTCTGTGGAAGTTCCCATGGAAGTGTGGGATGAGAACTCAGTAAAGATGCCCAAAGTTGTTAAATATTCCTTTTTGACAACTCTAGTGAAAGGCCCCTCAATTAATTTAAAACAATTAATTATTATAAAGTTATTAAGGTTAAAGTTTCTTTGAACACAGATGGATTTTATTTATGCAGATAACAGGTCCCAAATTCATGTGGATACTTAGATTTTGGAGAAACAAATACTAACTTGGGGTTGGGAGGAGGGTGTGCTATATAACAAAATGGAAGCACGTAGAGAGGAATCACATTGTTATCCATCATCCAGGATGCAGGCCGACTGTACAGAAATTAGATTTTTAATGGCCTGTAAATGCCCTTGGAGAGATTTTGGATTGGTAAGGTCTTTTGACTGGAGTAAGTCACATAATTAAAAGATTATTTTTAACAGACCCAGCCAACTATGGGGCATTCAGAGCAGACAAAAAACAAAATCCCAAAACAAACAGATTAAAAAATCCCTCTGGAGCAGATGAAGATGAAAACTTCCCTTAGGTCTTATGTAAGAGATGGCTAATGATTTCTTTACAAATACTGAATAGTATAAGTCCTAAACAAGGATCAAAATGTCTTAGTTTCATCCAAATGCTATAAATGAAGTTAAATGGGAACATACGGTTATTTAACATTTCCATAGGACTGTCTGTTTGCCAGAAGATTTATAATCACTTGTTACTGAATATTCATAACATCCCTCTAAAGCACAGTTTCCCATACTGGGACTGTGAGGCTGTGGGGATGGTGGAAGAATTCCAAGAGGGTCATGGGGACTGGAGCTGTAGTATTTCAAACAGCTGTCTGGTGTCGAAGGAAAATTGCAGCCTGCAGGAGGGAGGTACAGAGCTCCCTGAGCAAGTCTCCTGAGCCTCTTCTGATTCTGGCCCCTCCTCAGAACCAGGCATGCCTCCCTGCAGGATCTTAGGTTCCGCCCACTCTCCTTTCCTCCATAGCTCCAGCTCATGCCCCTGGGAGGATGGCATGTAACTAACTCAACACCAAAAAAACAAACAATCCAATCAAAAAAGGACAAAGCATCTGAATAGACACTTCTCCAAAGAGGACATACAGAAGGCCAATAGACATATGAAAAGATGCTCAACATCACTGAGCATCAGAGAAATGCAAATTAAAACCACGATGAGATATCACCTCACACCTGTCAGAATGGCTATCATCAATAAATCAACAAACAAATGTTGGTGAGGATCTTTAGCACTGTTTGTAGAATGCAGATTGGGGCAGCCACTATGGTAAACAGTGGTTTCTCAAAAAAAAATTTTTAAATGGAACTGCTTTATGACTCAAGGATTCCACTTCTGGATATATATCTGAAGAAATCCAAAATACTAATTTGGGAGAACTTATGCACCCCTATGTTTATTGCAATGTTATTTACAATAGCCAGGATATGGAAGCAACCCAAGTGCCCATCAATAGATGAGTAGATAAAAAAGCAGTGGTACATTGATACAATGGAATATTGTTCAACCATAAAAAAGAATGAAATCTTACCATTTGCCACAGCATGGTTGGACTTAGGGGGTCTCATGCTAAGTGAAATAAGTCAGACAGAGAGACAGTACCATATGATTTCATATATATGTGAAATCTAAAGAACAGTATAAACAACAAAAAAAACAAAAACAGGCTCATAGGTTCAGAGAACAGACTGCTGGTTGGCAGAGGGGAGGGTGGTTGTAAGACTGGATGAACAAGGTGAAGGGATTGAGAAGCACAGATTGATAGTTACAAAATAGTCATGGGGTTGTAAAGTACAGCACAGGAAATATAGTCAATGATATTGTAATAACTGTATAGTGCTGGGTGGGACTGGAAATATTGGAATTGTAAGTGGATGCTTTGTAAAGTATATGATTGTCTAACCACCACGGTGTACAGCTGAAACTAATATAAAATAATATTAAATGTAAACTTATTGAAAAAATGTTTTAAAAATGTTTTAAAAAGAAGGGAATGTGGGGACCTGTGTTTGAATCCTAACTTTGGTCCTTGCCCCCTGGATGACTCTGACACATTTCTTACCCTCTCTGATTTAAAGACCACATCTGCAAAATGCTGTGTAATCATGCAGGCTGTGCAGAATTGTTAGCGTGAGTAAATGAGAGGAAGCATGCAGTCTTTCCGTGGCAAGCTTATTTCACTTAGCATAATGTTCTCAAGTTTCATTCATGCTGTTACATATTGCAGAATTGCCTTCTTTTTTAAAGGCTGTATTTTCTCGTAGGTATTTACCAAATTCTCTTTATCCATTCATGTGTTGATGGACATTTATTTAGGGTGTTTCCACATCTTGACTCTTACGCATAGTGCTTTAGTAAACATGGAGGTGCTGATATCTATTTGAGATCACAATTTCAGTTCTTTTGGTAAACACCCAGAAGTGGGATTGCTGGATCATATGATAGTACTATTTTTTAATTTTTTGAGTAACCTTCTGGACTGTTTTCCATAGTGGCTTTACCAGTTTACATTGCCACCAGCAGTGTGCAAAGTTTTTTCACATTTGTTGTGTTTTTGTTTGTTTTAAATAGTCGTCCTGATAGGTATGAGGTGATACCTCATTGTGATTTTGATTTACATTTTTCTGATAATTAGTACCTATAGTCAACAATAATGTATTGTACATCTAAAAATTTGTTAAGATGATAGATTTTATGATACGTGCTCTAACCACAATAAAATAAAATAAAAAAGGTAAAATATTGACATAGGTAAAAATAAAATGAAATATAAATTCATTTCAATGTGTAAATGAAAAAAAAGAACAGATGAGATCAACATCCTTATCACATTGTAGTTACAATTTAACAAGTGCAAGATTCTTTTCATTTGGAGGGCTGTCCTCTGAAGCTCTCTGATGAAAACAGGAGATGCATACATATGTTTCTATAAAACTAAATATGTACCATCACAAATATTTAAACATAGTACACAGAGAATGAAGCTTAACAAGCACGACACGGTTCTTTCCATCGTGATCTTGGTCTATGGCTCCTGGCTGTCCTGCTGAGGTAGGGCGTTGGAAACCATTTGACCTGTTCCCTTGCTTTTATTCTCAAAAACTCCAGCTTCAGCAGAGGCTGGTGACTTTAATTACCCACAATGGTCTGCCTTCCCAGGTGATATATTTAAAATAAGATGAGATTTTTCAAAAGGACAGTAGGTGACTTCTTGTCTCACATAGAAAATTTACATGTTCAGGTATGTTGATGGTCATTCCATCAGGATCCTTCCCTTCACAGAAGTTATCCTGTTCTGGAAATCTCTCCACAATTTCTTATGTTCCATGCTCCAGTCTTCAAGCTGGATTAAGGTAGGGAGTTGAAGCTACAGAATTCAATGACAGCGGTGACGTGGCATTCGCAGAGCAGCTGTACTCTTATTTTGGAGCATCACTGTTTTAAAGGGAAGTGTCATTACAGTTCCAGAAAACTAAACAATGCGATGACTCAGATGCTCAGTAACAATGAAATAGTTCATGCCTTGGTATGCTGGTGAGTCGGGAAGAGGGAGGCTTCCTTGTGTGCAGCTCTGCAGCTGCTGATCTTGGCAGGAGCAAAAACTACAGGTTGACAACTAAAAGTTTCCTCTCACTGTCGCTACCTTATATTTAAGGGGCATTCCTGGTAGACTATAACCCTGGCCCTCTCTCTCCATAAAGTTCTTGCAAATAGCTCATTCAGAAAGTCCTTGTCCCGTTTAAAAATGAGTAATCAAAAAGGAAACAGCACTCTACACATGAAAAAAAATGAAAGGAGCATGAAAAACAAACTAATCACTGTTGAAAAAGGTTCACTAGAAGACTATTGCCACAAAACACACGAAATTTGTGACCTAATATACTGTCATAAATTTAAAAAGCAATTATCTTTAAAAAAATCTAAAACAAAGCACTAAAACCAAACCCAAAACAAAACAGATCTACAATAGTTCAGGAAATAGCAAGACAACAGGAGGGAAAGCAAGAACCAGTAGAACTTAGCAAAGAAGGTAACCTGGAAATAAAGACCACAATGGAAGCAGCAGAAAGGAGGTTGACTCTGCTAGAAACATGCCAAGTGGTCACAGGATGGGAGGGAGGAAAGTGAAAACAAAATGGACAAGGTTTCTAAAGGATTTGCATGAAGGTGAAAGGTATGAGGGGCAGGTGATACATAAAATACACTTGAAAAAGGTAAAGTGTAAAACAAACAATATTTTCATAAATAAAATTTTAACCCTTTATATATAGAAATGACTGGGCTATTCAGATCGCAAGGGGCTACTCTACTGCGGGAAAAGTAACACAGAACGATCAACACTGAGACATAGCCTAAAGAGGTTACTGGGCTTGGAAGATAGCCAGATCATATCAACTGTATAGAGATTTCTAAAACTCAGGCTGGTCTTAGGTTTTACCTGGCAGCTCTCAGAGGAGTTAGAAGAGATTTGAACAATATCTACAGTGCATGACCAAAGAATTTTATCCATGCCAAATCATTTTCAAGTTAAAAAGCAGAAGACAAACATTTTGAGCACACAAAAACTAAGAAAATTTTAAGTCCCATGTATGTGACTTTAGTTCCCTTTTATTGTGCATTTTAGTGCCAATTAGAATAAAATAATGTAATTAATAAATTTAATTGATATACATAGAACTCTAACCCTTGAGAATGTATTTTTTCAAGTACCCTTGGAATAGTAAAAAAGTTGACATATATACAAGGCCACTGAGAAAACTTCAATCCTGACCAGTGTGGCTCAGTTGATTAGGCCTCATCCCACAAAGCAAAAGGTCACTGGGTTCTATATCTGGTCAGAGCACATGCCTAGGTTGAGGTTTCACTCCGTAGTTAGGGCACATACAAGAGGCAACTGATCAATATTTCTTTCTCACATGGATGTTACCCTCCCTCTTTTTCTCACTTCCTTCCCCTCTCTCTAAATAAATACATAAATATTTTAAAAAAGAAAACTTCAGTAAATTCAAAAAATCAGAATGTATATAAAAAGCTTCTCTAATTGCAAAGTGATTTATTTAGAAATTAATAATAAAATTAGAAAAAATAAAAATTGTTTGATCTGGAAAACAATTGTTTCTTGTATAATGCTCCTATCAGGGATATACTTGAATATTATCTTAAAAGATGAAAATAATTAAATGTATTAATATATCAGACCCTATTAGATAGAGTTAAAGTATAACTCTGGGAAATTTCAGAGTTTTAATATTTATATTAATATAGCCAAAAGTAATAAAGCACCTAGGTATAAATTAAACCAAAAAAAGTGAATATTTAACAAAATATAGATGCAACTTTAAAATGCTATTGAGAAACAAACAAACAAAGTCTTGGAAAAAATGGGATGGCATACCTTATTCTCAAACTGGAAGATTAAGTCAAAAACTTCCACTTTCTCAAAAAGAATTCTACAAATTAAATGTGAAGCCAATGAAAAGGTAAGATTTTTAAAAACTAGATTAACTGTTTCTAAAGCTTATAATAAAAATCAACAGGTATTTTGTCATTTCTGGTATTAGTGGGCTTTGTTATTTAAATTATTGCTTCCACTGAAAGCAATGAAAAATTGTATAAAAGAGTAAAATTTTTTGTAAAAATACTGAATGGCTGATAACAAGGAGCTACCAGCTGATTAGCTTTTGCCATGAACACCTTTGCTGATCAGGTTAAACTGAGTTGACTATGGTTTTAATAGTTTCAGGATGAACGAAACAGAATCCAAGGACCAGGACTCACCCAAGATTGGGGGGCCAGTCAGATAGGAGGGAGTCTCATAGAGGGGAGATCTTAAGGAGATTCTCACTTCACATTAAGCTGGGACTCCTAAAGGTGATCTAGAGGTAAACCTGCTTCCTTTTGCCCTCCTCAGATGACTATGGAGAGAGTTGCCTTAACAATAAACAAAGCGGGGAAAAGAAGAAGAAACCTTTCCTTGACAGAATCTCACCATTGAACCACTGGTCAAAATTTGCACATACTTATACCCCAACTGCGTTTCATTGTTGTGGGCCCAGAAACTTTAAGCTATACATTTAGTTTAATGAGAAACCAAACCACAGTGCTCTTAAGCACCGGGCAGAAGCAAACTCTAATCATCTCTAGCGGCAGACACTTTCATCTTAGGCCTTAGGGATTGTGTACAAATGATTTGTCATTGTCAGTAAGCAGTCCATTTGAAGACCACCAAACACATCAGAAAGCAAGGCACCATTAGTTAGTGCCAGCAAAATAAACAGCATAAGGGAGTCATAAAACTTCAGCTTTTTGAATGGTTAGATACAAAGTATAAACCACTAAGCTAATTTTATTTAAATAAATAAAAATAAGCTTTAAGATATTTGTAAGGAACAGGAAACAATAAAAAGAATATGGTGGGTTTGAAAAAGATGAATAGCTCTTTTAGAAATGAAAAATACAGTAACAAATTAAACATTCAATATAAAAAATAAGTCAATACATAGGTGTGGCATCGGATTAGACATAGTAGAAGAGAGAATTAGAGAACTGAAGATAGTGCAAATAAATTAACAGAATTGTACTGCAGAAAAGCAAAGAAATGGAAAATATGAAAAAGAGGTTAAGAGACGTGGAAGACAGAGAGAGTTCTCTCTTCTCAAAGAAATCTCTCTCAAAAATGTAAAAGTATTTCAAAAGGTAAGAAAAAAAGAGAATGGGATGGATTGATCAAAGAATAAAAAACATTAAATTTAAATGAAAAGACATTCACATCAAGATACATCACAAGGGAACTGTAGAATATTATAGACAAAGAGAAAATCTTAAAAGCAGACAGAGTTGAGCTGGGATGGGGTGTGCTGATTAATAGTAAGGCTAGCAGTACCAGATGTCAGAATACATTATAATGTGCTATCAGTTAATGCCACATGGAACTGCTACATAAGTAGATAGACCTATGTATCAGAGTAAGAAGTTCAGAAATAAATCAAAGATAGTATATAAAAAGTTAGCATGTACAAAAGTAGGCATTTCAAATCAGTAGGGAACAGATGGTTTATTCAATAACTGATACAGAAATAAATAAGCCTTTGAGAAGAAATATATACTTGTATTCCAACCTCACACATTATTACAATTAAATTCTGCATGGATCAATACTTTAGAAGGAAAAAATCCTCAGAGATGTACTAGAAGAAAAAACAGATTATATCTCAAAAATAAACTCGGAGCAGTGAAGGCTTTTCTGTGTATAACAAAAACCTGAGAAATTATAAAATAATATATTGGTAATTTTTACCACACAAAAATTTCAGAAGGATGTCTTGCACCATGATATTATAAATAAACAAAAAATAATTGGCAGGGGAAGACACGTGCAGCTGTTTTCTGATTAAATATTACTGATTAAAGACAAATTTTCCTTAATGAATGAAGAACATACACAAATCACTGTGCAAAGAATAACAACATATAAAAGGGACAAAAGCTGTGAAATATTTTACCCCCACATAAAGTGAAACTGGCTTCTAAGCCTTTGAAAAGATGCTTAGTTTCTTTCATTAAAAGAGAAATGAAAATTTAAATGGAAATATAATGCTTCTCTTTTAGATTGGCAAAGATGAAAACATTTAAAAGTACATTGTGTTGGCCAGGATGTACAGCTGCAGGTTCTCTCATACTTTGCTGGTGAGGGCATGAATAACTCGCCACCACCTACCTGGAGAGCATTCGGTTCTATGCATCATGATGTTGAATCGCATGCTATTTGACCCAGCAACTTTACTTCTAGGCATTTATCTTACAGATACATTCAGAAATATATGAAATGGAGTGCCTAAGAATATGCATTACAACGTTTTAAAAACAAAAGTTTTCAAACAACTTAATTCCTTATCTTATTATATATGGGAAACTCAGCCCCCTGCCAGCTTTTGTTTGTTTGCTTGCTTCCTTTTTATCTTACCACTGCATGTCCACACTATCTGGCACACTTACACTGCCTCTCAGGCACCTGACGGATGGGAGAATCCTTTGGAGGGTTCTGGTGGCCTCCGGGGCTCTGCCCTCCATTCTCTCTTCCTCTTGTGGGCTCTCTCTCCCAGTACTCTCAGCTGCTCCCAACCTCAACTTCATCTCAATTAAAATCTGTTTCTAGTGTAATGCTTTCAAGGTTCATCCATGTTGTCACAGATGGCAGGATCTCCTTTTTGCTCATGGCCGAATAGTATTCCCTTGTATACATGTCACATCTTCTTTATGCTAAGTGAGAAAGTCAGGCAGAGAAAGACAAATACTGTATGAGCTCACTTGTGTGAGAAATGTAGAAAAGCCCAGGTCATAGAAACAGAGAGTGGGATGGTGGTTGCCAAGGACCAGAGGGTAGAGGAAACAGGGAGGTGTCAGTCAAAGGGTACAATCTATTCCAGTTACAGGATGAGTAAGTTCTGGGGATCTAATGGGCATCCTCAGTCTTCTAGTTAATAGTACTGTTTTATATACTTGAAAGTTGCTGAGTAGATCTTAACCGTTCTTACCACTCATACACACAAAATGGTAATTATGTGACAGGATGGAAGTGTTAGCTAATGCTATGATGGTAATCACCTTGCAATGTATAAATATATCAAATCAACAATTGTACACCTTAAACTTAAAGAACATAGATGTCAATTATATCTCAATAAAACCCCCAAATGGTTTTTATCTCAATCTCCAGAGCCCGTTGCAAACGTTCCTCTGTGTGGAACTTCCTTACTCCTTGAGGTCAGCATAGCGGCAGCCCACCCTCCTCCCCCTCCTCTCCTGTACTCTCAAGGGGGCAACAGTGTGCTTTTGCGGGGGGGGGGGGGCAAAAACTGCTTCTTATTTTATGTCCAAAGCACAAATCTATGTACAGCATACAGATATACAATATAGCTGTGATGTTAAACTTTCATGGGAGTGGTGTAATCAGGAAAAAAATATCTTAAGAGCCTCCTTAAGGGGCGATAATGAGAAGAAGGTTGAGGGAAACACAGATCTTGACATCTCCAAAGTGAGAGACAGGCCAAACCCAGTTTATCAGCTTGTCCTTCATCTTGCTCCCAAGTCCCCACCCTACTCCTCCCATGTTTTTGCTACAGTTACAATTGACAATGTCATTGTCAGTGACTCAGCACCCATGATGGGATCTTCAGTCATGCCTGGCAAAGACCTCCTCGCCCTCACCCCCCACATCCACCAGCCGGCCTCGCTGAGCTCCCACCGTCTCTCTCACGTGTGTCTCTTCTCACCGTTCCAGCCACCTGGCCTCGTTGTCTCTCGCCTGGACCACTGCAAGAGCCCCCTAAATAGCTTTCATGCATTCCCCTCTCCAACCTACCTTTCACTCTGTCCCTGGAGAGCATGTTCTAAAACACAAACTGTATTCATAGTTCTATTCTTGTTTGCTTCAAATAGAAAGTCTCTAGCAGAAAATACAATTCCTCCCCCATCCCCTGCATTCCCTACCATCATGTTCTGTTCTAACCTGACTGTGTGTGCTCCCTAGGAATCACCCTATATTTTCCCCCCTCAGTCCTTTTTGTGTTGAGTCTTCTGCTCAGAGTTCCTTTTTCATCTCTTCTTACCAGAACTCTTATTCTTATCTCAAGGCTCAGCTCAAACGTTACTACTTTGGTTGAGTCTCCTCTTATGTGATTCCTGGCAGAACCATTTGCTTCTTTTGTTGTATATGTGATGTCCATGTTTCTCTAACACTGAACGTGCCCCATTGTTTTTTAGCTAATCCTTTATTAGATTGTGAATTTTGAGAGCAAGGACATTTATTAAATTAACACTGTTACTGAGAAAAATACTTTTATTTGTGAGGCATTGTACTGTGTGTCAGGACAGCAGTAATGAAGGAATGAGGCTTGCCTCCTTGAAAATCTGGTGGGGAGGACCCAAATTCCGCAAACTAGCTTAACAAATAATCATTTAAATGCAGTCGTCATAAGTGCAACACAGGAAAAAGATAGAATGGTATGAGAGTAAGGAACACAGAAATTCACCAGTACCCAGAGGGGCTGAGACAGTGTCTTTGGGGAAAAGACCTTTAAACCAAAAACCAGAAGAGATGGCTGGGTGAAAAATGGGGGAGCAGAGATGTGCAGGCAGAGGGAACATCACAGGAGAACGCGCTGGGGTGAGAAAGCCTGAGATGATGGAAGAGCTGAAATAAAACAAAAGACCAACAAACAAACACAATGTGGGCCTGAGTCATGGCGACCCAGGAGGAACTGGTACGGGATGACACTGTGGATACCCAACAAGTGACCGTTGAATGTATGTATGAAGGAAGGAGTCGCTTTCTTAACATAAAGGGGAATCTTCATACTGTTCCTCTACATAGTCCTGTTTTTTAAAAAGTCTATTTTTTTTAGAGAGAGAGAAGGGAAAGAAGGGAGAGAGGGAGAGAAACACTGCTGTGAGAGAGAAACATTGATTGGCTGCTTCTCCTACCTACCCTGACCAGGGACCAAACCCATAACCTAGGCATGTGCCCTGGACGGGAATCAAACTGGTGAACTTTAGCTTTACAGAAGGATGCCAAACAACTGAGCCACATTGGTCAGGGCCCTCAACATGCTTCCTGATGCTATGTGAATGGACCAGTGATCTGGATTTGCATGATGTTGCTTTTGTCCTTGTTGTCATATTGCCTGAATCTAGACCCAGAAATATTTTTTTCTGTGACTGAAAAGGCATAGAAATGCCTAACTGCCTTGCAAGATGTGATTTCGGGATGTAACCTCATTGCCTGGTACCTTGGTAAAATGTTTCAAAACTGAGTAAGAACATTTCCTTGTACCCAAAACCCTGGGATCAAGTTGTCAGTTCTGTGGACATGAACACGGAGCAAACAAAATATGGAAACAATGCTCAGCTCTATGACTCATTCATTCATGGGCGGGGTCATTCTGCAGCTTCTCTGTGGGTGGTTGTCCTTGTGTATAGCATATGTTTGGGGGCACTGGAAGCCCCACAGCTCTTCCCACATCAGAGTCTTCTGAGTGTAGCAGATAGAGATGGAGTCGGGTGTTAAAACAAGCTAGCCCCATGTTCAAAGAGTCATGTGGACATAGGGCTATCGACAAAACATGACTCACCCAGGGAAGCATGTAGATGGCTGTGGAAAGAGAGAGGAGTCTAAAAATAACAGTTCCACTGAAGGGTGGAGCTAGAGGCTGGTGTTTTGTCACACTGGCCTGCTGTTGCTGAAAATTCCTCCAGTTCCGGTGGAAAGTGAAATGATGGCTGCTGGTCCCCGGCCTTCAGGGAGACATGTAAACCTGAGGCAGATCCGTCTGGCTTCCAGGGCAGGTGTAGCAGGTGTCCACCCAGTCAGGGATTTCAGGGTAACAAAACCTTCCTTATCCCTTCTTCCTGGAAGAGCACTACACTTCAGAAGGACAATAGATTGCGTTATGATTAACAATACATTTAAATGCTGTTGGTGCTGCAAGGATGTTCAGACTTTTTCTTTTATTTTTTATTATGTTCTCTTCCTCCTGTTCTATATGCTCCATGGAGTCAGAGACCGTGTTTGTCCTGTTTCCAGTTCCATCCTCAGTGTCTAGCTCAGAGTAGGAGCTAAATAAATATTTTCTTAAGGAAAAATGGAAGGAATGTGTCTAGCTCAGTCCTCTCAGTTTGCAAGGAAACTGGGCAGGGAGCAGAAACTTACCCAGGGCCATTCAACCAGTAAGCAGAGTGGGCATGGCGCCAGGTCTTGGCTCCTCACCCAGTGCTCCTTATACTGCCACAAGCTACTAACAGGACTCAGCGTGGCTACAACTGTTTGGTTGAGGGCAAGGGAGACCAAACGTGAGATCACTGGCCCATAAACTGGGAAGGTTATATGGAATAGGGTCCTGAGTGTGCTGAAAGAGAGTGGACTTAGATGGAGGGGACTTGGCACTGAGAGAGACCAAGTGAAGCCCCCAAAGCCATGGAGGCTGGTGGCCCATTTGAACAGACTGTAGACGTGACTATATGTGGACAGTTCTATGGCCATTAACACTGCAGTGTGTGTGTGCTTTTGTGTGTTTTTTTCTTTAATAATCAGACAATAGTTTACATCTGTACGCTGGCAAGGAGCCATGAAGAAGAGCATCCAAATAATGAGGAGAAAAGCCAGACTGGCGAGTGGGCTGGCTGGGAAAGAAAATCCAGATACTTTGCCTTTAGTCCCCATGGATGAAACGATTTAAAGTTCACCATGGGGGAGGGGGAGACAAGGGGACAGGAGGGGCCCTTAAGGAATTACCAGTGGATACAAAAATGGTCATTTTTGAAGCTGGTTTGCATTTAGTCTCACATTGTCTTGTTGTCTTAAAAAGTCTCTAAAGTGAAAGGCTTTGGAGAGGTCAGGAGCAGTTGCAGGAGCTGCAGGGAGATGCTTGTGGTTGGGAAGCAGAGTGGAGGGACAGGCAGGAAGAAGAGCCATTTCAGGGGTCTCCTGGCTCTGCACATTCGCCCCCATCCATCCCCGTCTCCCCTAGCCACCCGGATGGGGGAGCAGTGCCTTACCTGCTTGCTGTTCAGGTCCTGGAATAAACAGATCCCATTTCTGTTCTCAACCAGAGGGTTGGCAGGTTTCGACTCTGAGTTGTTAAAGACGTGCTCAGCTCCCAAGTCTGGGGGCGGCAGCTCTGGACTTTGCTTAGGCTGGGTGTGTACCACTCGGTGTGAGAACATCACCAGGCACTTGATGACAGGTTTACGTTGAGTCAGTTCTCCCCAGATTGTGTATTTGGGCATGGAATTAACAATTATTTGAAAATATCTGTTTTTTTAAAAAATTAAGTTATTGAAGGCAAAACCCACAAGGATTGACTTACCTGCAGGATAGCCAGAGGAGGTTTTAGAAGCTGCTGCTCAAGCAGCTTGTAGGGTTTCCACTTCGGGGTAGTGAAGCACCATCTGCTGAAATCAGGTGAGGCTGGTTAAGGAACAACTGTAAAATGGAAGTGGCTTAGATTTTTACTGTTTTTTAATTTTAGTTTTAAAAGTTAACACATTTCTGATTGTCAAGGACATACTTGAAGAAGTCCGAGAGAAATTTATTTTGAATCCTGGTTATAAGGCTTAGAATCCAAGCCAACAGAACTCCCACACAAACTTTGGGGAGGCAGAGGTTTGGGATTTGTTTGCTTCTTTTCAAAACATGTGTAGCATAAGAACATATTCTAAACATCTAATGAATAAGAATATGCTCTATAGTACCAGAAATGGCAATGGCTGTATGACTGAGAAAGAATAAAGAATAAAGGAAGCAGAAAAAAATTAAGGCGATACTGACAGCTACTCAGATGGCAACCTACATAAATTAGTCAGTTTCCTTATCAGAGATTTACATGTTAAAACTGCTTGATATAACCCAGCAGGAAATTGAACAAGTGATTCTATGTCCAGACTTGGAAACAAAAATAACCGCTCAGGGTCGGCACACATTAGTTTGTTCAAACTTGCGCTGATAAAAGTCTTTTTGGCTGGAACTGTAGCATGTAGTTATGAGACTGGAGAGTTTGGTTGGCGGATGATTGACACTAAAACAATTGCAAATGCTTCATGCAGGAAAACATTTTTTGATGAAAGTTTCAGCTGGTCTGTGATAGCCACTGAGTTGATGCGGGGTGTGAGATACAGCATATGACTTAGCATCCTTTGTGGCTGAGGAAAAAATCCTGTTCCACCAGCTCTACAAAGCATGTTTGCCCACTAATTAGGTGTATCATCACCTTACAGCCAACACACATAGTCCTGCTCACACTCACACACAGATACTTCACATTTTCCCCTTAAATTTGGACCCATTCCAATGTTTCTTAGTATTTTTTACTAGTCTCAGGAATGAGAACAGTTTTGAAATTTCTGAACTCGTAACATTAGGGACGAGCAGACATATGCCTATGGAACCTTTCAGGCCAAGACCCCATGCTTCCCCCCCCCGCTCCCTCCCCTCAGCCCCCAGACGCCTTTCCAAACACACACTCTGGTCTCCAAGAGTTCCCTTGCATACCACACACACAATCTATTTATATGTTTCTTTGTCCTGAACAAGATTTGGCCCCATTGTGTGGGAGCAACACCAGAAAAGAAAAACAAAATCCATCCACTGAGAGAAAATGGATATTGTGGGAGCTTGGAGAAATTTACATACTTTGCACGTTCCATTTTCTGGTGATGTCAGAGGCAAAGAATATGCCTTAAAAAATCACACACACACACACACACACACACACACTAAAAATGCTGGGGCTCACCAGTTCTGTCCTTCAATCCGACTGTCATGAAAAGGAGAAATGTAAATACTCCCTTGCCTGTGTGCCCCCCCTTTCCCTCGTCAGCCCCCTAAAGAACCTAACAAATTAGTCCAGACTCCATTTGGATGGAATTAAGGGCCTGTCTGCAAAAGGGTGAGGGGTATTAATGGAGATGGGTGGGGGGATGGGAATAGAAGCGGGAGGTGGGAATGTGGTGCTGAGTCTGGGTGACTGGCTCCTGCATTTTATGGAGGCAGAGAGAAGGGTCGGCTGACACTTTACAGATTGGGTGTCATGTTCAGGGAATTTGGCATTTCTGCCACAGGGCTCCGGCTGCCCTGCTAACCGCTTTCTTTCTCCCTGCTGGTAAAAGTGCAGGAGAAAAGGGTTAAATAAATGTTTGTGATATGATAAGGTGCTTGTTTATTCAAGGAATGACAGATTATTGGCTCCAAAGGCAGCCCTGAAAAATAGTACAAAGGAACTGGCTCTCCCCTCTCAAATGATGTGATTTCCTCCTAAGATTCTGGTCTTCCCTAGGAACAATTTGCTCTGGGAATGAAGAAGGATGACTTTCTTGCAGTGGAAGACCAGCGCATTGGTGTGGAGGACTGGAGCCCTGGGAGCTGGTTAGGAACTGTGGTGGCTTGTTGTAGAGAACGCTCCCTCAGTGCCCTCACGCAGGCCCTGCACAGAGCTGGGGCTCCAGCACCCACAGGCCCCGCTCACCGTCCCAGAGAAGCAGTGGAGGCACGCGGCCGCCCTCCATTTCTCAGAACATGGGAAAAGGATTTACTTGCACAGGGGGAATGTTTTCCCCAGGAAATCCTAGGTGCCAGGTTTTCTTCCAGACACAGACAACTGTGCCATCCCACGACCACCCTGACATTTGGCAAACACACGTCCTCATGGTCGCATGCGCTTTTGTGTATTTATATGCAAACATACTGACCATCCTGAGAGCTCCCTCCTAATGGGCTCTAGTGATTTCATACTGGTCTTGAAGGAGAATTCAGCTCTACTTCCCTCAACAATGAGAACTTCACCTAAGGTCTGTGTGCTTTTCCTGAGAGAGAAAACACCAATGACTGCCAACCCTGAAAATCAGAGGTCTGGCCCGGGGGGCCCGGAGACAGACCCTGAGTGCTGCTTGAGCTGGGCAGACCCACACTTGGCCGTGCACTTGAAGTTGTTCAGTCCACATCCTGCTTCCAGATGCCTCTCTGAGCCAGCCCCTGCCTGCAGAGAAAGGGCTCTGAGCCTTGTGTGCCTCTACCAGAACTCTTCCTTGCCCCTCCTAAGCCTCCCCCTGGCATGCTACAGAGAAGCTGTTCACATACTTGCCGAGTAAAAGGGTTTGGACAAGATGTTTGGCATAGTTCTCATTTGAAAAGAACACAGTGCCAAAGTCAAACACCAAGGGGAAAAAAGTTGTGATTGAGCTGCTGTTTTTCCAGGATCCTGGGAACTACTGTGTGATTTTCACAATAGCCCGCCACCTTATCAGCCAAGGTGCTTGTCTGTAAGACAGAAGGCACCAGCCTGGGGAACCCAGTGCCCTTCGGACACGATGACTAAGGCTGACCACTGGGATGTTATCAAATATCCGCATTTGGGCTATTTTTATGATTGCATTCAGTGCTAATAGGGCTTGTTGAGTGTACACAGCCATGTGCTCATTCTTGAACTACACAAGATAAGATCCCTGTCCCTGGGAGCTTACTGCCTGACTTTTGCAAAAACCAGATGGCAGAAAATGGTTTCCCTCTGCCCATCAGCAATGATTGAGGGGGTGGAGATGAGGAGGGGTGCAGTCAATTCATAACTCTCTCAGGGTGGGGCCTCGCTTTGGCATTGATCCCATGTGACGTTTTAATCGTGGACTGTCTTTTCCCCATCGTCTGCTACTCCATAAGCTGTACCTCCTGGGGCTCTGAGAATCCAAGCTAATTTGAATATCAGCTTAATTAAAGCATCATTAGATGCGTAAAGATGACTTCTATCATATACACAGACACAAATTATGCACGCACTCACAAATACACCATGGATTCCAAAACTAGTCATAACTGGTTTTTAGACTGCTGTGGGGACATCAGAATGAGTAGATTTAACCTGTCTCTGTCGGTCATGTCTAAACTATATGCTGTGATTCTGGTTTAGGAAGGACCAGCCAGGATATCTCATCTCATCACATCAAGCTTGTCACTAGGACAGCATCTGCCAGAGTCTGCCCCCAGCTGTGAAAGTCAGCAGAGCAGTGAGAAAAGGCCACCTTGAACTTCACACCAGCACCACTGTCCCCAGAAGAACCTCCCTGAATGTGAGCACATAAGTGATCTTGTGTTTCGGGATAGTCTCTAACTCTTGAAGGAATTCACAACTGTGTGAGTTTTCTTGAAGAACAAAAATATACTTTTTATGTTAATGCAGGAACAATCTCATCCAGGATGCATGCCCTGATTGAACCCCGGGAATGACGCAAGTGTGTGCACATGCTTTATCTTCAACTGAAAGCCAATCCTCTGACTGGCATTTGAGTGGAAGGAGTTGATTTGTGAGGTAATCTGGGGGAGCACCAGCAGGGGGTGGGGAGAGAAGCCAAAAGAGGGTGTGTTGATGGGCAGTTGGTGTGAGCAGCTGAGGTTTAGCCCTGCTGGGGATATCTGGGGGACAGTCTAGGATGCCTCAGAGATCTAGCTCTCTAGGAGCAAGGTAGCTCTCTGCCTTCAGCTGAGGGTCATTTCAGCTCCAGGTCACTTTCTTGCTCTGCATACAGGTTCAGCAGACTCTCTTAGCAAGAAGAGGCTCTGAGGCAGAGAGTTGCAGGTGCTTGCGAAGTTGCTAGTGTATAAGGGAATGGTGGGAGCCAAGGATATATAGGCAGAGACCTGATAAAGTCCTCCTTGCCTTTTTCCCTCCCTCCCTCCCTTCCTCCCTTCCTTCCTTTTTCTCTTCCTTCCATTCTTTTAGTAAGGAACTCCTTTGAGAGAAGTTGTAGGTTTCTACAAATTTGCTTGAGGAAAGGAATTAATATTGAGAAGTCTAAAAAAAATAAATAAGGAAAGGGGAGGAAAACAAAAGGTTCAGCTCAGCCTTCATTTTTTCTAGGAAATCTCCAAGTCCCCCACCCCCCACCACACCCTGTCCCTCAGCCTGAGATGGGTGCTCATTCTATGGCTCCAGTAACACTGAAGGCACCCCCACTGACACCCATCAGCCCAACTTGTAATTTTCCTTTCACTTGTCACTCTCCCAAATCAAGGCAGTATTTCACTGTTTGTTTAATTGTTTAATTTTTTAATTCCCTGTACTAACTTACTTGGCACTTACAGGAACTTAATTAATCTCTAGGAGGTGCTTTTGAATTATTCCACACTTATGTCTACCAAAAGATTAGAGTTTAGCATTCCAGAAGAGAATTTCCAACCAAGTTCCCATGGAATTTTAGTGATTGAGTTTGACAAATCTTTGAGTGTCCATCCTATAACTCAGTTACCAACATTCAGTGATTTTCCAGTACCAGAATTCATCTTATACAGAAAAAAGATGGACTTTCCCAGTGAAGTGGAAAACTCAGTTACTCGGGCTGAAAACCCCATCCCGGAAGGTCAGAGTGTCTAGTGTGACATAGTAGCTCACTTAACATTCATTTCCATTCTTGCAAAGAGAAAAGCAGAAAGTGGAGGAGTAGCACTTTGATCCTCTTTAATCTATTGTGTTGGAAAGGTTATGAAAAAGCCCTATGACATCCAACAATGCTCATCATGTCAGGATCAGGAAAGATGAGTGATAGAAATGGTCCACTTTCGGGGAGACAGGCAAGAAGGCAGACTTTAAATTCAACATGACAGGGGTTACAAAAGTGTCATGCATAGAAACTAACCTGGAGGGACCCAAAAAGGCTTCCAGGGAAGGGGGTGTTCTCTAGGAAGCGGAATCAGGGAGGCAGTAGCTAAATGAGCTGTGCTTTCAGGGGAGGAGGAGGAATGGCAGGGGAAGGTGTTCTGGGACAAGAGCAGAAATAAAGGCTTGAAGCATTGATGAGCATGGTGTATACAGAGCTTGGTGCTGCCAAAAGGGTGAAGCGAGGGGTGAGGAGTCGGACAAGTAGGCAAGGGTGATAAGGGCCTCATAACTCATGCTAAGGAACCTGTCCGTTATTACACAACCAACGATTTTCAATCTTTTCTATCTCATGACACACATAAAGTAAATACTAAAATTCTGCAGCACATCAAAAATATATATTATGTCTTTTGCTGATCTTTATACAAAAAAGGTATAATTTTGATTCACTCACACCAGATGGCTATTGTTGTGTTGGTTGTTGTTATTTTTTAATTTGACAACCTAAGAGAAAAGAGGTCAGTTACCCTGACTAAATAGTCAGATATTGCACGTTTTAAAAATTCTCATGACACACTAGTTGAAAATTGCCACCATAGGCAATGGGAAGTCACTGAATGGATTTTGTTTTTCGGGTGTAACATGGTAAGTTTTGGATAAATCATTGTCCCCTGTGATGTTAGAACAGTCCCAGAACTGTCTTCTGAGGAAAATGATTTTCTCGTTCTTTTAAATGATCAAACTAACACATGTGAATTATAGAAACTTTGAAAAGTATACCAAAGCATAATCAGTCATAAGAAAAAGTTATACATAAACTTTTCATGCAGAGATAATCATTATCAAACTTTTGGGTCCCAAAAGTTTGTCTTAGTATCTTTTTCTATCCATATTTTTAAATAGCTGAGATTACAAGTACGTGGTACTTTTTGTCATTGTTTTTTAAAATTTATTTCATATCCATTACCCATGTCTCTGAAAATGGAGCCAACAAGAAGGTTTCTAACCGGGTTCCCTCTTTCTGCCTTTCTGCCCTCCCCCATTCCATTTTCAACACAGAAGCCAAAGTAATTATGTTAAAATGTACAGAAAACTATAAATAACAATAAGAAAATAAATATATACACATCTACCATCCACAGTCTCACTATTAACGTATTGGTGTATTCTTTTCCTAGTCTTTTTTTTTCTGCAAATATTTTAAACAGCTTAAGGTGCATGAAATACAGTAATTTTTTCTCACTCTCTATTTGCATAAACTCAACTTTTAACATGAAGCCAATTGTACAAACTAATAGTTATAAGTATTTCCCCAAAATGTTTGCCAAAGAATCTAGACTCCCCCTGTCCCATAGCCCTGGGTCAAGAGAGGCCATTGCAACATGGCACACTTGGTCTGAATTGCTTAAAAGCATTGAAAATTTGTGCTTTAAATTTTAAAAATTGTATTTTGGTGTTAAGCCCTTAGCTTGTAAAAGAGATAACATTTTTAATGTGAAATTTGCTGTCATGTTTGCTTTAGGGATGCTGTTGAGGTCTTGTCCCCTACATGAGGCCATGTCTCCTTTAAGAGGCCTCTAGAGAAACATTCTTCTCATAGCTTATTGCTAAAAATGTTCCTTCACAGACAGCATGAGTTTTCAGAAACCTTACTGACAGTGCACACCAGGTACCTCAGAGTATTGTCTTCTTCTTATTGGCTACTACGAGATTAGAGTTGAGGTTACACTATATGAACTAGGATCCGTTATGTAGTATTGTGTAGCATATGGACCAATATTGCCTTTTTTTAACATTAATTTTTTATTACAGGCAATACTGGTCCATATACTAGATAATACAAACAGTGAGAATTTAATCTTTTAAAGTCATCATTTAAATAGCAAAATACTAAGAAATAAAAATTCTTTAATTTTATTAGTGCTTCACTATACTGGCTACATTATAGAACTTTACAGCATAGCTTTTGTGTCCTAAATTTTTATCTGGCTTTGTCTTATTCAACCTTTATTTTCTCTTTCCCCTGTATAATATTTAATTATATACACACATACTGACATATCCACACATATATAAAGTATATATGTATGCATATATTTCTATAATGCACCATCTCTTACAGTTTGGTAATTTTTATAACATTTTTGGAATGGGAAAAGGTTTTAATAAGGGGGCAGGGCCAGTCTGGAGGCAGAGAGACCAGTTAGAAAAGTATGACAAAGCGACGGGCAATGCCAGTTTGAGTTAGGGCCATAAATGTTCACATGGGGAGAAGGAAATAGAACTGAGAAATGTTTGTGGGGCAGAAACATCTCAACTTAATGAGTGATTACTTGAAATGAAAGGAGAAACGACCTCTAGGTTTCTGGCTTAGGCTAAGTTACTGATTGGAGCAGGGAGTGGTTTGGGAGGAAATGAAGCATTCATTTTTGAACAGACTGATTTGAAGGAAACTGTCTAGGACAGCCAGATGGAGATGTTCAAGCTTTCTCTACCACTCTATTAATTTCCATTTATGGTCATTTGCTCCCATTATTTTTCTCTGCCTGGAGTGTAGCCACCTTGGCTCCTAATACTGACCAAACTTGAGCCATCTTTCTGGGCTTAGTTGAGTTCCTACCTTCCAAGAAACATCTTTGTTCACTCCTTTCTTCTGACCTCCAATAGCACTTATCATCAGTATTATATTTAAAGAAAATACTGAAAGTGCTTCCTGTTGCTATTCTACTTATGATATATCATAAATGAAATTCATCTACTTACTAATGCAGTGAATATTTATGTCCATCTACACATCCTAGGTGATGAACACACAGATGACCCAATCACGGTCCTGGCCCTCAGAGATCTGGCTGTCCATTGGAAGAGGAGACAGCACAGCATAAACAAGTCACTCGATGTCTCTTGAAGCACATGAAGTTCATTCTCTTCTTTACTGTTTCTTGTAGTGTCTAGCTCAGGCTACCCACAGAGCCAAGTCTCAACAAATAGCATATCATCTGGCAGATTATAGATATAAGCTTGCAGAAGAGAAACTTTGTAGTAAACCATAGTGGGTGAAATCTGATGTCTCTCTGAACCACCAAAACTCTCTTCTTACACAATGTGAGTTGTGACAGCAAATAATGCAGGCCCTGTCCCTAAAGTGAGGCTTTGATCTATCTGCGTGGCTGTGTTAGGCCTGTGCATGCTGTGCTCACACCCTAAAAGAAGCAAAATCTTATCTGAAGCTCTGTCATGGCAGAAAATTTTTGCTCTTGCAGGATAGACTTGAATTTTTAATAGTGGCCAAGAGGATTCCAGCCATGGCAGTAAAGACCTTTTCAGATGCACGAGGAATGAGAGGTGACTTAGCAGCTCTGCAGAAAACAGTGAGCTGGGGGATAGAAATAGTTACCTTCAGTCTCTCAATCTGCCCTAAACTAACTGCTCTGACTTGGGCAAGCTGATTCCTCCAGTCCCTTAATTTATAAAAGAAGGTGACTAGAAAGGCAATATTTCAGGACCCTTTGTATTCTTCTCCTTTTGTTAGCTTTTGTTGATAAAAAAAAAAAACCTCTGTAGTTAGAGTTTCACAGAATGGTAGTTACTCAGAGTGGGTTCTCTTGTGTTCCAGTCATGTCAATGAGAGATCTTGAAGATATACATGTCGAAACTACCAGCTTTAGAAGTTCAGCAACATTTGGGTGTGTTTTTGAAAGGAGTTGTCTTGGAGAAACTTTTCCACTTCATGAGAATGATTTATCAGGAAGGGCCTTGAAGTGCCTGGGTTGAGGTGGTGTCCTACAGTGTAGGTGCCTCCAGGTTGTTGCCCTGGAGCATGTGGGTGTGGCCAAGAGGCTCAACAGGGCAGGATGAAGAGAGTTCTGGGCTTGAGGAGGAAAATGTCACTCCTGGCCCCACCATTGCTACTGACTATTAGGGCTCAGGACAAAGTTCGAGATTTTTCTGGACCTCAGTGCCTTTGCTTAAAAGATAAATGTTTCTTTTCAATCTCTTGTCTAACTCAAACATTCTATAACCCCTTGTAAGCTGTCTGTGTGCAAGTGTGTGTACATGTGTGGTTTGTGGGAAATACTTTGCTTAAAATTGCAAGCTCTTCTAGTTTTTATAATAATAATGTCTGACAATTCCTAACATTATGAAAACAAACAGCTTCTCAGCTTCCTTTTGCTTTCTTCTCCATTTTCTTTAGTGCACTGTAGAGTTGTGAAACACACACAAGGTTTAAAGCTAAGAGACGTCGGTCCAAGTTCCACCTCTGCCACCTCTTTACTGTGTGGTTGAGGAAGTCACTTGTAATTTACAAAGTTCATTTACCTCTTCCATAAATTGCACACTACAATATTGCTGCTGTATGCTTTTGTTGTGATAAGTGTTCACACAGTCCATCTTTAATAAATAACTAATAATGTCCACAGGTTTAATAAAGACATTGGAGACTACTAATCAGATAACTAATGGGTGGACAGTGCTGTTTCTTATTGGTTTATTCTACAAAGGATTGAGGTAGCAATTTCTAGATGCAGGAGAAAAAAATGCACAAACTCTATGGGCTCATTTTCTCCACTTATAAAACCAGGGGGTGCACCAGATGATTTTTAAGCTCTCTCTATGAGGCTATAATGTTGGCTCATAAACTGGATCTGGATGCAATTCCAAAGCAGTTCAAAGAAATAAATCCCAAAATGGGGTTTCAAGTAACAGCAATATCATTGCAATAAATTAAAGTATGATTACTTTAGAGCAGTGCTTTTCAACCCTTTTCATCTCATGTCACACATAAACTAATTGTTAAAATTCTGTGGCACACCAAAAAAATATAATATCACTGCTGTATGTTTTTGTTGTGGTAAGTGACTCTACAGGTGTTGACACAATCCAATATAATCTAACATATTATATTTTTGTCAATCTGACAAAAATAGATATAATTATGATTCATTCATACCAGGTGGCTATTGTGTTGGCTGTTATATATATATCAGGTCAGTGCCTTTGACTGAATAGTCAGGCATTGCATGTTTTAAAAATTCTTGTGGCACACTGGTTGAAAATTGCTGCTTTAGAGGACAATATTCAAGTCAGCTTATTTTTTTTTTAAGATTTTATTTATTTATTTTTAGGGAGGGAAGGAAGGGGGAGAGAGAGAGACAGAGAGAGAGATATCAATGTGTGGGTGCTGGGGGTTATGGCCTGCAACCCAGGAATGTACTCTGGCTGGGAATCGAACCTGGGACACTTTGGTTCCCAGCCCGCGCTCAGTCCACTGAGCTACACCAGCCAGGGTCAAGTCAGCTTATTTTAACAATATGTATTGAATGCCTACTTTGCTCCATTGCAGTAGGTTGGTTACATTTTGTAGCCACACCTCATACATGTGAGAAGAACAGTAAAAGATGGAGACAGCATGAGGTAGAAGGTCAGGACAAGGACAAGGGCAAGGTGATCAGGCAACGCTGGCTCCATCTTTTTCTGGCTGGACAATGACTTGCTTGTAGAGTGTATCTTACTTTTCATGATGGATATATTCTTAAAGGTAGTTTAGAAGCATTTGTACATTCAATCATGTTTTAAATGAAACATAGACATGTTCTACTGAAAACACTTCTATGATAAAACTTTTTTGTAAAAGTTGTTATTCTCTAATTCTAAATCTATATTGGATCTGCTTAAAGGAAAGTTCAACTCTAGTTCTTTTCCTGGAGAGGAAAAGTGATGTCAAGCCACACTGATGAGAGCCCGGTGTGGGAACAGATTGTCTGGCCTCCTGGGCTCTCTGGGGACATTAATGGAGGAAAGGAATAGACACATATTCCAGAGCTGGACTTTGAATGGGACTTTGGCCAAACTTGGCCCAATTTCTTGACTGAGAGAAAGCACTGACCAAAGCTGAGTGCTGACTCAAAGCCAGCTTACTTTGGACATGTCATCCTCTGCCAGGCATGCTCAGCACCTTCTCCCTGAGGCACTTACCCAGCCAGGGGAAGGAAATGCCCAGGAGAAGAAGCTTTGCTCTTTCCCAGTTCTACTGCCTGGTTCCAGCTTTTGCACAGCTCTCATGATTAGGGGTCGGGGAGGAAAGGAGAGCAAGAGACTGACAAGTGGAAACAGAGGCGGTGGGGCCACCCATGAAGATGTACCAATAGAGGAAGCCAGGAAAAACCAGAAGGGAGTCATCGCTGATGAAAAAACTATTTGAACAAACTTGGGCACTAAAGGGAAAGTGAGGAAGGGGTTCACAGGAACCTCATAAACACAGTGGAAAAGAAGGAGTAAGGGAAGAATCTTAGGATGGAGAGCGAGCTAGGAAGAGATACATAGGATCTTGGATCAAGCTCAGAGCCCCTCTAAACCTCAAGTTCAAACTTTCTTGATTTAGAAAAATGTCCTGTAATTAACTCTCCAATGTGAAACCCAGTGTGCAAAAATTTCCTCTAACTGTTGTTTCTTTACATACTTCTAGAATGACAAGGAATTTAGTCATGATCACTCATTTTCCAGAAAGATTCATGGTAGCATTTCTAACTCTGCAGAGGCTGCATTTACAGAAGTTGCAACAGGAATGGCAGGCTAACACATTGGTAGGTTGAAGAAGAACAGGGCTTAATATTCAAAATAAGGGTGGTATTCAGTTTTGATGTGACTGCTTTAGTTTCAATATACTTACAAGGAATGTTAAGAACTGTGCAATTGGGATATCAGGGTTCCAGTATCCAACATGCCCTGCCTTGAAGAAAGAACACACGCACAGGACTCACAAATTCACCCATCACTTCACGATTCCATTTATTGAAGCATTCACGTGGGAAAATAAGATTGTACAAATTTTAGTTCTTCTGAAGCATCTATCTCTCTGGAGGTAATCTCCTCAGGCAGAAGAAACAAAGAGGAGCCGAATCAAATACAGTAACCCACAAATTATATAAACAATCTGTGGTAGATAACCAAAGGTAAGAGTCAATATATTTAACTGTTAAGTCACAGGATTCACAATTAGATTCCACCCTGGACATAAACAGCCTCTATCAGGCCTGAAGGTAATGCTCTCACAGCAGTTGATTTTTCACAGAGGTGTATGGACCCTGCTACTATTTACCTAATCATTTAGTATTACTTGTTTAACATCTGGCCTCCCCTCCTTACTGTAGGCCTATTGAGAGGCTTCCCAAGGTAGTCAATAAATTAGAAGTGCTCAATGAATCTCTGTTAGGTGACTGCAAATAACACATCAGTGAATCATGTTGAAAATACTGCATCTTGCTGTATTGTGAATAATTTAAAAAGAAGTGTCATATGCTCTGGCTAGTGTGGTTCAGTGGACTGAGTGCCAGCCTGTGAACCAAAAGGTCGCCAGTTCAATTTCCAGTCAGGGCACATGCCTGCGTTGCAGGCCAGGTCCCCAGTTGGGGGCATGTGAGAGACAACTGATTGATGTATCTCTTACACATTGCTGTTTCCCTCCCTCTCTTTCTACCTCCCTTCCCCTCTCTCTAAAAATTAAAAAAAAATCTGAAAAAAGAGAAGTGGCATAGAGTAGTAGAAAATTCCTAGATGTCAGGACAGCAGCTCCGCTCATGCCCAGGGTCTGCTATTAACATGCTGTGTGACTGGTCAAGTCACTTCCCCCTCTCTATCTCCGACTCCTTTAGTATGAAATAACCAGAGTGGATTCAATGACTCCCGAGACCAATTCCTGTTCTAATAGTTTGTGATTCAGCTTGTCTATAAAGTGAGGAGCAGAGGTTTATTTGTGATCAGAACAAAAACTAGGAACTGATAAAAATGGCCAAATACCACCTAGAGGAAAAGTGGGAACAAGATTTTGCAAGAAATGTGCTTGGGTTGCACAATGCAAATGTTTCTTTTGTGAGAGAGGAAGGCCATAGGATATGATTACTTAATCCACCACTGAGCTTCCTGGGCAGTTCTGGCCAAGCTAAAGATGCCTATCACTCTTGTTCAAGGTCCATTTCCTACTGAGTTGTCACACTGTTGAATTATTGTTGAGTTGAAGTCCAAAAGGGGAAATATTTTGCAATCTAGAGTTGGACCCTGGAGCTATACAGTCATGATTACTGAGGCAGATTTCCCCAGAAACATTCAGTACACCAGGAACCCTCATATTCCTGTGTGCTACTTCATGTACTTACTCTGCTAGTGGTGCCTGGACAGTTCTCAAATGATCAACTAGAAAGATTTCTTTTTGCATCTTTGTGAATGAACCATTCTTCCTTTTAACTATATGCAAAGTGATCTTTTATTTATTCATTTATTTATTTACTTATTTATTTACTTAAGCCATATATTCATGCCTTTTAAAATGATTTTGTAAACAAGACTTTTAAAAATGATTTAGTTTGAAGGCACTTTAGGAATAAGGTCATATTTGCCTTCACAGAAAGAGTGATCAGTATATTGAGCCAGATAATAATAAACCCAGAATTTCCTAAATCTTAACACAGATGCTGTTTTGACTGGTGTTGACTTTTATTTATTTTTCTTTTTTTAAGATTTTATTTATTTATTTATTTTTAGAGAGGGGAGGGAGGGGAAAGAGAGAGAGAGAGAAACATCAATGTGCGGTTGCTGGGGGTCATGGCCTGCAACCCAGGCATGTACCCTGACTGGGAATCGAACCTGCAACACTTTGGTTCGCAGCCCGTGCTCAATCCACTGAGCTATGCCAGCCAGGGCTTTGACTGGTGTTGATTTTTAAAACTCCCACCATCTTCAGAGACTTTTTCTTCATGGTGGTGTTTGCACACTCTAAATTATGTACCTAAGCATTTATTATGATGGTGATAACAAGAATTATAATATGATGTGTTCAAAAATCTCTGGATACACATTCAAAACCCCGGCTTTTCTACCAGTTAGTTTATGACTCTAAGCAAGTCCTTGCTTCTCTGAGCTTCAGTTTGTTTCCCTGTGAACTATTCAGCTGGGGACCCAGAAACTCTGGGTTCTACAGAGAGCCTTTGAGGTCCAGGCAAGAGGCAGGTAGACAGAGAAGAACCAAGAAGCGGATAGGGCTGGATTTCCATAGTTGGAGTTCTGTTCTTGTATTTTATATGTGTTCAGAGTGTACATAAAATTTCATGGAAGAAAGTATTCTGCTGATTATAAAGAGTCTGAAAAATACAGAATTGGATGATCTTTAAGCATACTCTCAGTTCTAAAAAAAGTCTTCTGAGTTTATATTCACATACATTTCTGAACTCAGTTATTCTCTCTTTTTCTCTCCCCATACATACTTTACACAGTGCAAAAACAAGACTGGTTAACTGTCCATGGATCATGTTGAATATGAATTCTGGTTTCATTTTTTTAAAGCTCTAACATCCCCCAAAGGCAGTTTATAGGTGTGGTGGAGTTGGGAAGCAGTATATTTGAATATAGACCTACATTTGAAGACAGACCTATACATACGCACATACCCCTCAACTTTATACATGAGAAATCTAAGATTTGAAAAGGTGAGTGACTTGCCCAAGGTCATGTATCCAGTCAGTGACTGACCGCTGTAAGAAGTCAGGTCTCTAAACCTCAGCCCAGTGCCCTTCTCAGCGCACTACTCTTAGAAAATGATAGACCTAGAAATGGGATGCCTGGATACATTGTAATGCCGATCCAAAAATAAAAACATTCCCCATCTACCTCCACAGTATGGGTTGATCTTTAGTTCTATCAAGACCTTAAAAAATGCATGCATACACACACAGACACACACATGCACAGAGGCATTTTGCCAAAAGGATAAGGGGTAATGAAAAACCCTTAGCAAATGGATACTTCAAAGCTTCAGAGGGTTTATCTAAAGAAGACTTTGAATGGAGTGCAACGTTTTATGGGTTCTCCTAATCCCCAGTAAATGTGACTTGCTGAATAAGCAGAAACATTTTTAATGACTACTAGAGAGCTATAGACACAGATCTGTGGCTGTGTGTTAGAGCTGGGTTTCCTGGGAAATTTAGTCTCCTATACTACAAACCCAGAGGTACAGTTTCTATCTGTGCCCTTAGTTCCAAGCTAACAAGTTTTGAAGGTTGGTGGCTAGTCACTCTTTATTCAGTCCTATTAGCCACTATGTCTACCACTACTGTCTCCACCTCTACATCCATCATTAAGAACACCTTTTTAGCTCATGTTGTCCTCACAATATCCCTGGGAGATGTATCGTATATGAGTAGACAACCCCTTCTCTGAGTGAGAAGTGGGTAGTGGGCCAACAACTAACATATGTTCAGTACAGTTTGTTGAATTCAAGCCAAGAGGCAAGTCCCACAACTAGGGAAGTCCAGGAGTGTGAGGTCATGGTATGGGAGGCTAGAGGTCTAGAGAAGATAAAGGCCCAAAGCTCTAGGGTTCAAGGTTAAGGGTAAGTTCCAGGAGGCAGAGAGGCTCTGAAGGCCACAGAACCAGGGGGTGACATTGAGGCTCTCCCAGCCTTGCTCTGTTGCCATCTCTGCCTCCCCTGCTTCTAGAGTTTTTGGAAAACTCAATTTCAGGGTTTGAAATTGTAAGAATTTGTCCACTCACTTGGAGCTTACACTCTAGGAGTGAAATGAGCAAAATGGGGCATTTTCTGGGCACAGCAGGACTTCGGGCTCTAGGCTACAAATCCAAGAGCTGTGTCTTTCTGAGATCTGCAGGGATCACACTGAGTCTCTTGAACTTACCTTCTCTTTTATAGCAGCTCAATGTGGGGGAGTTCATGTCATGTCCTCATGCATCCCCCTCTTCATCATTAAAACTCCTTTTCAGGAGATGAGAGTAAAGTGTTACTTGACCACTGTGTAGATTAATGTGGCAATCAAGGCCTAGCCTAGTGTGATTTAACAAAACCTACCAAAGAACATAGTATAAAAAAGTACCAAAAACAAGCCCTGGCTGGCGTAGCTGAGTGGATTGAGCGCAGGCTGCAAACCAAAGTGTCGAAGGTTCAATTTCCAGTCAGGGTACATGCCTGGGTTGCAAGCCATGACCCCCAGCAACCACACATTGATGTTTCTCTCTCTCTCTCTCTCTCTCTCTCTCTCTCTCTCTCTCTCTCTCTCTCTCTCTCTCTCTCCCCACCCCTTCCCTCTCTAAAAATAAATACAATCTTAAAAAAGTACCAAAAACAGAGAATGAAGCTATGTGAAGCTGAATTGCTATTGCTTCTACTTTCTGCCACAAAGGAAACAAAACAGGAATTGAGAAGAGTCAAGGTTAGGATGGGTATGGCCTCTCCCAAGGTTAAATCTGTAGAAAACTGCTGGATGGTGGAATGAAATTCAGGAAGGAGACTTACACACTTTAAAAATATAGTAAGTTCCAAAAATGATTCATGCAGGATATCTGATTGTTTAGTGGAAATTTAAAGGTGAAAAGTCAGAAAGACGACAATACCTTTCTACCTGGATTGAAAACAACTAGTGTCCTTTCTTCCAACCTCAGGTGTGGTAAGTCTTTATAATCTTAAATGGGGTAGAAAAAATGACTGTAGCTCATTATGCTGCAGGCTTGAAGACAGACATATAACAAGACAGAATGTTAAAATCTTGCAGATTTTCAAAACCAGAAAAGTCTGTGGGAGGGCCTGTAGCTTGGGTATAGAAGGCAAACCAAGACCTTGAAAGTGAAAAGACAGGTAGGGATTCATACAGGTCACTAAGAAAAGAGAGTATTGAGAAAAAAATGAAGATCAACACAGAATGCTTTTTATCACCCAAGAAGCATTCACATGAGGACACTCTTAAAGGCAGTAAGGCTCAATACCTGCATATAAAGCAAGAAGGATAATGAATTAGAGACTGTTTCCAATTCTCCCCACACCCCACCCTTAACCACAACTCTTTAAAATCTAATATTGAGAACTTGAAGTTCTGGATAAGTTCCCCCTTGGACCAACCACCCACATTATATAACTACGTTATACCTAAAACATTTTCAGTATGTATCTCAGGGAGGCCTTGGTAAGATATCTATTTTGTTAAGAGAGGAATCCAGAGAGATTTGGCAGATATGCTATAGTGAAGTACATGCAGTAAGCAAATGCTCCAAGGTCACCTACTAGTTCTGCAGACTCATGTGACTTTATTTTGGGTTTGGAAGGCAGAAATACTGATATTATATCAATTGTATAAGGCATCTATTGCTGTGTAACAAATTTAAAAATATGAACCAACTCTATGCTGTCTACAAAAAATTTCATTTCAAATACACTGATACAGTCAGGGTGAAAGCAGAGAAATGGAATAAAGTATATCAAAGAAAAGAAGATGTGGCTGTATTAATATCAGCTAAAGTAGACTTCAGAGCAAGACAATTATCAGAGGTAAAGGGAGTCATTATATAATGATAAAAGGGTTAATCCACCAAGAAGACATAGAAATCCTAAGTGTGGATGCACCAAACGAGCTGCAAAATATTTGAAGCAAAAAACAGCCACAATAAACAAATTCACAATTATATTTGTGAAATAAACAAATTTACAATTTGTTTATTTGTTTATTTGTGAAATAAACAAATTCACAATTATATTTGAAGACCTTAACATCTTTCTTTGTCTCAATAATTGACCAAACAAATAGACAGAAAACCATCAAGTATATAAACAAACTCTAAGACCTCAAAGCCTAAAAAAAATAAGAGAAAAATAAACCCAAAACAAGCAGAAGGAAGAAAATAATAAAGATAAAAGCAATAATCCATGAAATTAGGAACAGAAAAACAATAGAGAAAAATCCACAAAAAACAAAGAGCTGGACCTTTGAAAGATCAATAAAATTTACAAGCCTATAACAAGACAGAAAGAAAAAACAGTGAACTAAAAATTACCAATATTGGTAGTAAAACAGAGGCTATCACTATGGACTCTGCAGACATCAAATAGATAAAGGAATATCACAAACAACTCTAAACACATAAATTTGAAAACATAAACAAATGGGTCATTTTCTCAAACAACACAAAGTACCACCCTCATTAAATGTGAAATATGAACTAGGTAATTTTAATAGCACTATTACTATTAAGATATTGAGTTCGTAATTTATAAATTGCCAAGAGGTAATCTCTAGATCCAGATAGTTTCACTGAAGAATTCTACTCAACTGGGTCTAGATGGTGGCATAGCTAAACACAGCTCACCTATCACAGAACCACATCAAAATTACAAATAAATTATAGAACAACCATAACTAAAGACTGTCAGAAATTGAGTTAAATGGAAGTCTGACAACTACAAATTAAAGAAACCACATCCATCCAGACTGGTAAGATGGACAAAGAAGCAGAATGGGCTGGTCCCATATCCACAAGTGGTGGATAAATATTTGGGAAAGATATCTCAGGAGCAAGGGGTCCCAGCCTCGTACCAGGTTCCCCAGCCCAGGGTTCCAGTGCCAGGAAGATAAGTCCCCATAACTTCTGGCTGCAAAATCCAGCAGGAACTCAGTAGGTAGAAGAAACTTCTGGAGTCCCAAACAGTTCCTCTTAACCAACACATGGATTTACCCACTCAAACTCACTCTCTCTGAACTCCAGCCTGAAAGGCACCAGTGACATTCAGGGAGGAAATAAAGGGTCTGGCATCAAGGCAAGAACTGAGGGACAGCATTCTCCCAGACAGAAAAGCCATTGCCCCCTTTTCTGAACCCTCTCCCCGCAGAGCTGGCAGGTGGGTGCCATATCTGACACTCCATCAACCTGGCTAACACTGTTTGCCCTGCCCTAGAGATCCCCTGAGACTCCATCCTACCCAACTTATGGGCCCACCCAACCTGGTAACAGAGACTCTTCCATATGAATGGCTGATCTTGGCTCATGCTTCACAACTTCCTAAATTCTCTCAAACAAGCAATAGCCAATCTCAGTAAGCCCCCAGCCTGTGTTCCTCTTGCTAAGTGTCCCCAGGCATGGCACTAGCAGCAGCCGGCCTAGATTCACAGTTTAGCTTTGGCTGGGAATCTCTAAGCCCAGCACAAGTAACAACTATCTTAGATTGCTTTATAGCCTAGGCAGGTTGGCCCTAGGCAAAACAGAAGTGGGGGCTGACCTTGACCTGCACCACTTGAGAAACCCCAAGCCTACACACCCAATGGACAGCTACAGACCATGTCAGAGTACCACCACCCTGCCCCTACACAGCTGATCTTCCACAGAGGGAAGAGGTCTGTGATCAGTGGTCACAGCCAGTCCTTGAAGTTGACTGGCCTTGATAAATTCCTCCTATTGACCTGACAACAGCAATCAAGTTTTAACTACAAGAGGAGGGTAAATACAATCCACACAAAGATTGTATGTTGAGTACCCAGCTTGGGTTATAGGGGAGACTGTGCCACTGAACCCTATAGGACACTTGCTACATTAGGCCATGCTACCAAGACAGGGAGTCATAGCAGTTCTACCTAATATACAGAAACAAATACAGAGAGGCTGCCAAAATGAGGAGACAAAGAAACATGGCTCAAATGAAAGAACAGATTAAAACTCCAGAAAAAGAACTAAAAATGGAAATAAGTGATCTATCAGATGCAGAATTTAAAACACTGGTTATAATGATGAGTAAGGAAATTAGTGAGGACCTCAACAGCATAGAAAACATCCAGTCAGAAATGAAGGATTCACTAATTGAAATAAAGAATAATTTATAGGGAAATAACAGTAGAGTGAATGAATCAAATTAATGTTTTGGAACATAAGGAATCAAATCAATGTTTTGGAACATAAGGAAGCAAAAAATAATGAATCAGAACAAGAAGAAAAAGGAATCCAAAACAATGAGGATAGTATAAGCAGCCTCTGAGACAACTTCAAGTGTACCAACATTCACATCATAGGGGAGCCAGAGGGAGAAGAGAAAGAGCAAGAAATTGGAAATCTACTTGAAAAAATAATGAAAGAAAACTTCCCTAATTTGGTGAAGGAAATAGACATGCAAGTCCAGGAAGAACAGAGAATCCCAAACAGCATCAATGTAAAGAGTCCCTCTCCAAGACACATCATAATTAAAATGCCAAAGGTGAAAGATAAAGACAGAATCTAAAAAGCAGTAAGAGAAAAGCAGTTAGTTACTTACAAAGACATTCCCATAAGACTGTCAGCTGATTTCTCAAAGGAAACTTTGCAGTCTAGAAGGTATTGGCAAGAAATATTTAAAGTTATGAAAAGCAGTGTCCTACAGCCAAGACTGTTCTACCTTACAAAGCTATCATTTAGAAGGGAAGGGCAGATAAAATGCTTCCCAGACAAGAAAAAACTAAAGGAGTTCATCACCAAACCATTATTATATGAAATGTTAAAGGAACTTATTTAAGGAAAAAAGTCAAAACAATGAATATTAAAATGGCAATAAATATATCTCAACGATTGAATCTAAAAAACAAACTAAGCAAAGAGGAACAACCAGAATCATAGATATGAAAATGGTTTTGATGGTTGTCAGATGGAAGAGGAGTATGGGGGAATGGGTGAAGAGGTAAGGGGATTAAGAAATACACATAGGTAGTTGCAAAATAGCCAGAAGGGTGTAAGGTACAGCATAGGAAATGGAGTAGCCAAAGAATGTATAAGCATGACTCATGGGCATGAATAATGGTGTAGGGATTGCCTGTGGGAGTGAGGAGTGTTGGATAGAGGGGAACAAAGGGGGGAAAATCAGAACAACTATAATAGCATAATCAATAAAATATAATTAAAAGAATTCTCTTAAATGTTTAAAGTAAAATTAACACCAATTCTTCAGAATCTTTTCCAGAAAATAAAGAAGAAAAGACAACTTTCCAATTTGTTTTATGAAGCTAGTATTACCATGGTAACAGAAACCAAATAAAGACAATACAAAAAAAAAAAAGAAAGAAAACTAAAGAAAAATATCCCTGATAATTAAGGATGTAAAATCTTTAATAAAATGTAAGTAAACAGAATTTAGCAACATATAAAACATACACGTATAAAAATATTTATTACATATGTTATGACAAGAATGCAAGTATGTTTCAATATTTAAAAATCAAATCAATCAATGTAATCCACCATTTAATAGACTGAAGGGAAAAAATCACATGATTATAGCAATTCATGAAGAATAGCATTTGACCAAATTAAATATCCATTTATCCTAAAAGCACTCAGAGTCTTCCTCAATCTTATAGAGAGTTTCTAAGGAAGGCCTAAAGTTAACATTATGCTTAGTGTGAAAGAGTGAATACTCTTCTAAGACTAGGAAAATAGCAAAAAAGACCCTTTACTCTTACCCAGTTCATGCTACAAGGTGTAGACAGAGCAGTGAGACAAGAAAATGAAAGAAAGGATATTTTGTACTACAGTTTTGTGAGATGTTAGCATTAAAAGAAACTTAGGTAAAGGGTACTTGGAATCTCTATTATTTCTTACTGTTACATGTCACAGAAGAGTTCTCAGAGAAGAATGGGTTTCATTTGGGTCAAATACTGAAAGATGACTAGGTGTGACCTAGCTGTCCCAAGACAACTGGAGTGTCCACATCCCTCATACACACTTTTGAACACACATAGGCAGCATATATATATATTTCAGTATCCCAAGTAAGCCATGCCTACCTTGCAATTGGGGAGTTTAAGGGAGAAAACTCACTGCACATTCAGATCTTTATATTAGGAGGTCCAGGGAGGAAGGAAATACCTTTTCAACTGCTTTCCTCATGTCATTCCTCCACTCTTTTTTTCAGCTAGTGGGTGAGGCCCCAAAAGCTAGTGGATCTTCCAAAGTTAGTGGAATCAGGACAGAATTTCTGATAAATGGTCATTAAGTTCTTTATTAACCTTTTTGTCTCAGTTCTAGCTCTCATCCTCTGGCTGATTTCCTATAAGCTTATCATCAGGTTAATTGGAATATACTATTCCTATATGTCCTTTTGCTCTTAGAAAATAGGGGTCTATCACATAATTGCTCTACCTCCACAGAAATACAGGTAGTGAAAATGGGGCTCACTTGCTTATGATGTTGCTATCAGTGTCTTTAAGAAAATAGTTCAAGGTAAACTGATTTCAAGACATGGAAGCATTTGATGGAAGGAAACTATCTATACAAAGAGTTAATTTTGTACCAATAACAACTATGAAGGGGAAAGGGATGGTATCCATGTGTACTTATTCATACCTTGAGGGTATGAATAAGGCATGTGTGTGTATGTGTGTCTGTTTACTCATTGAATCAAACAAATAAGTACGCATGTATTTCCCTCCCTGTGCCTGAGGAGAAAAGACACTGTGATTCATGTCTGCAGACTCCCAGTCAGTCACTCCTGAGCAGCACGCCCATCGTGTTTACATATCACAGCCTTCTCACTACTTCACCAAACGCCTTCTGGCCTTTGCTCAGTGAGCCAGTCGGGCTCCCAGAAAATCCTTCATTCTTTCCCAACTGTGCCTCACAAGACAGATGTTCTATATCAAGAACACCAAGTTCTGTGCTGAGATTATAGCCAGCAAAAACTCATGAGTGGCCCTTGCCTTTGGGAGATGATGTAATGCATTGTGGACATATGTGCTGCAATCTCCCCTCAAAGGCAGAAGACAGCATGAACTCACAGGGGGCTGGGGTGGGGGCATTGGGTGGGCCATCCCATCTCTTATGATGTGTGACTTCAGTGTGTAAGCCAGCTTGGAAGAACGTCTCTCATCTCAGGCATCTCGAGGAGTGAATTCCACAGTCTCTTGGCTGACAGTTTGGTTCCCGACACCCTCTGCTTAAAGGACATTCTTCTTAGGGAAATGCTGCAGCATAAGCCAGTGTCCTCTGCTGTATTCAGCAGAACTACTAGCATGGCCCCACCACCAGTATGGAGAGCAAGGTCTCATGTGTCTGCAGGGTTCTTCAGTGCATGGGAAGACACAGAAGAACTAGCAGCCTGGGGCAAGTGTCCTGAGCGGCATAAAGGGCAGTCTCAATGTCCAGCAGTCTATGTGATCAGTCACACCTCCAGGGCTCACTCACCTTATAGACACTGACAACACATTTATGGACACTAGTTTCTGAGCCCACAGGCAACAGAAGTTGTTACTTCTCAGGGGAGGCTGGAGCTGGTAGAGACAGGCTTAGAGACATTGCCTAGTACATAGGACATGCTCAATTCACATTTGTTAAATGAATGATCAAAAGGCACCCAAGGCCCTTCCTCAGCTGGCCCCAGTTTGCCCTCCCAGGTCATCTCTGCCACTTCTCCTGCACTGTTTACACCCTGGCACACTCCCAGTCCTCTGAACACACTTGATGCTTTGTTCATGACACCTTGTTGGCTAGGAAGCTTCTCCCTCTCAACCTGAGAAACAGCACCCTGCCATCCACCACCATGCTGCCACCAGTCCCACCTTTCTCCCTGTACCATCCAGGTCCACTATCACCATCATTTTATCTGGGATTCCCACCTGCACTTGCATGCAATGGCCTCTGCATTGACTTCCCACAATAGCACATTTATTGGGCATCACTGACCTTAGTTGCTTAGGTATGTTTTTACCTTCTAAACATAAAATCTCTATCTGTTAGGGGTTTTGTTTAATTTATCCCTAGTTCCTAGCTTAGAACCAGATACATATACAATAAATAATGACCAACAAATGATAGAAAACAGTCAGTGCTCACAGACTGAGTAGTCACAATAAAGGATGGTTAGAAGCACTCTAAGAATGCAGAGAGCTGCAATTTATTTTAGAATTATTTATGTTTGTGAACATTTGCATTTGTAAAAAGTGTTGTGCTTAGAGGTGAATTTCAGTTATATGAAAATATACAGGGTCTGGCACAAATAATGCCCCTTTTTTATCACAAAATCTTTTATTACAAAATCAGGCATGTAATTCTGTAACATAACAATATCACACTCAAGAACACCATATGTCATTTTAGGTGAAATGTTCAAATTAAAACTATAAATTATTACACCCATGTTATTGCCCTACCAAACACACTCAAACAGGCATTACTTCTGCTGGACCCTGTACTTTTGTAGAACACTTCATTCCCTCTCAGTTCCATATAAATGAAGACAACATTTTAAACAATATTGCACTTTTTAAAATAAACTCCAGGCCCTGGTCCACAGCATTAGTTCATATGTGATTTCTAAGTTATAAGAAAGGTAGAGTTTACATAAATATATAAATTTATACAGATAAATCTTTTACATATTCTATATACTGTATTCCTTTTGTGGTCATCTTAACCAGCAATCTGAACTTACTGGGATGGTCCCACAGTGGAGTCAGACAGGCTGAGAAACATGTGTGACCTGGGCTGACAGTTTTTTGATGTACCACCTGCACGTCATGGCTTATGGCTCAGTTTCCTCTGCTATAGAAGGGATATGGCATTGCTTATCCAACAGGATAGTTTTAAAACAACACAGTTAAACCCTTTGGATTAAGATTCCATTAAATTTGAATAAGGATAGGATCTAGGGTAAAGTTTTCTTTTGTACTATTCACAAAAGAAAAGGTTTAGAAAACCAAGAACCATTTAAACCACATTGCTGGGTGCAGGCATGTGAAACTATCCAAGCAAATAAACTGTCTTTAAGCCACTTCAAACATTAGAAAAGCATTTATTTGCATATAGATGAATGATTTGACTGCCTCTGCCTGGAACCATTTTTCACCTTCTCCTTATTTCTAACTTTTACTTACCCTTCAAGTCATGCCGTAACTGTCACTCCCCACAGGAAGCCTCTACTGACCCCCAGACTAAGTGACTCACTCCTATTGTGTACCCTTGGACTACCCGTGTCCTCCATTATTTTAATTACTTGTTTATTATCTGTCTTCCTTGTCAGGCTGCAAATTCCACAGAAACAGTACCAATTATGTCCTTAGCAGTTAGCACTGTCCCTGGCACACTGCCAAAACATACTTGTTAAATGAATGTATAAATGAGTAATTAAAACATTATTTTCATTGCATTTATTAGGATAACATTGATTAGTAGAACTATATAGGTTCCAAATATACAATTCTATAATACATCATCTGTATATTGTATTGCGTATTCACCACGCAAAATCAAGTCTTCTTCCACCACCATTTATCCCCCCCATTTACTCTCTTCTACCTCTCTCCACTCCCCTCTCTCCTGGTAATTACCATAGTGCTATCTGTGTCTATGAGTTTATTTTTTTTGTTTTTGCTTAATCCCTTCAACCTTTCTTACCCAGCCCTTTAACCCCACTCCCCTCTAACAGTTGCCAGTCTGTGCTCTGTATCTATGAATCTTTTTCTTTTTTGTTTGTTAGTTTATTTTATTCATTTGATTCCACATATAAATGAAATTACATGCTACTTGTCTTTTCTGATTGGCTCATTTCACTTAGCATTACTCTCCAGGTCTACTGTGCTATTGCAAAAGGAAACATTTCCTTTCTTTTTACAGCTGTGTAGTACTGCATTGTGTAAATGTACCACAACTTTTTTATCCACTCATCTACTGATGGGCACTTGGGTTGCTTCCAAAGCTTGGCTATTGTAAATAATGCTACAATGAACATATGGATGCATATATTCTTTTGAAATAGTCTTTTAGGTTTCTTGGGGTATATTCCTAGCAATGAAATCACTGGGTCATAAGGCAGTTCCATTTTTAATTTTTTGAGGAAACTCTATACTGCTTTCCACAGTGGCTGCACCAATCTACATTCCTACCAACAGTGCACAAGGGTTCCCTTTTCTCTACATCCTCACCAGCACTTGTTGTTTGTTGATTTATTGATGATAGCCATTCTGACAGGTGTGAGGTGATATCTCATTGTGATTTTAGTTTGCATTCCTTTGATGATTAGTGATGCTGAGCATTTTTTTATATGTCTATTGGTCCTCTGTATGTCCTCCATGGAAATGTGTCTATTCAGGTCCATTGCCCATTTTTTAATTGGATTGCGTTATTGAGTTATATAAGTTCTTTATAAATTTTGGATATTTACCCCTTATCAGATGTATTGGCAATGCCATTGGCAAATATGTTCCCCCATTCAGTAGGTCGTCTTTTCATTCTGTTGATGTAGTCCCATTTGTTTATTTTTTTGTTTCCTTTACCTGAGGACATATTCTCAGAAAAAATATTGCTATGAGAAATGTCTGATATTTTACTACCTATGTTTTCTTCTAGAATTTTTATGGTTTTGAGTCTATATTCAAGTCTTTAATCCATTTTGAGTTATTTTTGTGTATGGTGTAAGTAGATGGTGTAGTTTCTTTCTTTCTTTCTTTTTTTTTTTTTTTTTGCATGTATGTGTCTGATTTTCCCAACACTGCCTGTTGAATAGATTGTCTTTACCCCCTGGAATGTTCTTGTCTCTGTCAAATATTAATAGACCATAAATGTGTGGATTTATTTCTGATCTGTCTTCAATGAATAATTGATATGCTAATTACAAATCACATTATCTTCTAAGAAAATTTTTCCAAGCAAATCACCAAGTGGATTGAACAGTCACTCCTTTAACTGTTCTCTCTCTCTCTCTCTTTCAACAACTGTTTATTAAATGCTCACTTTACATTACTCCATGTAAGGTGACAGATTAGAAACATTTCTCTGCTCAAAGCAACTCACTGCATACTGTTCGTGTTAGTACAGAACCCCCATAATGCTTTACAGTGCTTTTCTATTAACATGTTTATCTCCACAACTAGGCTACAACTCCTAAAACTTGGAGTCAGGGTCTTGATTGTCTTACATCATCAGAACCTGCACAATGAGTAGAACACAATGAGTACTTCATAATTGTATGTGGAGTTGGTGAATCTAATATTTTAAAATGGTATAGTCCTTTGGAAATCACCTTGGTACAACTTGAGTACCTAAAAATACTTATTCCCGGTAAGTATGCCTAAGCAAAATATTCAAATTTAAACAAAAACATCTGTATAAAAATATTCATTTTTTTCTAGCCCCATGTAATTTCCTGTTATTTTAGTACAACTCCCACATAAAAGACTGACCACAGCCACAAATGAGTACAAAGGGTTGCATCCACGTAAACCCCAGCCAGGCCTGCATTTGAAAAATATTCATTATTTATAATAGCAAAACCTGGGAACTAACTAAATGTCCATCTGCAGAGAGAAGGTTGAATAGTCCATAGTACACATATCTATATGTTGAGATATTGTCCCAGATTTATAATAACTCTAAGAAAGAACATAGGAATGATTATGATATAATATTACATTTATTTTTAAAAAGATTTTATTTATTTTTAGAGATAGGGGAAGGGAGAGAGAAAGAATGGGAGAGAAACATCAGTGTGTGGTTGCCTCTTGCTCACCCCCTGCTAGGGACCTGGCTTGCAACTCAGGCATGCGCCTTGACTGGGAATTGAACTGGAAACCCTTTGCTTTGCAGTCCGGTGCTTAAGCCACTGAGCCACACCAGCCAGGGCATAATATTAAATTTTTAAAAAGTATTAAATTGTATTTTAAATACCATATTTATTTTTTTAATTAAGCAAGCTAATCATAGAAAATACAATACCTACAAAAAAAAAACAACCCAAAATTTCATGGATTGGTTAATTATCAATGGGTATTTTGCTTTAATTTCTTCATGCTTAAGTAATTTACAAATTTTCTTAACTATTTTCTGGTTGTATAATAGAAATAATATTAACAGAGACTTCTGTTTCCAGTCCTTATAGAGTAACAAGAACCAAATATTCTTTCTCAACTTAAACAACTGCCGAATTGGACAAAATACAAATAACAGTTTTAATATTGGACAGTACTCACAGGTAGAATAAAAGGATGATCCCTGAGAAAGGTGAACAAAGGAGGTGATCCCTATGAATGCCTCAGCTCACTGCCTGGGGAGAGTTTCAAGGACATGGCAAAGGGAGAAGGAATCCACGCATAGCCTGAAGGCCTCCCTGCAGTGAGAAAGCAGAGTTCCAAGTTTAGGAAGCTGGGATTTTCTGAGTAACCAGAATGAAGAGGGCTGCACAGAAAGCAAGAGTTTCTGAGAACTGCAGAGGATTTCCCTTGAGACGTCCACTGAGTCTTGATCTGTGCATTTCTATAAGGAAACTACTAAGACTAAGGAATGAACCACTGGACAGGAGCAGACGGAAAAATCACCAAAGCTCATACAGAGCCAGGAAATAATCCGTTTGGTGATGCTTTGAGATAGTGTGAATGAATATCTTACTCTCCAGTGTGCCAGGGGCCCACAGAACTTCCTTCAGTTTTGATGTTTTGCTGGGAGGACTCACAAGATTCTACAAAAATATACACAGCAAAATCAGTAATGGAAATGTACACGGGGCAAGATCCTAAGAAAACAGGTACACATTTCCGAGGGGCTCCTCCCAGCAATGAGTTATAACAACACATGTGAAAAAGCATCTACCAGGGAAGTTCTTAGAGACTCAGTGCACAAGGTTTTCACTGGGGGCAGGTCGTAGAGGTACCTTCTGTGTGATATGTTCCAAAATTCCAGACTCCCAGAAGGAAAGTAGGTGTTCAGCATAACTGATCCATTCTGAGAATAAGGAGAACCCTCCTCAAGTCCAAATATCTGGATGCCAACCAAGGGCCAAGGCTTTTCTAATGATAATAGCCTTAGGTCTTCTATGTTAACTCTATTCAACACACCCAACAAACTTGCACCCTATGGCTCTGGCATCCACTCACGATGTTCCTGGTCTAAATTACAGCAGTGGTTGCAAATGGTAATTTCTCAATTGTCATGGCTTCTACATTTATTAACTGATATTCTTTTTATTTTATTTTTGTTTTTCTATTTTATTGAATGTATTGGGGTGACACTGGTTAACAAAATTATACAGACTTCAGGTTCACAATACCACAACATGTCATCTGCACACTGTATTGTGTTTTACCACCTCAAGTCTCCATCCATCACTATTTATCCCCCTCATACCCATCTCCAATTCCCTCCATCCCTAACTGGTACTCTTCTATAAAGAAGAGTTTAGCCCAGGCCAGTGTGGCTCAGTTGATTGGGCATCAATCATCCTGCAAACTGAAAGTTTGCCAGTTCAATTCCTTGTCAGAGCACATGCCTAGGTTGCAGGTTTGGTCTCCAGTCTGGGTGTGTACAGAAGACAGCCAAGCTCTGTTTATCTCTCATATAGATGTTTCTTTTCCTCTCCTCCTCCCTTTCTTCCCCTCTCTCTAAAATAAATAAATAAGTACGTAAATTAAAATGAAAAAAATCATACAGAGTTTACCTTCCCTTGTCCCCACCATCCTTTTATCATGTTCTTTTAATTCAACTTGCTATAATGATCTATTATTGTCATCATTCTTTTCGATGCTCGGGTTGTTACACATTTGGCTAACGTGAGCCTGTTTAAGATGGTTCCCATGTCCTTTTGGAATATCTTCGGGAATCTATGAGTACTTCCTTATTTTCTGGCACTGTAAGATGCTCCAGGTGAGCATAGAACCTTTCCTCCAATAGATCTAGAATCAGTGATTTCTCTTAGAAGTTTTGGTTCCTATAGAAGGAAATGGCACTTAGAAACCAAAGTTATGTGTGTTCATTGCTACTGGAGTGCCATTGTTTCTAGTTTTATCCAATGAACAGAGTTAGAAAATATGAGTTTTAAAAATTATGTCATACTAATTCCAATCCAATAGCACTGGTTTCTTTCTCTCAATTCATATTTGTATTAGAATGAATAATATAAACTTTCTTTTCTTGGGATTAAACAAGACTGCCAACAGTTAATATGGTTCAATTTAATATATCCCTTCTCCCACAGTGCATATTTTGGTTCTTATAGGCATCAACTGTTTTGTACTTCCCTTCATTCTATATCCATGGTTGGAGTAGTTATTTGTATTAATTCTTCTTTTCTTTTGAATAGTTTTATTATAAAATTGAAATAATTAGGTTCATTTTATCTCTTTGTATTCAATTTTCATATTTTCCTGCTCTTATTAATTTTATTTTAGAATATATAGAACATTAACATCATCAAAAGTCAAAACATTATTTAAATTATACTCAGAGAAATCTCATTACTGTCATTTTCACCCCATTTCCTCTCACCATCTGTGGTTTACAATTTCATTAGTTTCTGGTTTATTCTTTTTGTGTATCTCTTTGCAAGAAAAATACTACATAGTTTAATAAAATATAAATTTTATATTTTTATAAAAATGTACATTTATGAAATATATATTTATACTACATATTTTCTATAACATATATTTATTAAAAATTATATTTTATATAACTTTATTGATATATGTTTTATACCATAAAATTCACCATTCAAATGTATACAGTTCAGTGGTTTTTACTATAATCATAGTTGTGCAGCTCTCATCATTATCTAACTTGAGAACATTTCTATCACTCCAGAAGGAAAACCATATCATTTGCACTCATTTCTTATTTCTCCCTATCCTTACCCCCTGGGATCCACCAATATACATTCTGTCTTTCATATAAATGGAATCACAATATATAGTCTTCTGTTCCATGTTTGTCTCACTTAACATGATGTTTTTAAGGCTCATCCATGTTGTAGCCTGTATCAATACTTCATTCCTTTTTATTGCCAAATAGCATTTCACTATATAGATAAACCACACTGTGCTTATCTATTCTTAAGTTGATGAATATTTTAGATGCTCCAACTTTTTTGGCTGTTTTAAACAATGCTGTATGAACATTCATGTACAAATTTCTGTGTAAGCCTGCTTTCAGTTCTCTGGATATATACCTAAGAGTAGAATTGCTGGATCATATGATAACTGTGTGTTTAACATTCTGAAAGAAACATTTTCCAAGGTGGCTTCACTGTTTTATATACCACTAGCAAAGAATAAGTCTCCAATTTTTCCACATCCTCATGAATATTTATTATTGTCTGTCATTTATTTCAGCCATCCTAGTGGTTGTGAAGTAGTACCTCATTGTGGTTTGGGTTTTCATTTCCCTAATAACTAATGATGTTGAGCATCTTTTCATGGGATTATGGCCATGTGCATATATTTTTTGGAGAAATGTCTTTTCAAATCTTTTGTCCATCTTTAAATTTGGGTTATTTATATTTTTTTTGTTATTCGTTATTTATTCTGGATTAAGTTTTTAATCATATATGTAATGTGCAATATTTCCTCTCAATCTATAAGTAGTTTTTAACTTTTTTTGCTATATTCTGGAGTATGATTTTTTTATTTTGATGAAATCTAATTTTTCTGTTTTTTTCCTTTTTCATTTGTGTTTGGTTTCACAACCCAAGTTTAGAAGATGTATCCCTTTGTATTCTTCTAAGAGATTTTTGTTCTAACTCACATTTAAGTCTATATTTCATTTTTACTTAAGTTTTATGAGTCAGTGATCCTACTTTATTCTTTTTCATGTGGATATCTATTTGTTCCAGTACCATTTGTTGAAAACACAATTCTTTCTCTATGCATTATTCTTCCAATGTTTTTAAGAGAGATTAGAGATTATTTGGTAACTGCTGAGGACAGAACCAAAGAAGTACAGTAATTTTTTGCTAATGTAGTATTGTTATATTTAGAAAATAAAAATGTAAGATACCAGTTAAATTAGAAAATTTCAGATAAATTTCAGATAAACAATGACTAATTTTTAGCATCAGTATGTCCCAAATATTGCATGAGATACATTTACATTAAAAATTATTTGTTGTTTATTTAAACTTCAAATTCAACCAGATGTTCTGTATTTTATCTGGAAACAGTATGTAATGTGTCTCTATTTTATGTACCAGGATGCAAAGGCCTGAAGAAATCAGTTATACATTATGTAGAGATAACTAAAAATGTCACTCTCATTGGAATGCCATCCCAGCATCTTGCATCATGTGTCCAACACAATGTGACCTTGAATGTGTTTGTCTTTCAATACTTGAGTGTCTCTTATTGCAAAATAGAATTCTTACTAGAGATAAGAACAGCCAGGAATTGTATGTAGGCCTCTTTACACAGTGTCATATGGTTGCTCATTTAAAGAAAAAAAAAGAAAAAAAAATTATACTGTGATTTTAAAGTTTCTTTACACTTCCTTGACAGTTTTAGTGTCAGCCTCCTCCTTTCTTCTCCATTTCATCTTGTCTCTTTTAAGGGAAGGAAATTGAATACTAACCAGCAGGCTTAGATGCAGTCTGGGGATACTCTATAATTGACATATATTCTGTTCAGAAGGAAACTCTTTCCTTAACCTTCAAATTTGGCAAGAAATTTTTGACAAGTTAATCAGCATATTCCCTTCTTCCTTAAGAGAGGACAGAATATCCATTAGCCTCCAAGTAGACCAACATTCATGCCCATCAGATCTGGTATGGGCTAATTGTCTAAACATAGCCTGTGAACCAGATAGCTGAGGCTGAGATAGACCAGGCAGCCATATTGAAGCAAGCTGTGAAAATTGCTCTCTGTGTATCAGGTTCTGTATCAGAATTCTGGTGGAGACATTGACCTCTCTACCAGTTGAAACCAGAAAGGGCCTGGGCCTACTTTGAAAAATCCATTGATTTAATATATAGCATCACTGTACATCTACTATTTTTTCCATTAAACACACATGTTCAAAGATTCATAAATGTCTGCATGACTCTCTGTAACAGATATGTTTGATCCTTTTGGAGGGCAAAACTTAAGTGTTACTGAAATGAGACATTTATGATTTTCTTATAGATTCTTGAATAATAATAGACCTAAATGTTCTGGGTTTTTGTTTTTTTTTTTTTTTTTTTGACCCTTTCTCAAGATTTCAAGGCAAACTCCTTGTACAGAAAAGATGTGAACATGTATTCTCCCTGATCAGTTGCTAAAATTCTTTCTTTATAGCTGTTCCCACTGGAAAAAAATTTAATAAGAATTAGATCTTTTATAGGTTTTTACCTTATGCATTCATGTAGCATCTAAGTATAATTGAGAGATATTTGTAAGGCCTCAGATGCCCCTGAAAAAATCTTGATAATGATCAGTAAATTTTAATAAAAAGGACCAATAAAAATATTCCCAAGAATTTAGAATACTCAAGATTTGGATTATTTGAAATTTTATACATAAACATTTATTTTGTCACCTAAATAATAGGCATATTATCCTTTTGATTATCTCAAACGAGTATGGGAATGGTTAGACATTTAAAACTCTTTTGGATTACAAACCATACTTTTAAATATGGGTAGAGTGCAAGTTTTTCAAATAACTAATTCCAGTTTAACTAGAAATTAGTTGTAAGCTTAATTGCTATAGCACCTACTAGAGATGTTTCCATCTTTTTAAAAAGATTTTTAAATTTATTTTTAGACAGAGGGGAAGGGAGGGAGAAAGAGAAGGAGAAAAACATCAATGTGTAGTTGCCACTCGTGTGCCCCCTACTGGGGACCTGGCCTGCAACCCAGGCACATGCCCTGAGTGGGGATAGAATAAATGACCCCTTGGTTCACAGGCCAGCACTCAATCCATTGAGCCACACCAGCCAGGAAAGATGTTTCTATTCCTTAAAACATAATTTACATTGCTCTACAAAAATTGTTTCCTACTATCTGTGGAATCATTTAGAAGAAAAACTCTCATAAAACAGGTGTTATTATTCTCATTTTACAATGAAACTCTGAAAAATTGTGTCATTTCAAGGGTGCACAACTGGTATTGTAACCAAGGTCTTCTGCTTCAAATACAACCACACACAATATTAGATGAAACATTATTTGTAACCAATATTGGTTTAATGAGAGTATATGGATTAACTTTACTAATATTAACAACTTCAGCATTGATAGCTCTGGTGTGGTTGAAATTAATGTAAATAATAAATAAGGGAATGTTGATTTTGAAGGAAGCCTGAGACTTTGGAAAGCAGTAGACTTTGGCATACAGGAGGGCTCCTCTTGGAAGGACACATTTACAAGAGACATGGCAGTTGGTTGATATTCTGAATTGTTGCCAGACTGATCCTGTACTCAGGGGGGTGTGGATAATGATCTATTTCTCCCAGTAGCCAAGGCTCAGACACCCTAGACTGTGGTTATCTCTGTCCTTGAGGTTATAGCTCCTAGGGTCAAAAGTTCAGCTTGGAAACAGCTCCTCAATTACCCATTTACAGGAGGTTCTCAGTGTAGCACCCTTGACGTGTTCAGATTCTTGTTATTTTCCCTTTGAATCTACAATAATGTTTGAGCTTTGTCAAAACACAGGAGTCAGTGGGGATCTCTTCAGGCCACTATAAAAAAAACAAGCTAATTAAGTCATTCAACCCTTCAAAAAATCACCCATGATTATGATTTGGTCTTCATTTAACTGAATAAAATCTAGAGGAATTCTGCTATAACTAGGAAACTGCATCCAACATCTAAATTAACGTCTTATTCTCTCTCTCTCTCTCTCTCTACTTCTACTTTTAAAATATGCCTTCAAGGTTGGGAAGCTTTCAGATCTAAGTACACAAAAAACCATGAACTACTTATCAGTGTAGATTCTGTTCCACAGGAATGTAAGGGTGTACAGTAAAATCCAGAGCAGGTGTGGACTCTTCTGCAGGCTTTGTCTGGAGAGTTCTAACTTATCCTTCAGGATCTGGTTCTTAGTTTTGCCTCATCACTTAGCCACTCTAGGCCCCATTTTCTTTCCCCTGTAAAATAAAGGAGTCAGATGAAACAATAGAACCATAGATCATTTTTCACTTCCAAATTTTATAATTTCCAAATGACTACTGGGAAAGTAGCTTCCCACTTTTATCGAAGCTCTCCTCCTACCCAAGTGGAGGATGAGTGTGTTTCAATACAGAGGAGTGGAAGGTGAGGGAAGGAACCAGGAAGGTGAGAACAAAGCTCACAGTCAGTCAAAGCCCAGGCTATGGTTTCCTGTCTGTCCTGAAAGTGGGGATTTCCCAAGTTTCAGAGCCAGAGTCTTAGTTATCACTCGTTACTCTGTTATGGAATAACAATCAGCATGCTTCACAATGGTGTGCACCATATAATCAAAAAGACCCAATGTTATCTGGCAATAAAAATTTTCACAAACTGTTGGCTCTCTTTTTGTCTGTGGTTACATACAGATGAAAAATTAAACAAATTCATTTAAATGATCCTAAAAACTCTCCATTACTTTTTTTAATTGAAAATAACCCAACACTATATAATACATTTGAAGACATTAAATGTGGCTATTTGTGTTTGCAGGATGTTTATTGACCCTTGTGAGGTGATGTGGTTATTTACAAAACTTCCTCATTCTAGAGAGCTATGTGACTGTTCCTATGGGCAAAAACCTGTTTTGGGTTTTTTTTTTTGAGCACACAAAAGAGAAGGCCCTCCAATGTGTCCCATGAAATACTGTGTAGGAGGGAAGCTCGGTCTTAGCCAGTTGCTGTTCCATAATGTAGTACCTTACATGACCCAGAGGGAAATTAATCCAGTGGCATCAAATCCATGAGAACAACTGTATTTACAGCAGAACTCAGAGGACTAAGAAGACAAAGCCTGGATCAGGATCAGGTCACTGTGTATTGATGCTGAATGCCTACCATGTGCCAGAACTATTCTAGGTCCCAGGAATCAATGCGGGGATAAGGCCAATAGGGTTCTAGCCTTAATGGAGCTTAGAGTTTAGCAGAGAAGGCAGACTTTATTTTCTTTTACAGGTTTTTTAAATTTATTTTTAGAGAGGGGAAGGAGGGAGAAAGGGAGGGAGAGAAACATCAATGTGTGAAAGAAATATCGATCAGTTGCCTCTTGAATGCCTATAACCAGGGACCTGGCTGTAACCTAGGCATGTGCCTTGACTGGGAACCAAACCAGCGACCCTTTGGTTTGCGGGATGATGTCCAACCCACAGAGCCACACCAGTCAGGACCATTCTTTCATTTTCAAGAAAAGAATGAGACTCAGGATTTCTAAAGACTCAGGTTGCTAGTGTCTTATTAAATTGTGATAATATGCTATTGTTCACATACAAAGGTATGGTCACTGATGGAGCTCAATGCCATATAATTGTGGGGCTATTTCACTAGTAGAGAGAATAAGTCTGAGCTCTTACAGGATTTCAGCTAGATGGATGGCAGGAGGCATGCAGGGGGCAGCATGGTGTCACAGAGCACAGACAGAATCATGGCCTCTAGTTGCCCCACACTGCCCCACTACCTCTGCCCCCACCCCAGGGTTGATGGGGATGGGGAGTGTAACTGGTTTGCCTTAGTATCAAGATCAAAGTGACTACTTTGTTGTCCCTCAGTGCAGCTTCTTAGGAACAACATCATATCACAGGCTTGATCATGGGCAATTTTTCTAATGTCACCATAGTTTTATAAGCCACCGTGTGAAAAGTAAATGCAAGTATTCAAATTCCCACTAAATATGGATTTTCTTGGAAAACTAACAAAGCAGCTCAGCAGAGTAAGATTTAGTTTTAATAGGTTGAAAAATAGAGCATGTCACTAGCATCTTTGCCCCAGAACACTGATGATTAATAAAAAATTAAAGGGAGAAATTCACTTATGGGGTATTTATTAGTATCCATACATTGCTATTAATCATCACCAACTCTCATTTCCCATTTTTCTTTCTTCAACATATTTTAATAAGAGGAATAATGTAAATTAGAAAAAATATAAAAACATGTCTGGCACACTTATGTTCAACCTTTGGGCAAACAAAAGAGAATTAGGAAACTATGAAATAGTCTGACAACATAAGTGGGTAAAGCAGAAACTAGGAGTCAGATAGAGTAGATGGTAAGAGAGAGTGTATGATTCACGTTGTTAATAAAAAAATAGTTGCCTTTTAAACAAAGATTTTCAATAATGCTTAAATAAGTCATTGTCTCATAAAATTGAATAGGGTCAAAATATTTGCTGTGCCCTTTAAACTACCAGCAGATATTTTGGACATCTTATAGATTAGGGGGTTTTTATTTGTTTGTTTTTTGTTTGTTTAATGGTTTAAAGGTTTCATTGAATTCCTTCCCACAAAATAATTTTTGACATGTATTCATTTAGAGGTATTTTGGATTTTACCAAATATTGGCAATGAATAGGTGGGTAATGAAAAGAATGAAGGTGGGGCACTTCATTTCCTTTGTCCCCTTAAATCTATGGGCAGGTCCCACAGAGATCCCTAAGGATGCTGATCTGTTAGAGTCCCACTCTCCTGGCCACGTTGACACCCCTGTTATTAATTGGGCTTCCTTCCTACTTTTTAAAAAAAGTAAATGGGAAACACCAGTTTTCACATGTGCTGAGTTAGAGGTAGAGTTCTGATAGAGGTTTGAGGAGGAGTGTGCATTTTAGAAATGAAAAAATACAAGAACTGTGGGCATGGGGTAGCCCAGGTGGCCTGCTACAAAGATTTGAAGTGACATAAGAAAAGGAAGGGGAGGTATGTTAGGGCAAATTGCTTAGACTGTGATGGGCACATCACGATTCAATGAGGCATGTATATAGGATTCAGCTAATTCATCTATACAACTGTGAATTTGGAAACCACCTCTAATATTTTTTTGAAGTCTCACATCTTTAAATGCCACACTACTGATGTACGTAGTATTACCATGAAGAGCCTTGTAGGGCTTGAGATACAAATTCAGGAGTCATTCACATAGAAGTGACATTTAAACTAGTGGTTGGTGAATTTACCAAAGGATAATGCACAGACAGAGAAGACAAGAGAACCAAGAGTAAAATTTAGGGTCACACTCATGGTCAGAGAAGAGGAATTACCAAGGAGAAAAAAGCACTATATGGAGAGGAACGAGGATAATCGGTTGGGACCCTCCCAACAGGGTCATATACCACAATAAACCAAGGAGGATGTGAAATAGAGGAAACTGGATTGGGCGTTGAAGACATAATTGCGGATCTTTAAGAGAACAGTTAATAATCAGCATGACTAAAGAAAACCAGCCCACAAATCTGAGCCACACTGAGAATAAAAAGGTAAGATGAACTTCAGGGTCTCTAGATCTCAGGCATAGCATTACGGGTAACAGGCCTGATGTCTTGAAGTAGGTAAGTTTGGCAACATCAAGAAATCCCGGTGAAACAAACTAAAGCTCCTTAGAGGAACTGAATCAGCTTGCTTACCATCTGCACTCACTTCACACCATGAGAGTTAGCTGGATCAAGGAGGGTCGGACCATCCGTTTCTTGTCTCTTATGGAGGAGAGAATTCACAGTGATGAAACCTTGTCTTACCCAGTGGTTTCTGGTCAAGTTTTTTCTTTGGAACCAAAGAAAACAGAAAAATAATTAGAAATAAATGGAGGTGTCAGAAAGGAAGGAGAAGAGATTGAGAAAGAAAGAGGATAGAGCCAGGCTCTTTTCAATGAACGTGGATCCCCACAGAGGTGAAGTGATGGAGTTGTCATGGGAAGCAAAGGCCCCTGGAAGGGACCAGTGCTTTCCTCCCCACATCGTTTATACCCAATAATAGACACATACCAGATAACACACACATTGAAGGCTGTGGGCTGTTGGAAGCAGACCCAGGCCTTTGGGAATCCCCTGAACCAAGGCATGAAAAACATTCTCTTCCTTAGCACCTGTAACAATGTCCCAGTATGACTGTTTCTCTTAAAGCCATAGGCATCTGCTTTCGAGTTTACTCCTTGGAGGCAGAAACAGGGTTATGACATACGATGTTTTTTTTCTCATTTCCTGCTATGTGCTGTTTTAAGTTTCTGAGACAGCTTTTCCATTCTTTCCTCCAAATGGTGAATCCATGTATGGCTGCCCCCACCCCCAACCCACCCCATTTTGATGTCTAGGGCATAGACTTACATGGGAATAGTTAAGAAATGGAATATTCTGTAACCAGTGTTGTTTTATCTATTTTTGAAAAACAAAATCTTTCTACAGATTGCAAGCCCACTCTGCTGGTGCAATAGAATAATCAAATAGAATCTCCCTCTTTGAAGATCTGCAATCACAGTCAGCCTCATTGGGTCATCACTGACCTCAGTGCTGTGGGCCGTGGGACAAGCACAGAGGCTTGGAGCCAGAAGACGTGGGTTTGAAGATTGGCTCTTCTTAGGAGTTCTGAGATTCAGGGCAAGTCATAAAGAACAAAACAAAACAAAACAAAACAAAAAACCTCCTCAAGTCTCAGTTTCTCCTCTGCATAAAGTGGGGATAAAAACAAGTCTACCTACTTTACAGGATTATGTGAAGATTACAGAAATTTTCTGTAAAAGCATTTGCATTAACTGAAAACACTCCACAACTGCATGAATTTTATAGAGCTAGAGATGTCACTCCAGGGGGCAGACAAGATCAGGCTAAATTTTCACAGACATGAGACAGGTGGGTTAGAAATGCTGGCTTACTAAAGAAACTCTCAGAGCTGAATTTGATTTCTTGTTATTTATCTCTTTGGGATGCTAGCAAAAAAAATTAAGTTTTCAGTCAAGTTGCTTTTCAGTGAGCTGCCTGTGTCCCCATATAACAGATAAAGAAATTAAAAGTTAGAAAGTTGTTGGTTAGTCTATTGTTTTTAAATGACTTGTCCCAAATCTCACAGCATCAGGTTTCACACCTGAAATTAAGGCTGCTGGAGTTTCTGTTTTCTTAGAGACCTATTGAGCATGCACAGAAAGACAATAGTGGGGGTGTCAGAGCACTGACCCACACAGTGGTGAGGGCCACACCCCAAACTCCTGGCAAGGCCACCCTCAGGAGAGGAGTTCATTCTGATGGGAGAAACCTGAATTGAGACGTAGGTAGTAAGTAGGGATGCTTGCAGATGCCACGTTGGGTGGGCGTCCTGCTGTCTTCTAACTCACCCCCTTCAGCAGCCTGTGCCAAGTTCCTGGGAAGAGGAAGACTGTAATAACTCAACTCATGAATCAACAGAGTGATAACATGGAGCTCTGTGAGAAACGGACAGGGCAAGTCCCCCATAATTTCTTCTCCTGCTCAGTCAGCTCTGTGGCTGGGGAGACAGCCATCAAGACTGTGCTGGTAACCAGGTCAGTTCTGGTGATGCCTGGAGAAGTGACATCCCAAGAAACTGGCTAGTGTGCTAGGCCTCCATCGATGACATGGCTGTTACCTTCCTATTTCTGCATGCAAATCCTCTGACTGAAGGATGGAAATGAGCTACACAGTGTGACGTGTTAGTATTATTACTGCACACAGATATTTTTTCTCTTTATCTTATTCCTTTACTCCCACCAGTGCCTGTATTTGAGTCACAGGTTTAGAATCTAAATTTTGGATCTAAGTTTTCTCATCTTTTGGTCCCTTACAGACTTGACCAATGTCTTCCCTCTAGCTATTTTTACCCTGCCCCCTCACCCCGTGACCTTAGGAAGTCATTCAGCACCAGGTCCTTATAGTGAAATGATAACAACAAGAACGCAGACGCCATCAAGTCTTTCAAATGGCTACCATCAACATGACTGATTGGAGATTTATAAGCACCGAAAACATGGCAGCTCTTATTAGTATTGTCCACAGTCTGATGCTTCCATTACAAACAGGACAGCAGATGATTCTTCAACTAAATCTCAAGGAACTGTAACTTTTCTGTGTAAATAAGGCCCAATTGTATAAGAATTATCATCTAGAGTTGCTAATTCTACCCCCTCCCCTGCCTCTTTCTCTGTTGATCAAAGCACTCAAGATATATACTCTATCCACAATATGGCCCTCTGTTAGCTCTATCAAAACTTTTTCTTTCAAGTTGAATTTCACATCATTTTTTATTACCCCACCCCTTTCTAGTATCTGTTAAAGCCTTCTTAATATGTTCCTGCATTTGCACTATAGTTGCTTCTTATTTTGTTCTTTTGTTGTTGTTTTATTTTTTCAGGGAAATCCACATTTTCCTGTTAGGAAATCATGAACTTTGCCAGACACATATGAACAAACCAGTTTCCTGTTCGTGTTCTACTTTTTAGGGATGCTGTGAGAATTAGTTAGACGAAATATGCAAAACACAGCCTGCTCTTGGAGAAATGTGATACATTAATATCACATTTAACAGACACAGTTGTCACATCAGGCAAGTGACTGTGGCCATTCACCTGTTTCAAATTGGCCCAGTTCTGCTGTGGGGGACAATTCAGAGAAATTTGGTCACCTGGAGTGACTTAGCTTCTTCAGGCACACACATGTCCACTGAACAGTAATCAAGTTTCTAGCTATAAAAATTATAGTATGCTTTCTGATACCAAATTAATAGTATTCTTTTCCCAAATGTGGATCTAACAGGTTGCTAAAAAACTTACTCAAATTTCCTTCTCCAAGTTCGTTTCTGCTATGCCTCTCACCTCCCACCATTCTGTGACAAGAAAAGATTTTCTCTCTTCTGAGTAAAAAGACTGGTTTCCTGGTGGAAATTAGAGTATCCTAGAACTTTCCCAAAGCTTTTGCTGTATGTTCTTAGGCCTAATCACTAATTTCTGCTAAAGAACCAAATAATCTTAATTCCAAAGCCATTCTATAACAATGGAATTTTGATATAATGAGAAACTGGCCCCGTTAGTGTTACTGTCGGTGGCAACTATTGATGCTTGTGAAAATAAGCATCAATAAGCTTACAAATAAATTCAATATCTGGACATGACTAGTCTTTTACCATTCTAACAATGACATGTGTTTTAGAAAGTGACATAGCATTGACCACAGTTAAATAGTGTAATGTTTCTATTCCTGTCTTTTCTTTTGTCTGCTATTATACCTGCACCTCCAGGCTGAGAGGAAATACTTTCTAGAAATTGGTAGTGCTCAGAACAGATGAGAACAGGTCAATGCAGACAGTCAAAAAACCATCTTGTTGGTAAAATACTGCCCTTTCCTTTAACTTAGGAAATAAAAAAGGCATAATTATCTTAGCCAAGACTATTGGATAGAAAGCATCACTGACTCTCAAAGGCAGGTTCCTAGAAGCTTCTGCCAGGCCCGAACTTGTCAGACCAGAGGTTTTGAATCCCACATTTGAGTCTTGCCCTCCCAGAAGACGAGGTTTCTGTTGGGTCCCTGAATGTTGTATCAGTTACTCTCTTTCCTTTTTTTAAAAAATCCTGCTCATTTTTAATGTCAGTTTTGTTCTTCTGATGAAGAACATGAGAAAGATAGGAGGGGGGCATGAATGATGTCCTCATTTTGTGTATTCTCATGGCTGATAGTTCACGCAGTTCTAGAAAACCAGACATTCTCTGAATTGTTCCCAAAGAGCTTTGCTTTATTCTGTTTCTACTATAAGCTTCCCTGACTTATTTTGCTTTTGGGAAATTTGAGCTCTTGATGGTATGAATATAAGGAAAATGTCTCCTTTGTGCTTTGTTTTATTTTGTTTGTTTGTTTGTTTGTTTTTATTCTGGGTCTGCTATAAAATCTCTTAGCAGGTCATTGTGTTTTCATAGGGAAAAACCCAAGCCTCAGTGTAGCAATTCTTCTCTTGGCTCCTGTACAGGAAGGAGGGGCTGGGAAGTTTTTCTGGTACCATCAGGGGACACCTCTGACCTAGCGACAGGTCACTCTGAGGGGCACATGATGACAGAAGAATACCTGCTAGTGGAACGAGCAGGCCATGGGTAACTATTTGGGTAAGCCTTTGAGAAAGAATTCCAATAAGACCCTTTATCTCCCAAAGAGATTAAGGTGGTAAATTTGTTGAATTCAAAGCATGACCATTCTGGCCAAGCTTTTCTCAATAAAGCCATAAGGGCAGGCAGAAGGAATCCCATCTCCTGATGCAGTTGGAAATGTGATTCTCAATACCATGGGGTGGGAGGAGATACTTTTTAAAATTACATACACATTGTGCCACCCACCCAGAATCACTGTCCTTGATGAGAAATGCCACTGATGGGAACATGCTACATATATGATAATGAGGAGTCAAAACAAAACAAGAAAGCTGTTGGGAACCATTAGTGTATGTGTGTGTGTGTGTGTGTGTGTGTGGCCCATGAGAAAAATTATTCCCAGCCCTCAGAGTTTCCTAAAGTATGAACAATGCAAAGAGATCCAACTTTTGATTTGGACTTGAGATTTTAAATTTAATGTGACATATTAATGAAAGCAATGTGTGGTATTTAGTCAAATCATAGTTTTCTTCGGAGTAGTAAAAGATTCAGTCATGGGTAAATCAGGAGAGTATTCAAGATTATAAAGAAAGGGGAACCAAAAAGCAAAATTGAGGGTACTATTTGGGGGTAGTACTAAAAACCCTGCAGAGTCATAAGGTTCATGATGGTGAACTGGTTGCAAAAACTTGGATCACCTTCACGGCCCTGGAGTATACGTCACTGGGGCCCCTGGCAGAGCTGGAGGTCAGGACAAGTCTGCTGGGGCCCCAAGCTCCTGGTCACTGAGCACACTTCTCTCTTGAGTGTCCAGCCATTTGATGGTACTTCATATGTATTTGAATGTAGCTAAGTTGCATTTTTTTCATGAGAGTTAATTCAAGTGACTTGAGAAACATGACAGACTGTGCCTAACATTTTAGTGAGTTTCAATAATGCTGGTTTGATTTTAGAAGGACATATGGTACATTCTTCTATTTAAAATTTTTCTCTGAGGGCCCTAAAGGGTCAAGTACATTTTTACAAGTGTAGAAATACATTCCTGAGCAAAAAAAAAAGAGGTGGAGTCAAGTGTCAAATTTTCCTGGAAATCCAGGTACATGGAAATCCAGGACATTCCCCAGAAACCTTTTAGGAGCTACTATTTGTTGAGTGCTTGCCTTGTGCCAAACCAATGGCTTTACAAATGTCACTGGATGAATGAATGAATGAATAAATGAATGAGCAAATGAATAATCCTATGGAATAGTTACTAATATTGCTACTTTACCAATGGGGAAACTGAGGCTTAGGAAGGTTGTGAGGAGTCACCCATTTGATAAATGATGGGAATAGAATTCAGACCCAAATCTTTCTGATTCTAATTTATGTAACACAGGAGATTAAAAACAGAGTGCTGAGAACAATCATACATTATAAAAACTCCTCCACCTTAGGCTAGCTGATGAAGATAGCCCTTATTTCTCTCCTTGTAGTCCCTAATTTCCCCCAATGAGTGCCAATCTCCTCATTCATTTTCTCATATTACTCATCTCTTTTACCCTCAAAATTCTGCTTGAAATCAGTGGAATCTTCATGTTTAAGAGCTTCTAATGACAGAGAGCTGGGAATACTAACCCAATGTTCTGATCTTTTTAAAAAGCCCAGACAGAAAAGAATATTGGCCCCAGTGGTCAAAACCCAGACAATTCCAGTTTTGATGGGACAGCTCCCAAAAAGTTCAGATGCTTCCCTGAACTTATCCAAACCTTGGGCGGTCTTCTGCTTTTCCGGAGGGAACATGCTTGGTGGATGATGCACCAAGTTTGAAACACATGGACAGTGCCCTCCGTGGGGACTCTTGGGTCTTATGTGAGGTTAAATCCCAACTGCACATTAGGCCACCATGGTATTTCTTCTTTGGAGAAATACAGGCAGACTTTGTTATGTTGAAAATGGAATCTCAACCACACAGAAAGCACTGAAAGTTATATTAGGTGAAATCATCAAACTTCTGTTATGGTCCTCAGTTATTAAGCACCTACCATGTGCCAGGTACTTTTCTAGATGCTTCACCTATGTTATTTTCAACAAACTGCAAGGTAGTTGTTATCTCAACTTAATAAATGAGAAAACTGAGGCCTTGGTGGTTTAAATAATGTGCCCAGAGTCACAACTTGTAGGTGGCAGTTGGGATTTGAACTATTTCCAAAACTTGTTCACTAAACTATGCCATGATATCCCCTGACCAGCCCAGAAGAACAGGAGCAATGATCACATTTGTGGGAGGATTTGTACTATAGCTTTATTTCCTTTTGTCTACAGCCTCCTCTGGGCCATTCTGGAAGCACATGCAGAAGCAGTAGAGCCAGCAGAATCTCTGGTTCCCATGCAGCAACTATGGGCAACGTGGCTGGCTGCTGGGCAGAGGCCACTGGCTTTGGGCCAAGAGACAGGAGTTAATGAATGCCAAGCTGGAACCTTTAAGAAGCCATCAGCAAATGTTTGACAAGATAGACTGAGAAATTCTCAAACGACTTTAGAAATCAGAAATAAATCAGGAAGAAAAAAATTGACATGCAATCCAATTCAATAAATACTATAGAACCTCACAAGATCATTAAAAGTCCCCATAACTTGGGCTCAGCTGAAACTGTTGTCCCTACACTATAGTAATTTAAACTTAACTATTTATTTTGGCAACTGTCCTCAATGACTTGTTCTAATTGAAATGCTTTGATGAGTTGTACAAAAGAAATAAAAATATCATTGAGAAGCCAGAGAATAATATCTTTCCCTAAAACAATTATGAACATAAACTTTAACCTTCAGCCATATTATAAGGGCTATCTTTGACTAATGAGGACAAAGACTTTCAAGATCTAATTTGGAAAAGCATTTTTGGTTTTAGAGTGGGTATTAATGTACCCTAACACCTCATTGAACTTACTCTACCTGTAAATCAATCTACATTTGACATTTCAAACTCCATGTCTTAGAAATTTCTATAACAATGCATGGCTTATAACAAGCTAAGATCAACTTCATGCTGAGTTTGACAATATTTGTGGGACTTAAGCTCCTGTTTTTCCTACAAGCAAACCAACATACTTCCCTCCTGGTTTATTTGAAGTACCTCCACTGATTGACATAAAATTCATCTCTTGGTGGTGTGCTTACCTGAATTGAATATTATCTTTTGGAAGTCAATAGCAATAGCAAATACTAAACAACATAATAAGTAATGTGTTAATATTTATTAAAATATTACCATATGTCAGATTTCCTCCAGAATAACTGGGTTCAAATCCTGCCTTGGTTACTTGACTATCTGTGAAACCACATCAAGTTACTTATCTCTCAAATCATCAGTTTCCTTATCTATAGATTGGTGATAATAACACAGTGGTTTGTGTGGGAAGTCAAAGAGATAACATATGTTGTACTAGTTTGCTATGGCTGCCACAGCAAATTCTACAAACTGAGTGGCTTAAACAACAAAAGTTTATTTTCTCACAATTAGGAAGCTAGCAGTCCTAAATTAAGGTGTCGGCAGGGTTGGTCTGTTCTGAGGCTTCTCTCCTTGGCTTGCAGATGGTGGTCATCTCCTGGCATCTTCATGTGGTCTTACCCAAATTTCTGTGTTCTAATCTCTTCTTCTTATAAAGAGACCAGTTAAAGTAGGTCCACATTGATGACCTCATTTTAACCTTAATTGTCTTTTTATAAACCCCATCTCCAAATGCAGTCACAGTCTGAGGCACTAGAGGCTAGAATTACAACATAATGAATTTTAGGGGGGAAGCAATTTAGCCTATAACATATAAGACATGCCTAGAACATGGTACACTTTCATTGGATGCCAGGTCCCCTCTTCTCCCCACTTCCAATTTGCTGCAGAGAAGACACAGGGCATGAAGTACAGGCTCTTTAAAGGGACTGTTCAAGTTCCTTGACAAAGATACTAAAATGCAGGATAAATGTGGGATGTCTATTGCAGCTCACCTGCCAGCCTTCAGTTTAAAAACAGAGGCAAACTAAATTTTTCTTTACATCTCAGAATATATATGTCAAGGCACAAAGAGGAGCTTTTTAACTCCAGAGCCCTCAGCTCCATCAACTTTACTTCTGGTCAAAGGCAAGCAGAACTACACGATGATGTGACAAGGGTGATAATAACAGCTAACATTTACTGAGGATGTACACATAAGAAGCCCTTCAAATGGCTCTCCCGTTTGACCTTTCACAACTTCTACAAATGTGTGTGATCTTTCAAATAAACTGATTTTTTAAAAGAGGAGGGCATATTGGAAATCTCTACATGTAAGAAAGGATAAAATTGGTGTTGATTTTGTAAACATACTCACCAGCCCAGATGACCATTGTCACTCTAATTATAGTTTTGCTGATATTTAAGGACAAAAAAATTGTATTTTGACATCCACTTTTAGAACTGGAGCACCTTCTAGAGCACAGGATTCCTTGGTTGGTGTTGATTGACCTGGAGAGCTGGGAGTCCTTCTCCACCTAGCACACCGCTCTGCATGCCACGACAAGCACAAACATTAGTGGGCTGAGGGTGCACCACCCCACGGGACTCCAAGTTACCCTCTCCTCTCAGGGCCTGCATGGCTAATGGCTCTGATGGAGTCATTGATTGGGCAGCTCTGTCTATGCCTCTCTTAAGGATACTTGAGGCCCCCAAGAACACGCTGCTGTAGAATGAGGGGGACCACCACTGGGCCACTTTGTAATTTACTCTCCAGTGCTTTGGGGGTTTTGACCAAGAATCTTAGACATGTGAACATATCTGTAAAATAGTTGTTGGAAAGCAGAAAGACCAAATGTTGAAATTCCAAAGTTTTTACTTAATGGCACTTCTACATACACTTCCCAGGAGAGACAGCTGTGGCAGCCACAACTGACAGTGATGGAAACATCCATTTTGAAATGTTGTTGCAAGTCATAGAAACATCTAGGCCATGGTGATGCCTGTTGGATTTCGCTCTGCCAACATCTGCCAACAGGCTGCCTCTTTCTCATTTAGCTCAGTGCAACCACCTGTTGGCAAGAATCAGTGGGTATTGCTTTTGGTAACTTTCTAACCTGGAATGTTTGCAGGGTAGACACAGAGTACTGCTTTCCATCAGTTGACTCTCTGGACATGCACAGGCCTGTGGGCAGGGCTTTGAGTATCTGGCCAGCTGTCAACCCCAAGGAGCAGCAGCCTTGGCTGGGTCCTACACAGCATTTTTTTATGTCTGAAGAATGACCTGGTTAGCAAAAGACAAATAGTAGAGCTCCCAAAAAATAATTAAGTCTTTGGACCCCTTTCTGCAAACACAAATCTGTGTGAGGTTTTCTGGAATGAATGCTGCAGACGGCATTCCAAAAGCCAGGAGGCCAAACACAATGCTGGTCTGTCACCCATATTCCCCATAAATAGCTCCATGCCTTTCTGAAGCAATGAGACAGTGCTGGACAACCCATTTGTGGTTCAAGCTTGGTGGTGGCTTTAATGGACGTGAATATGACAAAGACAACAACAGGGGCAAACTGGAGAGAGGGTAAATTCAATTAAACCACAGTATTTTGGACAAGTCACTTAACTATTCCCAGCCTCGGTTTCCTCAGCTCTAAACTTAGGTTAATAACTCTGTTCCATAGGTTATCCATTTAACCAGAACACGTACACTGAGAATCCTCCATGCACGTAGTGCCATGCTAAAGGCTGGTGGTGAGGCTTAAATAAAATAATGCAGATGAGAGCCCAGCAGTGCAGCTGCCTCATAAAAGCTCCTCCACAAACGTCAATTGTCTATGGGGAAGGATTGGGGAAAGAGAAAGCCTGGGCCTGAGTTGTTTGAAACTGTAGATATTTTGCACCCAATGTTCATAGCACCACAATTTACAATAGCCAAGTGCTGGAAGCAAACTAAGCGCCCATCAGTAAATGAGTGGATCAAAAATCTGTGGTACATTTACACAATGGAATTCTATGCAGCAGAAAGAAAGAAGGAGCTCCTACCCTTCACAACATCATGGATGGATTTGGAGAGCGTTATGCTAAGTGAAATAAGCCAGGTAATGAAAGACAAATACCATATGATCTCACGTATAAGTGAAACCTAATCAACAAACCAAATGAGCAGGCAAAATATAACCAGAGACATTGAAATAAAGATCAAACTGACAGTAACCAAAGGGGAAGGGGAAGGAGGATAATTGGGGAAAGAAGAGGAAGGGTCATCACGGAACATGTGTAAAGGATCCATGGACAAAGCCAAAGGCAGGGGGGATCAAGGTGGGAAGTGGAGATGGGTGGGGTGGGGGAAGTGGTAGGGGGAAAACGGAGACAACTGTACTTGAAAAACAATTTTTTAAAAAGGGAAGAAAATGTAGATATTTACTCAGATTCCTGTATTATTTATTAAAAATATTAAGAATTGCTTCCTTCCATGAGAAAAATGGTTAAACACCAGAAAGAGAAAACTAAGATTTTGGGAACAGAGAATTAAGACAGGAACCTTGACTGAGGTTTGACATATATGAATAGACTCCCAGGAAGATCCATGGCTTAGAGTTTACATTCAGCTGGGTAAAGAGTGGAAGGGAAAGGTGCCAGTGGGTCAGGGGGAAAGCCATGAAAGGAGCAAATTCATGTATTTTGAGGAAAAGTATAGGAGAATCCCTGGGAACAGACTAACAAGCATGTTTACCCTGTGAGAAGCCTTAGTGATTTCAGTGGTTGGCTGGAAGGAGGGGAAAATTGAGCTCACATTAATCATGCTCCCAAGTTCAACTCCAGCTTCTAACAAAATAGACAATAACTGGTAACACCACTCCTCATCCTCACAACCCTGGGGTCAAGGCCTGGCTGGAATTACCCAACAGGATTTCAGATCAGGCCTGGAAACTTGCACATTTATGCCTATTCTGGAATGCATGCTACATGTAGAAATGGGTTTTTTCAATCTAACCTTAAGAGTATCTGAACTTAGTAAGAGCAAGTCCATGTTTTAGATAACCCCCTAGTTTTTTTTTTTTTCTCAAGAGAAGCATTTTGTGACAGGAACCTGCCAGAGGCACTAATCACATCTCAAGCCTGAGTTTGGAAAGTAGCTATTTTTTGTTAATAGAGAAACAGAAACCCCTTTCAACTACCATTTACCCTCTAGCTGTTTTTTATTGTGTCTCATGATTTCTTCTGCCCTTATCACGCTCCTCTAAAGAGTTAACAAAGATGACTCCTGGGTGGGGACTGCAGATGACAGGTCGAAACCAACATCACTCTTCAGCTGCCTGGTGTGCACCTTACAAAACCAGGCACACCCACGCTAAAATAAGGAATTGGCCTGCACTTCGGGAAAATCATAGATACATTTCATCTTCCGATGATAGATGGGCTAGAAGTCATAGGGTGCGGGCTGAGTATGGAGAGAGCAGAAGGGAAGGTGAGGCGGAGATGAGATGGCAGACGGGAAGCAAAGGCAAACCAGAACATGAGAGGCAACCGGTTTGTGAGGGAGAGACTTGCCAAATTCTGGAGTGTCTTCTAGGCCAAAGAATGATGTTCAGGATGAGTCCAATTTTAGCCCAGGAGAAATAAATCAACTAGAGGGCAAAAGGTTTAAGGAGAAAAGAAGTATCATCCCAAGTATGCGGTGTCATCCACATCCAAAATTTCTAGGTCAACTACAATGAGGAACTAATGTGGGAAAAAGAAAGCAGCCCGAGCTCTCGGGACCCTGGGTCAGCCCCAGTGGCTGTCCTGGTCCTCACACCCCTGAGGTCCTGGCGCAGCTGGTGGGCGAAGGAGGGAAGTTCTGGCCTTGCACCTCTGGGTGCTTGAAGGATGTGGAGTGGCGAGTTTTTAACTTGTATATCCTTTAATGAAAAGAAATGGCTTTTTCTATGAAGATAATAGTAATCAAACATCTCTAAAGAGAATGGGGGATGCACAGTCTCATGTATTATCCAAACTCTGTGGAAGGCAAGAAGACTTGGAACAGTAAAATCTTGTTTGCTCACGCGGCTCTGAGTAACTGAAGGGGAAAAAACTCAGAAAATAATTGATTAGATGCCAATTCACATAGCTCACTTAGTCTGCTTTTTATTATCAGTGTTTCTTTAAAAGGCTAATAGATCCTGTTCTTGACAAGCATGAAGCCAGAAGGTGGGCTCCTATCCAGTGTTTTCATTTTTTAGCCCTCAGGAGGCCATGATTAGATCTTAATATTGAATGCACAAACCACACTCACTGTGTGAACTCTCTGAGAGGCTCCCCACCTAAGGATAAAAAAAAGTAAAAATGTTTTATTGGAAAGATTGTAAAAGGAAAGGGGAGGAGCACTCTCAGTCTCTTTGGGCCAACTGATTAGAGATGAGTTGATTTTCTTATGAACACTCTAAATCTACTCTGGGTCAGGGTGGGGGGGTAGGTGAGGAGAGGGAAACCTCAGAAGACTGGACTGCAGTGATTTAATTCTCAGTCTAAGAATAGCCAAACTGAGGGTGGAGAAGATCAAGCACAAATCAACCACTGAAAAAGCAATTGCAAATTGGGCAAAGTCCTTTGACTCTTAGGTAATAGCTGTGAGCAGAGTTTCTTTCTTCCACATCTCATAAACTATAACTGAACTTGGGAAAACATGCCAATCACAAGATGCTCTCCACAGATTACGTGATCTAAAACTGAGCTACAAGGAGCCAAACATGAATAAAATGTGCTTCCAGTCATAAGTTCATGGCAATGCCTCTCAGAGGCATCCCGCAGTCCAGTAAGCACTGAACACGTTTTATTCATTACATTGTCAAAACTAAGTTGCCACACGTTGTGTCTATGTCCACCATGTAATGTAGCCGCCCTCACCGTGTAGTAAATGAGCAGCCCTCTGTCCTTCATAGTGAGATTGATTTGTGTCTCTGGGTGCACCCTCCAGGATTAGCTATCCACATGGCTCACCAGGCCAGTGAATCAAAAGGCAAAAGATCTTTTCTCCAAGAAATAAGACATGCGAGTACATGGATGGCCTAAAGCCTCATCTCTGGGGATAGCTCCTGAGATAAGCCCTGTTCCTTCTGATGGCAGAATATCTTTATGAGATGCTAGAGGGGCTGACTGAGCTCATTTCCAATGTTTGGTTGGTTAATTGAAAATATCTTTCACTACCTACAGAATAGTGTTTAGTACGTAGTCTCCAGTATAACTGATGCATAGAAGTAGCAACATAGATAAGTCCAAATATTAAAAAGGCAATATCCAGATCAGTCTCATTACTTTAAGGGCACATTCAATGCCATTTCATGCTGAAGATGAGCCTGCTTTGTGCTCCCTGGATGCTGCATGCACCAGGGAAGGTGACAGGTGAGGAGGTGAAGTGCCAACCCATCTTTTTCATTTTGTCAGGGGTGAGATACTATGTATGAGCAGCTTTACTCCAGAGGATCACAAATAGACTAGTTTTTAAGGACAGTTAAATATATGTGTGCCTTGGCAAATGTGTTACTCTAACCATTGCACAGTCAATGTGAAACCCAAATATCACTGTGCTTGATCATCCTTTTTCTACCATGCTTTCCCCATGGCTCTTAATACAGGCATGCTCAGCCAAATTCTCACCTTTTCTCTCTCAATGGGAAGCATATATTTGAAGGCTGATCTGCAGCTTGGAAAGGGAGCCATGACACATTTATGTGGAGTTTCAAGAGTTAGTGCCATCACGCCAACTACTAGTACTCTATATTCAAAAGGCCATGTTATTTTTTTCTCATTAAACCCTACTATAGGGTAAGGTTTGTTCATTACCTCCATGGAATCTGTTGTCTTCTCATACTCTTGGTTGACTTCCCTTCATCCCCTGGACACCTGGAAACACACCCCCAGCTGGATGGAGTGGTCTCTAATGCTGGCAGATTTAGAGTGAGTTTGTTCTTCAGAGAAAAGTAGTTAAAATGTTCCAATGTAGTTTCTCAGAAAGTAAGGACCTCTCAAGTTCTCTCCTGCTAGTTTATCAGAAACTCCTGGGTGGACAATGAACGCTGTAACAGTGTCAAAAATAAAGCAATTTCTTCTAGGAATTATGTATTTTTATTACTCTTTCAATTTTGTTAGCTGTTATCAGTCTCTTCAGGCTTTCTACTTCTTCTTCATTCAGTTTTGGAAGATTATATTTTCTTAGAAATTTGTCTATTTCACCTAGGTTTTCCAATTTCTTGGCATATATTTCTTTGTAGTAATTTCTTATGATCCTTTGTATTTCTGTGGTATCAGTTGTAATCTCTCCTCTTTCATTCTAATTTTGTTTACCTGGGTCCTCTCTCTTTTTTTCTTGATGAGTCTGCTTAAAGTCTTGTTGATTTTGTTTATCTTCTCAAAGAAACAGCTCCTGGATTTATTGATCCTTAGAATTGTTCTGTTAGTCTCGATGTCATTTAATTCTGCTCTGGTCTTGGTTATTTCCTTTCTTCTACTTGCTCTTAAGGCTAAATGAAAGTCCACTATTCTTATTCTTTTTTAGACATTTTGATTGGATGGTATGTGTGTGTGAAGAAGAGAGAGAGAGAAACAGAGGGACAGAGAGATAGATAGACAGAGAGACAGACCCCAAATGAGAGACAGATCTTGTCCATGTCTAATGGGAAGTCCATGATGTATGCTGTTCAGTGAGAATTTCACCAGTCCCAATTTTTGTCATTTGACAGTTACTTTCAGAAGTGGCTAAGAGTATGTCATTTAAGCTCAGGGGTAAATTAATATACCAAGAGAAACAGTCAAGACCTTGATACCTCTTGTTTGTAATTTCCTTGTGCTTTTTATGTCCCCCAGAGCAGATAAACAAAGGGTGTTCACTAGCTGAGTCAGAAACCTCTCAACCCAAAATGCCTGGGAAGTCCTGTGTTCTGTTAGTTCTAATATACACATATCAGCCATAAGGGAAGTCTAATAGTGCAAGACAATAAAATCCCTTCATGTTTTCTGTTTTAGGGAAATCCTGCATGGTTGCACAAGGGTCATAAAAAGTTACTAATGTGTTTTCTCATGGCGTTGGGCCATAACAAAAGGCCGTGTGCAATGGTATTGTATGCAGCCTGTAATCACAAACAAATGTATTCCACCAGCAGATGAGATGTTATATGAGAAAGTGTGAGAGGTTAGAGCTTGAGCTTTGGTGTCAGCTATGAAGCAGGTCCCTCCACAATCAAAGACCCCTGAGGCCATGCAAATGAAAATGACAGTGCCTGGGAGGCAGGGGTGGGAGGGAATGCCAAGAGGGATGAGGTCACCTCTATGAACATCCAACTTCCCTCCAAATGGGAAATATGAAAAAGCTCAACTCTGGTGCAGTTGGGACTAAGAAAGGAGATGGAATTTGTGGGTCAGGTGGGGGGAGATGTGGGAATTGAGGAGGAGACATGGGACACCAGTGGGTGTCTCAGAGGGAGGGGTGGCCAAGCACAGAGCCAGCGGCCCTAGAGCCAGCCTTGCAGTTGTGAGTGAAATGGGTGGTCTGCATCTGGCATCACTTACCGGATGTGTCCATGCATAAGGGGGCCGGTTGTCAGTGCAATGCCAAGGTGTGCCACCCAGGGCAGGTGTGGCTTGGAAGGACATTCACGGCTGCTTTCAGAGACCAAGTATCATTGGGATCATTCTGTCCAGATGAGTGGGAATTCTCCAAAAGAAGTTGATGTATTTTGCCTTACCCCTCAAAAGAGAATTTTTGAGCTGTGAACGGTGGCATTTCTCCATGTGAGTCCCTGTGACAAGTAGAAGTGTTTTCCAGGATTCTCAGAGGTGAAAACAAATTCCACAGGAGGAATACAATCAGGTGACTCAGAAATAGTGCATTCACCCAAAAAAGGGTCAAAATGCATGGGTCAAAAGTTATGACTCCACCATTCCCTAAAGGTCTTTGAGCAAGTTATTTGTGCTTACTAAAACTCAGTTTCTTCCCCTGAAAACCGGAAGAGAAACATCTACCTTAATGACTGTTGTAAAAGCAAATCTCCCGCTCTGGTTACTACTTCATGCCAACAACTTCCAGGTCTTCTCTCTCCAGCCCAAATTTCCCCTCAGAGTTTTATATCTTCACACTCCATCCCATGTTCCACAGTCTCTTCAAAACCAAATGTTCCAAATGGGAATTATCATCTTTTCTCCAACTTCACAGACCAGTTTTCTATTCAGTTGAAGATGACATTGTATGTCACCAGAAAACTTAAGACATCTAATTTCTTCCTCTCCATTACCACCCTAAAACCAAATAAATCACCCAATCTTTGATTCTACCTCTTTTGAATCTTTCTAGCTGCCTCCACCCCAAATTTGGGTGTCACCGTTTCATGCCTAGATCATTGCAGGTCTCCTGTCTCTAATGTGGGCCCACTCTCCAGAGAGATCTTCAGACAAAAGCAAGTCTTGTTGGTTTACTTCCTGCTTAACTGGCTTCACACCACCTTCAGGGTATTTCTTGCCCCGGCTTGCCAAGATCTGGTCCTTTTTTTATGACCCCAGTATCATCTTTAGTGTACACAGCTCCTGCCACGTAAAGTTTTCTCTAGCCATACTGAACTTTATTGACTTACAATTCTCCCTGGAATCCACTTTCCTCCCCTTTATCTAACTAATTGCTACTCATCCTTTTGGCTCCCACTTAAATGTCAACCCCTATGGGAGCCTTCCCTGTGATTTCAAGGCTAGATATGTGCCCCTTTCCTGTGTTGCCACAGTACCTTGCAATCTCCTTAACTTAGGCACATAGACCTTGCCAACTGGACTTCCCTGTACCTGTCAGTCACCTCCACTACACAGTAAAGTCTTTGAAGACATGGTATGTTTAGTGGTATGTATCAGACCACTCAATAACTGTGTGCACAGGAAGGAAGGGAGGGAGGAGGAAATACAGTAATACAACATGTGAAGTACCTAGTACAGGAACAATCATGTGACAACAGGTGTTACTCCCCATTCTATATTGATAGACCACACATATTTACTTTTCTTAACCAGGACCTATTCACACTCAGCCAAGTGGTAAAGTCCCATCATATCTAGATATACTAAATCTCTACGATCAGCCAAGTCCCCAAAATTCAGCAGGCTCTATCAGTTTCAGAAGCCTCCAGATTGAAGGTTTCATTTGTCTAACAACATCTTTATTCTCCTTCACTTTTTCTTTTTAAATTAATAGACTTTATTTTTAGAGCAGTTTTGAGTTTATGGAAAAATTGAGTAGAGAGTACAGAATTCTCTTATACCCTCTCATTTCTTACCCACAGTTTCCCTGATTAATATCTTGTATTGGTGTGGTTCATTTAGTTAGTAATATTGATATATTATTAGTAACTAAAGTCTGTAGTTAACACTTAGGGTTCTCTCTTTGTATTATACAGGTTTTGGAGTTTCAACAGATGTATAATGGTATCATACAGATACCTATTTATCATTCTCCCTTCCCCCTCACCACCCTCCTAAACCCCTGTCAACCACTTATCTTTTTGTCTTTTTGTTTTTGCTTATTTCAAAAAGTCATACAGCTGAAATCATATAGTAGGTAGCCATTTTAAATTGGCTACATACTATACCCATTTCTTTCACTTAGTAATTAGCGCTTAAGGTTCCTCCATGTCTTTTCATGGCTTGATAGCTCATTTTTATCACCAAATAATATCCCATTATGTGGGTGGATATTCCACAATTTGTTTATTCATTCATCTGTTGAAGCACATTAGTTGCTTCTGAATTTTGACAATTATAAATAAAGCCACTATAAACATTCATATGCAGGTTTCTGTGTGGACATAAATTTTTGAGCTATTTGAATAAATACCATAAAATACAACAGGTGAATCATATGTTTATGGTTAGCTTTGAAAGAAATTAGAAAACCATCTTCTAAAGAAGTACCATTTTGCATTTTCACCAGCAATTAATGAGAGTTCCTGTTGCTCCACATCCTTGTCAACATGTGGTGGTGTCAGTATTTTGGATTTTCAGCATTCTCATAGATGTGTAGTGGCATTTCTTTGCTGTTTTAATTTGCAGTTCTCTGAAGATATATGTTCACCATCTTTTCATATGCTAATTTGCCACCTGCAATTTTTTTTTTAGTGAGCTGTCTGTCCAGATTTTTTGCCCACTTTTTAATTGGGCTGTTTATTTTTTTATTGTTGTGTTTTAAGAGTTCTTTGCATATTTTGGCTAAAGTCCTTTACCAGATATGTGTTTTGCAAATATATTCCATAGCCTGTGGCACATCTTTCATTCTCTTAATCTCCTTTACTTTTGAATGACAGTTTTGCAGAATGTAGAACATTTTAAATATTTCACATACTCTCTTGGTTTCTGCATGATGCCCAATGTAATCCTTATCTTTATTCCACTATTGTAAGGTGTTTTATTTCTCTAGCTTCTTGTGGATTTTCTTTTTGTCTTTGATTTTCTGCAATTTGAATGTGGTTCACCAAGTTGTATACTTTTTGATATTTATCTTGTTGGTATTCTCTGACCTTCCTGAATCCAGGGTTTGCTGTCTGTTCATGGCCATTATTACTTCAAATATTTCCTCAGCTCCATTCTTACTTTCTTCTTCTGGTATGCTAACTATGCATATACCTCAGCTTCTGAAATTGTCCTCCAGCTAGCTATTAGGTGTCCTGTTCTTTTTCTTTTCTTTTTTTAGCATTTTTTCTCTTTGTACTTCAGCTGGGGAAGTTTCTATTGTCATATCTTCAAGCCCACTGATTTACTCCCATTCATGTTCAGCCTACTAATGAGTCAACAGAGGAAATTCTTCATTTATAGTACAGTGTTTTTTTATTTCTAGTCTTTCTTAGAGTTCTCATTCATCTCTTTGCTTACATAACCACTTGTTTTTCATGTTTTCTATTTTTTCCCATAAGAGCTCTTAACACATAAATACAGTTATTTTAAATTCCTTGTCTAATAATTCCTGTATCCGTGTCATATCTAAGTCTGGTTTTAATTCTTGCCTTGTTTCTTCAGGCTATGTTTTTACTTGCTCCATAATTTTTTTGTTGAAAGCCTGACATGATGTATCAGGCATCATGTCAGGCTTTCAACAGTAGGCCTTTAGTGTGAAGTTTTATGTTAATCTTGCTATCAGTTGGGTTGTGTTTAATATTTGCTGTAACTGCAGGTGCCAAAGCCTTCAAATTTCTCTTGAATTTTGTTTTGTCTCCCCTGTGAACTTTGAGCTTCCTTAAGTACTCCTCTTTGGAAAGATTCTGTGTCTTGCAATTCTTTTAGTTGCAGGTCCTGTTATTATACAGTATATCATATTAATATATTATACATGTTATAATATGCATGTTATTAAGACCCATTGGTGGCAATGATGAAGGCAAAATATTAGGGAGGGGATATATTCTATAATCTTCTTATTAAACCTCAGTCTTTTAGTTGGTCTGTGTCCTTGGGCTGTGATCTTCACAGGCGTTTCTGAGCTATCCCCTCTTCCCTCTTAGATGAAACAGGAAGTTGGGAATGAAGGTGGTCTATGAAAATTAAGTGTAGGGCAAAACTGTTTGTTTGAGGCCTTATTTTATATTGTCTGCTCCTACTAGTGGTGATGGGACCATAGGTGTTGAAAAGAGGGAGGACAAGGCTTTCAGAAAATTGAACCCTGAAGAAAAGCTGGAGATGCTAGGATTGCCTCAAACAATTCTGGAGCGAGAGCACGGCAGTCAAGGTGATTTGTGGTGATGTTAACTGGTCCATGTTTCCTAAAAAATGAAAAGGAAAGCCTTGGACTAAAAGACAAAATGCAGATGAAACTGGTAAATTATGGCAACTCTGACAATCCCAGTGCCTGTGATCACAGGGGGTAATACTTTATGAAAAGAAAAACAAGCTGCATATAATTCTAGGTTAAGAAACTAGGAAATGGGGTCATTGTCAAAAGGGTTAAAGTCTGTTTGGCAAGTTTTCTAAATGGTGAAGGTGAGACTTTGGCCCCATCTCTTCTCCTGGCTCAACCACTGCTCATAAATTATGGTTCAAGTTTGTTAGTGAGTTCAGGGATGGGGTCCATGCCCTCATCACATGACCTTGACCCAGTGCCCAAATGACTTCAATTTTCTCACTGTGAAAACAAATATAATTATTAATTGTCCACTAAACTAAAATATCAAAGCCTGGGAATTGCTGTTCTGCAGGAACAATGCTGGCACTGGAATTTCTGAAAAGGAAAGCCACATTCCACAACTACCTGTAAGTCTGTGGAAATGGAAATTTTAAAAAAATAAAGAAAAAGAAAAACTGCCAACCCAAATGCAAAAGGTGGATTAGGTGGCTCCTGAATAACTAACTAGTGCGGATCTGATAAGAATAGACATTCCTAACCAGCATAATCATCTACTGCCATTTGGAATTTAGGAAGTGTTTACAGTGAGTGAATAAATAAAATGAGTCAATGAATAGGAGTTATTAGTTGGCACTTAGTAGCTTTCTTTGACTAATTTGACCACATACTTATTATTATTATTTTGTCTTTCTTTGGCCCTTCCAACTCAATTCAAGGTTCCTTGAGTACTATATTAAGACACATAGTTTAGCCCTGGTTGGTGGAGCTCAGTGGATTGAGCACAGGCCTGCGAACCAAAGAGTCGCCAGTTCAATTCCCAGTCAGGCACATGCCTGGGTTGCAGGCCAAGTAGGGGGCATACAAGAGGCAACCACACATTGATGTTTCTCTCCTTCTCTTTCTCCTTCCTTTACCCTCTCTCTAAAAATAAATAAAATTTGCTTTTTAAAGAAAGACACGTTGTTCAGTATTAGAGCTATTACTTAATTATCAGTCATAGTTTCCCAGAGAAGCAAAAGCAATAGGATACATGTAGAGAAATGAAGAGAGTTGTTACAGGAATTGGCTGACTTGATTATGGAGGCCAGGGAGTTCCACCATCTGCCCTCTGCAAACTGAAGAACCAGGGAAGCCAGTGGTCTAACTCAGTCTGACTCCAAAAGCCTGGGAACCAGGGAAGCAGATGTTGTGAGCTCCCAAATAATTCTCTGTGCTCAGGAATCAGTAGCATCAATGTCTGAAGGCAGAAGATGATGTCTCAGCTAACGCACAGAGAGAGCTTGTCCGCTTTATGCCCTTTGTTCTACTCAAGTCCTCAGCAGATTGGATGATGCTCCCCTGCATTGGTAAGGGCAATCTTCACTCAGCCTATGGAACCAAATGCCAGTCTCTTCTGGACACACTTTTGCAGGCACAACCAGAAATAATGTTTTACCAGCTATCTGGACATCCCTTGGCCCAGGCAAATTGACACATAAAATTAACCACTACAATACATACTAATTGACACAATAAAACATTTTTAAAAGAAGATGAAGTAACTCAAGTCAGGGAGATAAGTGCAATTTAAATCTTCAACACAAATATTAAAGAGAAACAATTCAAATAAACCTTTCCAAGCCCAGATTATTATGATTTGTAAGATTAAATAAATTAGAGCCATACTTGTCACGCATTCCTCTGATATTTTGGTATCTAACACCCTTATCAGAAGGTTTCCAACCAGTGATCACAAACTATTGTTTGCTGTTGCCAATGGCTGACTTCTGGCGTCCCCAGGGCTGCAACCTCATCCTTCCAAGAGCCATGAGTAACTTTGTTTTGTGTGACGTTTTCTGCCATGGAACTGGCTGTTTTCTTGGTTGCACATGCTTTGGGGTATTTCAGTGAGATGATGTGACTTGAGCACCACCACCACGCCCACCAAACACACAACCTGACTTTGTATGCCACCACCACAGGGGATCTTAGCTAGCTTCCTTGCGTGCTTATGCTGACATAAGTGGACATCACTGATTATATCAGTAAGAAAAAACAGATATACAGACATCGAGAGGTTTGAGGGTGGTCAATCCTAGTTAGAGATTCTACTGTGCATGTTATTTATTCACATTCAAGATAGGAGTTTATCATATCTGAGATCTTTAGTAGTAGCTTTGATAATAAGAAGGTTACTTTGGAAAAGTAAAATGTTAAATGCTATAGACATAATGTGTGATCTTCTCTCCTTTCTGAATTAGTAAAGCAAACATTGTGAGCTTTAAAACAATAGCAATGAGTGTTCAGAAATAGAATGTTACTCCTTTCTGTTTTCCTGACTGCTCTGCTATCGGTAACATGATACTTGAGGTTGTAGCAGAACTTCCAAAATAAACTTGATCTTTAGTTTTATGATAAAATGATGTGTAAACCTCAGAAAGTTCAGGGATTGTATCCAAATGGAGAATTAATGTTCTGGTGCCAGTTTTCTTTACCTTTGAGTTATTTTGCTGAAGTTTCCACAACAATGGCAATTGCTTGATTGTTCATGCTAGGGATAGGAAATTACACAAAAGAACAAGTTTTCTCAACAGCCATTCATCCATTCAACAACAATTCACTGTAGTTTCCACTGAGCCTAAATTAAAACACTCAACATAAGGAATATGGTGTTCAGACTTGCAAATTGGATATCAAAGCCCTCTCTTTATGGATTGACATCTTGACACACCATGTCCTCCTTTGTCCCCTGTCTCTGATGGAGGCCATTCCCCAGAGACACTTACTCCTAGGTTGTCAGTTACACTTGACAATGAGAATGGAGGATTTCCCAGCCAGAATGTATCAAGAAAAGAGGGAGAATTTCCTATTCTTACCCCTTGCAATTATAGGAAAAACAAAAGAAAAATCCAGATGTCACTGTAAGATGTTTTCATACCAATTGAATCAAATCCTAAAATAAAATTCAAAGGCCAAGCATAAAAAGGCCAAGCTGGGATTCTTCTACATATTGGGATACACTATTTGGGAGCTCAGAGAAACGACAGTAACAACTTACCCTGTAGGACAGTTTGCCATTCACAACATACTGACACGTTCCTGCTCACAGCCATCTTGGTGAGGAGGACGGAGGGGGCACAAATGCCCACAGCACGGCTCTCAGGTGAGTCTCCATGACCCACAGGCAGCAAACTACAGTCAGGGCCTAAATCATCATTTCCATCTCTTAAATTCATATCACTACACAGCCTCTGGGATGAAGCCTTCTCTTATGTGAATGGTTCCTTTCTATTTTATTTAAAATTTTGAAACTAATTTTTCACCAAGTTTATTGGGGGAGACATTTTCATTGGTTAACAAGATTACATAGGTTTCAAGTGCACATTTCTATGATACGTGGCCCACATATTTATTGTGTTCCCTGTGACCCAAAGTCAAATCATCTTTTATCACCACATATATACCCCCTTTTCCCTTTCCCATTCCTACACACCCCTGCCCTCTGGTAACTTATTTTTTAATTATAAAAATGTAAAATTTGTGCTTAGACTAAATCCTGACATTGCCATATATCAGTGGGAAAACAATGTAATCTGTTTAAATATCAGTCTCCTCAGCTATACAAAGAGAATAATAATACCAGCTATTAGGGTTGGTATAAGAATTAAATAGGATAACTCATGCAGAACACAGAACCTAAGAAGTACTCAGTAGACTATGGCTTTAATTATTGATGATACAAACAAAATATGTCCATTGTATTAAATGCACCCCAGTATGAAAAAGAAATAACAATCATCCATAAATCTGTCATCCCAATATAATCACCAAGCTCTTAGGACATGTTTTCTGGTTTTCTAGATAATGTTACATAATGCATTTCTTCATTATAAAAAAAACTCAAACATATACAAAAGTTAAAATATAAATATAATGAATACCTATGTATCTTCCACCTAGAATCAATTATTACACTTGTGTGCATTTTCATACATATAATAGATATGTATTTTTTGCAGAATTCTTTTAAAATAAATTCCATTCATCTCAACTCTACATATTTCAGTATGCATCTCCTATAAATAAAGACATTCTCCTAAATAATTACAATACCATTATCGCAACAGAATATTAATGATTGTTCCTTAATCTCATTTAATATCCAGCTCATATTCAAATTTTCTTAATTGTCCTCCCAAATAACTTTTTGCTGTTATTTTTCCCAAACCAATCCATGAATTGTGTTTGGTTGTGTCTCCTTTATTCTAGCACAATCTTCTCATCAATTTTAGATTACTCTAGGTACACCTTTTTAAAGTATATTTTATTGATTATGCTATTACACTTGTCCCATTTTCCCCCTTTTATTCCCTTCTGCCCTTCACACCATCCCCCACCCTCATTCCCCCCCTTTAGTTCATGTCCATAGATCGTACATATAAGTTCTTTGGCTTCTCCATTTCCTATACTATTCTTAACTTTCCCCTGTCTATTTGGTACCTGCCATTTATGCTTCTTATTCCCTGCACCTTTCTAAGTATACTTTTAAGCTATTAATACATTCTAGTGTAAGCATCATCATAGGCAATCCCTTAGCTTTAGAAGCATACAAGGTGTTTCCTTTCTTGTTCCTATTACAAATCATGTTAAGATAAACATCTTAGTTCACTACATTGTTTCACCTCTTCTAATTACTTTAGAATATTTACTTTTCCTAAGAGATATGATAATTTTTAAGAGCCTCCTTACAGATTGCTATCCAGAAAGATTTATTGACTGCTATCCCCCAAAATGTGCCAGCAGAGCTAGGGTTCTCAACTGCACCTCATCTACTGGGTCCTGGTTTAAATGTCACCTCTCTAGCAGACATTTCATGGTCACCTACACTGGGTGAGCTTCCCTATCTTGCTTCCATAGTCTATCTTTTCTGTGATTACTTGATCATTTGGCTGCTCCCATAGAGGAAGAAGAAACCTCCACTTGGAAAGGTCACAATTTTTCTCTGAAACAAGGAGTTCAGTGAAACTGATTGATTGCTTTTTCTATTGTGCTGATTTTAATAAAATTTTAACATAAACTTCTGGCTCTTTAATTTTTGCTAACACAATACACATTAAAATTAAATGTTACCATATGTACAGTAAATATGGTCAGTATTTTGAAACCAATGACAATTTATCCATAAGGAAATTCTTTGAACTCTCTTATTTTAAAAGAAAGTAACCCAAATAACCAATATTAGGAAAGTGGTTAAGTAAGTGTGGCAAATCTGTATAATTGTACCGTCTGTAGACATTAAAAATGGTATTCATAGCCCTGGCCGGGTGCTCAGTGGGTTGGAGCACCGTCCATTGCATCAGAAGTTTGCCGGCTCAATCACTGGTTGGGGTGCAAACTGGAGGCAACTGATTGCTATTTCTCCCTCACATCGATGTTTCTGTCTCTTTCTCTCTCCTTCTCTCCACCCCGCCCCTTCTTCTATCTAAAATCAATAAACATATCCTGGGGTGAGGATTAACAAAGAGTATTCATAAAGTGATAATAATAACATGGAGAAAATGAATACTTGTTGAATGGTGTGGATAAAATATTTTTTAGAAATTTAGAATGCTAAATAAAGGATGAAAAGACTAGTAAGATTTAATTAATGCTGTGACTATGGGTGATCAAAATTGCTTTTCTTAAATATTTTCTTTTTTTTTGACCAAAGCACAACAATGAAAGAAGGAGCTTTGAAAAAACATTATTTAAGCATCCATGGTTCCTGTTCCCCAAACTATAAAAGAGGAAAGGAGTTTTAATTCATGGTAATTTCTAAACCTTTTAATCTGATTTTTGTAGCATGAATTTAATGTTAATATTATTTCAATATATAAAGAATCTGGCAAAAATAACCAACAAACAAATAAATGCATCTTTTGGAGTTTTCCACTTCCTTCCGAAGATGTTCACACAGGTTCCATTACAACAGCATTTGTAATTATTATATTTTGTTTACAAGCCCCTTGAAACTTATCAGTCCAACAAATTATCTATTTAATAGGAAGAAATGAGCATTAGAAGATAAGTACCTAACAAATGCCAGGTTAGTTCTCTGCTTCCATCTTGAACAGTAATTAAAGAGCATTTATTAAGCATCGCTAGAACCCAGCATTACACTCAATGGTCTATGAAGCAGTGTGCACTGTGGACTTGGCCCTGGGCTCTAGGACCTTTCAGCTAATGACCTGTGATCAACAGACTCATCTTTCCTCCAAGCACATAACTAACTTCCTGGACCCAAAGCCAGAGGAATTTACAGCTTTCCAGGGAAACACATTTGCTTTGACAGTTTCACATAGCTTTATCCTGAAGCCAGACAAAGAGCTGAAGTTTCATCTTCACTCGCCTTTCCTAGGATCAAAACCTTTGATGGAAGGAGATCATGGAGAATCCTTCCCTAGGCCTGGAGGTGTTAGAAGCAGAAACCAGATATACAAATCCCACTCTCTTTGGGGCTCTGGGAAAATACCTAGCCATAACTGCCTTGATCTGCCAGCCTCATGTTGCCTATCCAGCTCCAACATTAGCACAAGTGCTGACTCCCAGCACTGTATGTATTTGGGAGGGGGGAGAGAAGGAAGGGGAGGGCAAGAGGTGTGGAAGAGAGCAAGGTGGTGACGCCTGCCCAGAGCACTGGCAGACCTCGTTCAGCTCTGGGCTGGGTTTTGAAATGTTCCACCACTGTTCCAGACTGGCACCCAAGCCCCTGCCATTTTGAAGTTAACTTCTAACATTCCATTCTTCCCCCATCCTGAAGGGTAAGATCTTTGTTTTTCTCAGAGCTCCAATGTCAACACTCCCTTTGACCAAGACTTTTCAAGCAATAGATAGTCCTAGTGCCAATGTACCTTAGCCAGTTTCTGCAGTCAAGTGAAACAAAGAAAGGAAACTTTATAAAAATTGGGGTTGTGGAATGGAACCAGATACAATAAATAATAGCTAGCATGTACATTCAATGACCTAAAGGCTTAGCATCCCAAAGGATTTCCTGAGATGTCATGCATAGATTTTTGAGAGGGAGGTGGCATTTTCTAGTTGGTAGCCCAGTGCTGAGGGACTGTCTGAAATAGCATAGTCATATATAGCAGTCAGGTCGCCATCTAGCAAAATGGGAAGAAATACCTAGCTGTGAATCTGAAACACTTTCTCAGTGCAAAGACGTGACTTGTAGAAGATAAATGAATACAGAGCATCCAGGAGTGGCCCAAATGGCTATGTGTTGGGAGTTCTGCCATCAGGGAACATGTAGTGTTTCAGAAGAACTAAAGGAGGTCCAGGGTTGCTAGGATGGGGGCAGAGAGGTGGTAAAGGTTATTGTGAAAGACAAGGAAAAGAGGTAAGGAGGACAAGTTCATGAACAGCCTTGTAGGTTCTTTAAGAGTTGAAAGTCAATTAAATGTTTAAGCAGAGTTATATGATTAGATTCATGCTTTACAAAAATTACTCTTGTTGAAGCATGAAAAATGGATTGAAAGTGGGCAAGAGTAGAGGCAGAAAGACCAGTTGCAATTATCAAGTGAGGACTGACAGTGGCTTAGATTGGGGTACCAGCCAGAGAGGTTGAGAGATACGGATGTGGGAGGTATTTAGAAGATAGAATTGGTAGGTCTTAGTGATTGACTGAAGAGTCACTGAGAGGAATAGTGAAGGAGAAAAGAGCCTAGAATGACTGAGGGGCTGGGATGTTGTCTAGTGAGAAGAGATAGAAGGGCACATGCATGTTTGAATATCCTGTTCTTTCTTAGCAGCTTAGCATAAATTCATTTAACAATCCTTCCCTCAGAGCAAGTTCTGGAGTAAGTCAGCATGTCACACAGGGCTTACAGAGTGGGAGGGGAAATTGCCAAAGTGGGGAAGGAAGAGAAATAATCATAAGGGTGGCCTTCACTACCGAGCACTTTCTATGTGCCAGGCCCTGGGCTGAGAGCTTTATACACATTGCTGTTTTGAGTTTCATTTAGTTCTTACATCCTACATAAGGTGGATATGATTATCCTCATTTTATAAAACAAGAGCAAAACTTGGAGAGGTGAAGTAACTGTATATCTGTGCTGCCCCCAATGGTAACTGCTAGCTGCCTTGGCTATTAAGAACATGAAATGGGAGATTGAGGGATTTAGCTTTTAATTAATTAATTAACTAATTTTTCTTAACGATCTTATTTGTTTATTTTTTAGAGAGGGGGGAAGGGAGGGGAAAGAGAGGGAGAGAAACATCAATGTGTGGTTGCCCCTCACATGCCCCCAACTGGGGACCTGGCCTGCAACCCAGGCACTTGCCCTGACTAGGAATCAAACCGGTGACCCTTCTGTTCGCAGGCCCATGCTCAATCCACTGAGCTACGCCAGCCAAAGCTTAGCTTTTAATGTAATTTACAATTTTAATTAATTTAAAATCTAACGCAGGATGCAGTTTTGGAAAATGTTTAAATATGGCTGGAACAACTTGGGTATGTGAATCAGCTTTTCCAACTGTTTTATTAAATCTAAATACAGATCAAGTATTTCCAATGGAAAAACTAGTACCTGAATTGAGATGTACTGTTTGTAAAATACATACTGGATTTCAAAGATTCAGTGTAACTATATATATATATATATATATATATATACTCATTAATAATTTTATATTGATTATGTGTTGAAATAATCTTTTAGATATATTGGTTTTAATAATATTATTAAAAATTTAAACACCCTAAGTGGCTAGCAGATTTTCTCTAAAGCTAGGAAAAAATGTCCTAACGACTTTGACCTTATATTTTGATGTTTTGGGGGAGCCTGGGCTACAACAAAGGTGCGCGCGCGCACGTGAGCTTTTGGTGCGGTTCCCGGCGCTTGGACCGAATTTTACCCAGTGCCCAAGACCAGCGGGCTTTCCTGTTTGCCTTTTTGAACTGTTTTCTCTGAGCCTTGAAGAGCCAGGCGCTGTGATGTCACTATATAAACAGAGGGAAGGGTGGGGGCGAAAGTTGCTCGCTGGAGAGGACCGGCGGAGGTCGGGATGGGGGTGGGGACGGGAGGTTTTCAAAGGTGGCTGGGTCTGGAGTGCGTGGGAGCAGCGGGAGACTGCAGTGCCGATAAAGAAACATAATGGAACTGCCAGTCACTACACTGGGGGCGGGGATGGGGACGTGGCTGCAAGAGAGGAGTTTGGAAAAATATGGGACGCCTAGAGCTAATTCCCCTGATTAAAAATGCATTAGTTTGGAGGTGTCAGGGACACGCAGCTGTTTTCAAGGAAAGCCTGGCTCCAAGAGGTCCTCCCTGGCCGGGCCGCCCGGCGGCTCCATCTCAGGGTGGATGTCAGCGAGCCCCCGGCCCGCCGACGCTTGTCCTTTCCCTGACAGGGCCCTGGCCAATGTCCTGCTGCTGAGGGTCGTGGTAATTTACATCCTCTCTGTGTACATTAACTTATCTGCAGCCGCGCTGGCTGCGCTCCTTCAGTCAGCCTGTCTCCTGGGCAGCCTGGGAGACTTCCCCCACCGACGGCCGGCCGGGGGCTGCAGGGGGAGCTGGGCCGCCAAGTTCCTGCGCCCCGCGAATAACAACAAACGCCTCCGGAGGAGGAGCCGGGCAGCCTGGGCCCGACCGGGGACGCGGAGCGCGGTGCGAGGCCTGGCGTGGGAGGCCACGGGGGGACAGCCCGAGAGGGGCAGAGGCAGGCGGCCCGTGGCTGGAAGTGAAACACTTAGTGGCTAATTCATGACTCATGACTCATGGGCAGGCTCCTCTTCAGTGACAGCCGGGACAGTTACTGGTTATTTGTAGCCCCCCGGCTTTCATTTCGCTGTAATTAAGCAGTCATTTGAGGGTCATTTCATACCAGTTATAGGTTTCCCTGTTTTAATAATGTTCTGAGTTCCAGGGGGGCAACAGGGAGTGGAAGGGGAGGTTGGGAAGGAGGCGTGGAGGGCAAGAGGGTAATCGTCTCTGAGAACGTGTGCACTTTTCATAACTCTTCCCCTGACAGGCCCCAGTGTGGAGTTTCCTCAGATGCCGGCTCCCAACGTCCTGTTTCACAGAGCCCAGGCCAGATCCTCTTCCATGACACCACCGCTCTGCCCTGGGAAGAGGTCTGGCCGCGTTTGAGTCAGATGTTGGATTTTCTTCTTTCCCCTCTGGCACCACACTAATCATTCTCTTTAATCACTGTAGCTTTTTAATGAGGCCAAGTAGGTATTTATGGAGCCGTCTACTCTCTAAACGCTAATGCTTGATAAGTCATTTATAACTTATCGGTGGGCTTTGCATGGGCCAAACCCAGAAGAAAGGAAGTGAGTGTAAAACAGAGTCTGGAGTTCGCTAGGAAAAAATGCAGCATATCTGCAGGTCCTAGGTGGTACCAAGCCCTTGCAGAAAGTGTTCAATCCATCAGGCATAAGAATAAGGAACAGTCAATCTTTCCCAATTTTGTGAAAATTCCCTGGCTGTCTGTCATTCTTGATTTTCTTCATTCCCACCACTTTCTCCGTTGGCTGGTTCCTGTATCTCCAGATGTCATTTGAAGCTTCCATTCTAAGCCCAATTCTACAAAGTTCTTCAAAGAATTCTGGAGCTATTACATTTGGAGGGTACACAGATGCAGAATGAAAGGACTGGAAAGAAATAAAGGACAGAAACCAGATTTCCTGTCATTGCAAAAGTAGGTGCCACATGCTCCAAATTTCACTACATGTTTAAGATAAAGCTAGAGTATGTAGTAGCAGCAGGAGTTTGGTTGCCTTCAAAGGAGAAGAAAAGAGAAAACCTGCTTTAGGGAGGGAAGGAGAAATAATGAAGAAGAAATCAGGACAGGACTCCAACACACACACACACACACACACACACACACACACCAATCAGCCCATCAATATATGAGTATGTAATGTACATTAAAGAGACTTTTAAAATGTTTTCAGGCATAAAAAGGAACTAAGTACTGATACATTGTACAGAATACTGATACATCGTACAAAGTACTGATACATTCCACAACATAGATGAATCTTGAAAACACGCTAAGTGTTAGAAGCCAGTTACAAAAGACCACATATTGTATGATTCCATTTATGTATTGTAAAATGTCCAGAATAGGAAAATCTATAGAGACAAGAAGTACATTAGTGGTCACCCGGAAGGGGGAGGCAGTGGGGAGAGGGAAGAGTAATGAGGGTACAGGGTTTCTCTTTGGGGCACTGAAAATATTCTGGAATTGATTGTGGTTGTGGTTGAACAACTCTGGATATACTAAACACTATTGAGTTATATGCTTTAAATAGGCCATTTAGATGCTATGCAAATCACCAAAAAACACTTTCCAAAACATTTACCAAAAAACATTTATCAAAATGATAGAGACCAGCCCCCCCAAATGATGTTATTAAAAAATTCTCTTGCTAAGCATATTGCTCCTTTCTCTCTGATAGTGTAGCCAGCAGATAAATTCTATCAGGGCTGCGATTTTGTCTGGTTCTCAGCCTGGCCCCCTGTGCCCAGAACAATGCTGCTTATAGAACTCACTCAATAAATATTTGTGAAAAGAGAGCATGTAAATAACCAGACTGGCCTAGTTCAGATATATACCGCATTCTCCCTCATTTTCTCTGCATCCTTTTTCTAGTTTTTCAATGCACCTGTATTAATACAACTAGCTACAATAACTAATAAACAAAATTTTGTTTATTTTGTGCCAGGCACTATACATGTATTTGCCTCTAATCCTTATAAAACTCAGCAATGTAAACTCACTGCACCCAGGTCTGTCTGGTTCCCAATGCTTTAGTCTACTATAAACACTGTCTGCTGAAAACACTGACCACAAAAGTGAGGAGGCATGTTGACGAATATGCATACATACTCAACCAAAATTGCCTATAAAGGAAAGCAGTTTGGTTTCTAATTAAACAGAAAGAAGCATCAAGAAATAGTATAAACCCATAAATCAATGATAGGTTTCCTAGTTCAAATTTTTAAAAATTTTATAATAACTATGAATGATATAGTTAACAAATATGGAGCGCTTACTTTATACATAGCCCCAAATGAAGCACTGGAAAGAGTTGTAAAAGCAGTATGGGGGCTTATGCTCCCTTGCATGCTATAAAAATCATTGTTCCTTTAAGAAAAAAGTGAGTATTCAATATGTTTGTCTAAATAGTATATAAGAGATTTAAACATATGTAATCTGAAAAGTTCTGAGACCTCTTCCTAAGATTCAAACATTTGTCTGTGGCCGAGGCCCAAAGCACACAAAGAGCTGCTTGAATGACTGCCCCCCAGACGAGGCTGGACAGAAACGCAGAGAAACACAAGTGAGAACATTCCCAGAGGACTTGAACGCTACCGCGGTGTCTGCATGGGCTGGGTGTCCATTGAATGGTTAATATTTCTCATGTCAGGAATCTCAGATTCCAGACCCACATCCCAACTAAGACTCAGACTCACCAACTAATCTCACACATTCTAGTTAGTATATCAAAATACTACCTGTAAAGACAAAAAATCTCCTAGTTAAAGGTCCCACATTCTACTATTTTACCCTAAGAAGTTAGTTCTAAGGTTAATAATAGCCCACATTTTACAGTTGGGAAAATGAAGTAACTTCAGAAAGTATTTAATGAAACTGTCCCAAAGGTCATTATACTATCAAGAAAAGAGCTCATATAATTAACAGCAAGTTCTCCCAACTGTTATATATGTTTCCCATCTAAACTGATGAGAGGTGTTCCTTCTGCTAATATATATACACACACACCTATACACACACACACATATACATTCTGCTAACTTATATATATAAGGATATATACATATTCTTAGCCAAGTTTGAAAAGGAGGTACCACCCAGCCCATAAATATGGGGAAAATTTGTATTTCCTCCTCTGTCCTCCATAGGGGATATTCTGGAAGTGAAAGTCCAACCACTTAAGCTGATGAGCTTCAAGGAACTCGACTGAGGACTTTGGAAATATGCCTAGGTACCCCGGTGTCTACAGAGTGGCCATCCATCTCTAAGCATATGTGGTTGTCACCCTCTAGTGGATGATCTATGATAATAGTTGGCAGCCTCCTGTGGGGGACAAGAGCTAATGTCATCCAAGACTGACCTCTTGAAGACGCAGAAGACTGATGAGCCTGCACTAGGACTCCTCAGTCTTGAACACATATTTCCCAGGAAAATGGGTGTTCATGGGATGCTTCTCCTGTTTGCAGTACCCTGCTTTTTCTGAGTTTGCTGTTTGTGTTTCCAACCCGTGTGGTGGCATTTTCAAGAACAATACATACTTCCTTAAGGCAGACTTCTCCTGGCCATTGATTCCCAGTTGTTTGCCTCCAGACTGGCCTTGAAAGCTTCCTGTGTCTGTAGGCCTACTGAGTGTGACCAGCTATTTAGCTGGCAGCACAAAGCTTGCCAATTGAATGACAGTCCTGTGTGGAGTGACCTGATCTGCCTTGGAAAGTTGTGGACCAAGCAATATTGCCAGGATATGCACTGTTGTCTAAAGAGCCTAAAAATGAGGCTGCAAATATAATGCTCTAAAAACGAAGTCTGCTTCTGAGTGCATTTATATTAGGAGATTCAAAATATAATAACATGATTTTCCTGTTTCCATTTTATCAGGTAACTGAAGAATTGCCCCTCTAAGTCTGTACAGAAATTGAATTTCCACATCAGACAGTTTCTAGGATGGAAGGATTATGGGTACAGGAAATACTCCTCATTCCCAAAAGTCTATACTGTTGGTGCTTGCATTTGTTGCATTTGTTCTGTGAGAACTTACTGAAAGAAACCATTTCTCTGAAAAACAAGTATAATTGGCTGAAGATCTGTTTATTCATCAGCAGAGGAATTGAATGTTTCAAGTCAAGGATGACCTTAGTTCTAAATCTGAAGTCAAATAATCAGCCCATTGTAGAAACAAACTGTCCGTCCCCTTATTTTACCCATTTGATAGATGAAGAAACTGAGATTTGGCCAGGTTAGGCGGCATTAGCTGATTGCAGAGATGGTACCCAACAAGAGCCTTCTCCACACAGTCTATGTCCCTGCCCTTTCCCTGCCCCTCATCCCCCGCATCCTGCTGTCTTCCACATAGAATCTTCTTGGTAACTGTGAGAAAATCAGTTCCCTAGTCTTGTGCATAGAAGTATGCAGCACACTGTGTTTGGTTAGAAAGTATTTTCTATGGTAGCAAAGTAAATGTAACATAAAATTTACCACTTTATCCACTTTTAAGTACACGGTTCAGTGGCATTAAGTATATTCACATTATTGTGTAACCATCACCACCATCCATCTCTATAACTTTTTAATCTTCTCAAACAGAAACTCTGTACCCATTAAACACAAATTTCCCCATCCCCCTTCCCCTCAGCTCCTGCCAACTACCATTCTACTTTCTGTCTCTGTGAGTTTGACTACTTTAAGTCTCTCATATAAGTGGAATCATACAGTATTTATCTTGCTAGGTCTGGTTTATTTCACTTAGTTTAACATCCTTAAGATTCAACCATATTGTAGCATGTGTCGGAATTTCCTTGTTTTTAAAGGCTGAATAATATTCCACTGTAAGTACATGCCACATTTTGTTTATCCATCAGTGGACATTTGTGGGAAATATATTTTAAATACAGAAGAAAAACATAAAAATCTTTGACGAGTAAAAGCACGTCTGCAAGAGGCTTGAAGCCATATTTTTAAAAACACTACTGGAGATTGCTAATAAAGAATAATTTAATAATTTCATATAGGCTTAATCTAAACTATAGCTGAGGAGTTTGGTTTACTTATGTCTATAGTCCCTGATACCACCTCCCATCTCATCCCAACATCAACATGGGCAGGTACTCAATAAAGTGTGCTATTTTTCCAGGTCGTGTACAGGAAAAATCAAATGCAGTCTACATTATCATCATTTTTCTTAATATTTTCACTGATTATACCAGAGGAAGATGCCAGGTTCCTAGAAGAAATCTAGTAGAAAGACTAGAAAAACAATGTATCCATCAAGGTTCTTAGTTTCAAGCAACCGGAACTGACTCTAAGGGAGCAAACCTCAGAGGAGTTTGTTACAAGGGCTTGTGCAGCGGATAGAAATGCCGGGGAGCTGGAGAGCCAGGTGTGAGGCTTCCAGACACAATGCTCCAAACTGGCAATTTTCAACTGATGTGCCACAAAAAAGTTTAAAACATGCAATACCTGACTATTTAAAACATTTAAAAAGTTGACTATTTAAAAGAGGGCACTGACCTCTTTTCCCTTAGATAGTCAAATAAAAAAATGATGACAGCCAAGACAACAATAGCCATTCAGTGTGAATGAATCAAAGTTATATTTATTTTTGTCTGATTGGCAAAAAAAAAAACACAGTTTTTTTGGTGTGCTGCAAAAGTTCAGTAGTTTATGTGTGCCCTGAGATGAAAAATATTGAAAACTGCTGTCTCAAGCCATATCCAAAACTGACATGAGGGAGAATATACCTCCAAAGGCTCTGCTGACACTAAGCAGGGGGTGTCCAATTTGCTCGACTGCCAGGACTCGATTGCACCCACTTCTCCCCAGGGTACAAACCTTGCAACTTCTGCTATTGTCCAAACTTGGATGATGCCTGGATCTCTGCCTCAGCCACCAAGTGGATTCCACATGGTCCCTTGTTCAAATTGTAAGGCAGGGCTCATATAAGCACATTGATTGCTGGGGCAGGCGCAGGTCATATGCCCACAGTCAGCTCCAAAGGTGGCTGGGAAGTTAGTGCTGTGTTTTCTGCCTGAGGTGAGGGAGGGGGCACATAAAAAAGGCAATTCCCTATACACAGATAAGGTGTTCAAAATGTGCTGGGCAGCTTCTACTGAAGGTGGAAAGACTGGGTGCTCCCTAAGATTATAGGATAGGGGACCAGATAAAAATCTTAACTGAAATAATTAGAATCAGCAATTATTTTAAAATACCAGTAATATCTAATGTGGAGAAAAAATGAATTGGCATGATTTCAGCCAGGTCATTTCAGCCTGCACTGGTATTATAAACTTACAAAGTATCACTGGAGAACTCGTCCGTAGAAACTGCTTCAACCATGATAAGGGAAACCAAAGCTTGATTAGGCAATAATTGATAGCAGCTCAAATGTTTAAGGAAAGGGCTATACCTTGTACCTAGATGTTTATTGTTCTTGCATTAATTCCTGTACATTTTCTTCTATATTTGGATAGTGAAAGACAAATAATCTACCTTTTATTTTTGAAGTATATTCAAGTTAGAAAGGCAGAAGATAATAGGTCATGTTAAAGCTTCTGTTTCTGTCATTCACATTTTATTGACTACTTCCCCTCGACCAGATACCACTAGGTAAAACAGACATATGACTAAAATGAAATTTCCCCCACAGGGCTGGCATTACTGACTCTGACCTATGAAAGATGGCAAACACGAAGGCATGCATCAACATAGGGAAAAGCTTGGCTCTGGCTCAGTGGCTCAGTTAGTTGGAGCATTGTCCCATACACCAGAAGGCAGCAGGTTCAATTCCCAGTCAGGGCACATACCTAGGATGAGAATTTGATCCCCAGTAGGGGCGAAGGAGAGGTAACCAATTGATGGTTCTCTCTCTCTCTCTCCCCCCCACCCCGTTTCTCCCTTTCTAAAATCAATATGCATGTCCTCGGGTGAGGGTTAAAAAAAAATCATAGGCTAGAATAGAATGTTTAGCCTGAAATAAACCTTCCAGATCATCTCATCTAAGGTTGACAAATACATGGGGTAAGGTTAGGCACTTTTCTAATTTCTGTCTAAACCGGGCATAATTAATCAATCTCAGTAATTTTCAGCTGAGCCCAGATATACGAGTAAATCGTCTTATAATTCTTCTTAAAGTTTCTTTTGGTTTCTATCATTCCCACAGAATGGGCATATGTAAGGAAACTATTTGCTATCTCTGTTATTTCAAGTTCTTCAATTTACATATACGTGGAGGCTTGGAAGCCATGCAGTGACCAATGTCTTAACCAATGTCACCCAGCTGGCAAATGAAAGACTGGGCATTATAGCCTTGATTGTCTGTGCATGACTTGGATCAGATTCGTAGAGTCAGAATACATAGCCTTCAGCTGATTGCAATCAAGTTCCCGAATTCCCAAGTTTAGCAATTATAATGCTCCTGAAAGAGTTTATATTATCAACATTATAATTTCCATTGTGAAAGAAGCAAAATAGGAAAAAATAAGAATCTTAATGCTTATGATTATGCATTAGATTATTTACATTCATAAATATAGGATTTTTTTCCTCATTATCCATGATTTAAAGAGAAATGTTAGAGCTCTTACTGCACATGAAATTATGATTAGGCTATGGTTGCAATTTAAATGCAATGCCCTCAGAAGCAGGGAAGAGAATATACAGAGACTGGGACAAAAGAACTCTTTTGCATGAAGTCCCCTTTGAAACAAGAACAAAAAACTCACAGTATATAACACCTGCAGTTTAAATAACTATTTACTTTCATATAAAAATTATCCTGATTATTATGTGTTCTTTGGATTTAATGATGTCTTGTACTACCCATTAACACAACATGGTTATCTAGTTTAAGTTTGATATTCTATATCCATCTCTCTGTTCAACTCACGGGAGAAAAGAAAACACAGAAATCACATGCTTGGAAAGTAAAAGTCTCCAACAAGAAGAAAAAAAGACAAACCACCATTGGCTGATAATCACCTAAGGTCAGAGAAGTCTACATACTGGCCCAAGCTGGTTTAGATATTTTTCTCAAATGTAATTTTGTTGTTTTCCTTTTTAAAACTTTTTATTAATAAAACTCACATTGTTTTAAAAATCAAATTGTGCTAAAAAGCTTTTGCCAAGAAAGTAGCAACTTCATTTTCCCTTTCTACATACACACACACACATTTTATATCCTGAAGGTAACCACTTTTCCACTTTTTAAGCTGTTTACTCTGCTTTTTATTTCTATATATCTGAATAATATGGTTAAAATTGTATCTCTTCATTTATCATTTAGAGATTATGTGCTATGGTAGACAAAATTTTTAGCTCTGTCATGTATCATTTTTATTTTGCTCTCCACTCTCCCAATTTGGGCTAAACCCATAATCAGTGCTTTCATTATTACAACTATGGAAATATTGTTTACTATATTGCTGGGTCTCCCAGCAAAGCAGAGTTCTGTGATTTAATTTTCTTTCTTGTAAAACTTTTTATTTTTCTTGGAGTTGAGAATTGCCTCCTCTTCTCATTTGTTTAGTTTTCTTTGACTCTCCAGCCAAATCTTCCAACACATTCCACCAGCTTTGTAAAATGCTTCTCGATACAGTTTTCCACAGAAACAGACCTAAAAGTTGTTATGTTTCCCTTTGTGTTTCCTGGACACATCCCTCCTCCACCTGCTCCCACTTCCCAGGCTGCTCATTGGCTTTCTGCACAGCTAGGTCCTGGTGCTTTGCTTTGCAATTCTGTCTTCCTCTTTCTTGAAATACTCCCTTGTTTGAATGTAGCACATCCTTTGAGAGACTTCCTGAGAAAGGATGCATAGAAGATAACTCTTTCTGATGTTTTATGTGTCTGAAAATACCTTTATTCTATCTTCATGCTTGATTGGTAATTTCATTAGGTGTCAAGTTTAAATGAAAATATTATCTTTACCAATAACACTGAACTTATTGCTTATCATTGTCCAGTTTCCAGTGGTGCAATTGCAAAGTTTATTTGCATTCTTCTTCTGACTTTTTGTAAGTGTCCCTTTTCTCTCCCTGTATTCTAATCCCCTGTACTCCAATCCCCTGTATTGTAAAGGTCCTTGATGATGCGCCACAGCATGAACCTTCTTTTAATCCACTGGTTTAGCACTTGGAGGGCTTCTGTCAGACAGTTACTGAAAAATTTGTTTATAGAGATAATTTGCTCCTCTCTTCTCTGTTGTTTCTTAAAATATTGGATTCGTTATTTAATTTTCTTATCTTTTCTCTATTATTTTTCATCTCTATGTGTGTTCTACTTTTTTAAAATTTTATTTTAATTGTTGTAAATTTTCCATCTTTTACTCCCATCCCAGCTCTCCCCTCCTCCCTCCCATTTCTACCCACCCCTAGTTTTTTATCCATGTGTCCTTTATACTTTTTCCTGTAAACCCTTCCCCTTTCCCCCTGAAATTCCCCTGAAATTCCCTCTCCTCTCCCCTCTGAACACTGTCAGTCTGTTCTCTATTTCAGTGTCTTTGGTTATATTTTGCTTGTTTCTTTGTTTTGTTGTTTAGGTTCCTGTTAAAGGTGAGATCATGTGGTATTTGTCTTTCACCACCTGGCTTATTTTGCTTAGCATAATGCTTTCCACTTGCATCCATGCTGTTGCAAAGGGTAGGAGCTCCTTCTTTCTTTCTGCTGCATAGAATTCCATTGTGTAAATGTACCATAGTTTTTTGATCCATTCATTTACTAATGGGCATCTAGGTTGCTTCCAACACTTGGCTATTGTAAGTTGTGCTGCTATGAACATTGGGGTGCATAGGTTCTTTTGGATTGGTGTTTCAGGGTTCGTAGGATATAATCCTAGCAGTGGAATTGCTGGGTCAAAAGGCAGATCCATTTTTAGTTTTCTGAGAAAATTCCAAACTGCTTTCCATAGTGGTTGTACCTGTCTGCAATCCCACCAACAGTGCACTAGGGTCCCCTTTTCTCCACAACCTCTCCAACACTTGTCGTTTGTTGCTTTGTTTATGATGGCCATTCTGACTGGTGTAGAGTGGTATCTCATTGTGGCTTTAATTTGCATCTCTCTGATAGCTAGCGATATTGAGCATCTTTTCATATGTCTCTGGATCCTCTGTATGTCCTCCTTGGAGAAGTGTCTGTTCAAGTCCTTTGCCCATTTTTAATTGGGTTGCTTGTCTTCTTAGAGTGGATTCATGTAAGTTCTTTATATGTTTTGGAGATTAAACCCTTGTCTGAGGTATCATTGACAAATATGTTTTCCCATACAGTTGGCTCTCTTTTTATTTTAATACTGTTTTCTTTAGCTGTGTAGAAGCTTTTTATTTTGATGAGATCCCATTCTTTCCTTTATGTCCCTTGCTCTGGGGGACATATCAGTAAAAATGTTGCTGCATGATATATCTGAGATTTTCCTGCCTATGTTCTCCTCTAGGACTTTAATAGTAACCTGGCTTATATTTAAGTCTTTTATCCACCTTGAATTTATTTTTGTGTATGGTGTAAGTTGGTGCTCGAGTTTCATTTTTTTTGCATGTAGCTGTCCAGTTCCCCCAACACCATTTGTTGAAGAGACTGTTTTTACTCCATTTTATGTTGCTGCCCCCTTTGTCAAATATTAATTCACCATAGAGACTTGGGTTTATTTCTGGGCTCTCTGTTCTGTTCCATTGATTCATGTGCCTGTTTTTATGCCAGTATCAGGCTGTTTTGATTACAGTGGCCTTGTAATACAGTTTGGTATCAGGTACTGTGATCCCTCCTACTTTGCTTTTCTTTCTCAAAATTGCAGCAGCTATTCAGGGTTGTTTATGGTTCCATATAAATTGTTGAAGTGTTTGTTCTATGTCTGTGAAATATGCCATTGGTACTTTAATAGGTATTGCATTGAATTTTTCTACTTTCTGAATGAGTTCTTTCACTTTGTCTCTAGACCTTTTAACTGAATTTTATTTCTGGTATCATATATTTAATTTGCCAAAACTCTTAATTCTTTTTATATCATCTTTATTTTGTTGATACAATATCTGAGAATAGTGGTTATAGTTTGCTTTTATGAAGTTTTCTTCTCCTTTTGGAATGTTTGTTTTTCTTCCAAGCTCCTTTTCCTCCTGCTTATTTCAGACTCTATTCATATTGCAGGTTTTCCTCAAATACAAGCTTTCATCATATACCAAGGGTAACTGGCTGCCCAATTCTATTTAAGAGCGATGCACTAAATGCCTGATAGGGAATTCTGTGGGAGGTGTAGCCTTAGTGACTTAGTGGCATCTGCATCTTTACTAGGTACTCCCATATGTCTGTACCTTCAGGTCCCTCCCCTGAGTGGGTTCCCCAGAGAAGGATCACTGTCTGACTTCTTGCCTACGGGTTAAAGCCTGGTGGCATTCTGAGCTTGGGTGGCAAAGAGGGTTGGGGTATGCATTTCCACTTTGTCCCCTAATTTTTCCTTTCTCTCAGTCCATATGTATATGCTCTGTGCCAGATGACCTCAAATTCAGAGCCTTTATGACTCAATCTTTTCAGAACCTAAACCTCCTGTCTTGTTTGGAGGGCGGGCATGAAGTGAGGAGAATGCAGCTGGGTGCATCAGCAGGTAAAGGAAATTCTGGGATCTGCAACTCATGTGGAGTTTAAGGGACCCCTTATTGTTAGATATACACATACAGACATATATAGATATACATGTACATATGTGACTTTTAAAAATGTTCTATAAAATATAAGATTGCATAACTATATACATACATATATAAAACAAACCATCTATATTGTTTTAAAACACACAAAGCTTATTGTGATAGAGTAGCAAGGTGTACAAGCAGAATTTTGAAAACTTTAAAAAATAAACATTTCATTTAAAAAAGAAATAAAGCAGAGTTTTATATTGCTAACAATAAACAAACTTCCAGAAGCTCAAGAAAATTGGAAACTCAGAATGCCCAGGATTCACAGAGGTTCTAAATTAGGCCAAATCAGCTGCCTCAAACCCATTTTTGTTATGGGATTGGAGACAGCTCAGTTTTTTCCATGGCAACCAACTGTGCTGTCGTAAACACAACAGGATGGTCTCTAAATGATCCAGCAGTTGCTGGACTATGAGGGAGATAAGATCCTATTAAAAATACAAAAGTTGGAGCTAACATACCAGAATATGGAGCTGCATGGACAAGGGGATTTGCATTATATATAAATAGTTCTTTCGTATTTGGCCTCATAAGGAAAAGGCCTTTTTCAGTGAAAACCAGTATGGATTAATGCTGGTTTTCCTTAAACAGTTCTTACAAAGACCACTTACCAATAGAAAAGTTTGGAGGAGAGAGAAAAACAAATATAGGCAGTTCCTGTTGAAGTGTGCCTTTGTCCAAGAACTTTACCCCACAGCTAAGGATATTTCTTGATTAAAGACTATTTTTCTCTTAAAAAGATAAAATTTGTATTCTCTTCTTTTCTTCTTTTTTTTCAATGTAGGCATGTGCCCTGACTGGGAATCAAACCAGTGATCCTTTGGTTAGCAGGCCCACACTCAATCTCCAGCCAGGGCAATATGCTTGTTCTTTTCTTTTTAAATATATTTTAATGATTATGCTATTACAGTTGCCCCATATTTCCTCCACTTTCTTCCCCTCACCCTGCACCACTCCTGCCAGCAGCATTCCTCACCCTTATGCCTTGAGTCTTACATATAAGTTCTTTGGCTTCTAGAGTTCCCATACTATTCTTAACTTCCTCTGTCTATTTGGTACCTTCCATTTATGCTTCTTATTCCCTGTACCTTTTCCCCTCTTCTTCCTCCTCCCCCTCCCTGCTAATATCCCTCCATATGATCTCCATTTCTGTGATTCTGCTCCTGTTCTAGTTGTTTGCTTACATTGCTTTTGTTTTTGTTTTTAGATTCAGTTGTTGATAATTGTGAGTTTGTTGTCATTTTACTGTTCATATTTTTTATCATCTTTTTCTTAGGTAAGTCCCTTTAACATTTCATATAACAAGGGCTTAGTGATGATGAACTCCTTTAACTTGACCTTATCTGGAAGCACTTTATCTGCCCTTCCATTCTAAATGAAAGCTTGGCTGGATAGAGCAATCTTGGATGTAGGTCCTTGCCTTTCATGACTTGGAATACTTCTTTCCAGCCCCTTCTTGCCTGCAAGATCTCTTTTGAGAAATCAGCTGACAGTCTGATGGAAACTCCTTTGTAGGTGACTGCCCTCTTATCTCTTGCTGCTTCTAGGATTCTCTCCTTCATTTTTACCTTGGCTAATGTAATTATGATGTGCCTTGGTGTGTTCCTCCTTGGGTCCAACTTCTTTGGGACTCTCTGAGCTTCCTGGACCTTCCTGGAAGTCTATTTCCTTTGCCAGATTGGGGAAGTTCTCCTTTGTTATCTGTTCAAATAACTTTTCCACTTGCTCTTCCTCTTCCCCTTCTGATACCCCTATAATTCAGATGCTGGAATGTTTAAAGATGTCCTGGAGGTTCCTAAGCCTCTCCTCATTTTTTTTTCAATTCTTGTTTCTTTATTCTTTTCTGTTTGGTTGTTTCTTTCTTCCTTCTGGTCCACTCCATTGATTTGAGTCCCAGTTTTCTTCCCATCACTATCGGTTCCCTATGCATTTTCCTTGATTTCACTTAGCACAGCCTTCATTTTTTCATCTAATTTGTGACCAAATTCAACCAGTTCTGCGAGCATCATGATCACCAGTGCTTTGAACTGTGCCTCTGATAGGTTGGCTATCTCTTAGTCACTTAGTTGTATTTACTGTGGAGTTTTGATCTGTTCTTCCATTTGAGCCATTTTTTTGTCTTGTTGCACCTGTTAGGTATGAGGGGCGGAGCCTTAGGTATTCACCAGGATGGGGCAACTCACATCACTGGGTTGTGATGCTGTATGTGGGGCTGGGGTAAAAGAGGGAACAATGGCACTTATTCCACTCTCTGTCAGACTTCAGTCCCTTCTGCCACTTCTCCCAAGCAAACTGGGCCTTTCTGGTGCTAACTCCCATGTGGATGGGCTTGTGCACATTCAAGGACCCCATGGGACTCTCCATCAAACTCTCCTGTGAGGATGGGAATCTCTCCCTGTTCCTCGACCCCCACAGGTGTTTTCAATCAGTGTCCCAAAGCTCTAGTTCCTGGCACTGGGACCCTGGGTTGCATGCAGTGCCTCACTTCACAATCATCTCCTTGCTGGGTCTGCCCATTGCCACCCTGTGCCCGGGGCCTGCCAGCCGCCACCTGCCTGTTCAGGGTTCACCCACTGTGGTTTTGTGCACCCGGGATGCCTTAGGCATCTGGCCCCACCCTCTTTGTGCTGCGCCCCCTCTCTGCCTGGCTGCCTGACTCTGCCCCTCCTATTAGTCTGGATGAACATGTCTATTTTAACTCTTTGGTTGTCCAACTTCCATACAGTTCAATTTTCTGTCAGTGCTGGTTGTTATTCTGTTTCTAAATTGTTGTTGTCCCTATCTTGGTTGTGCGAGGAGGCACAGTGTGTCTACCTACACCTCCATCTTGGCCGGAAGTCTCAATAGTAATATTTCTTTATTTTTAGTTTATTGGCTACAGCTTTCAGAAAAGTTAACTAGTCAAAGTGATAGATGGCATCTTTGATTTGTTTCTAATAAGAATGACAGTAACCTCCTACATATGACATTACTAAATATGAGATTAGTTGTTGAATTTATTACTGGAATGGGTTATATATAAAGGGGTTACATAGGTCACAGTAATAGTGGAGCAGGACAATTATAAAACAGTAGAGCTTGGTGGAAACTATGACAGATTGGAGAGAGAGTGCTTCTTCTGAAGGGGCACATAGCATCTCCTCAGCTTACACCTATTTTATATATATATATAAATCAGCTCATTTATATATATATTTCTCATTTTTAAAAAGTGATATTCTGAAAAGCCTGTTATGACTTCATCATTAACACATAAGTTTAGAAATTTTAAAAAATATTTATATATATAAATATATATCAGTTCATTTTCTGAAACTTAAGTTTTAGATAAATATTCTTAACCATATAAAGAAAGGATACATTTAATCCAAGTTTTCCAAGAGTTTTGGTTTTTAAAATTACATTTTGTATTTCATTATATGTCTTTTCTTACATTTGTATTTTACTCATTGAAACAATAGACTTCCTAATATAAAATTGCATTTCAGGGATATAGTGTACAATAATAGAGTTGAATTGTATTTATTAAAATTGTATTTGGAATTTTTATATTTATAATCAAATGTAATTCTTTTTTTAAAATCCTTATCCAAGAATATGTTTAATTGCTTTTAGGGAGAAAGAAAGGGGAAGAAGAAGAGAGAGAAGGAGAAACATTGATGTTAGTGAGAAACATCGATTGGTTGCCTTCTGCACACACTCCTCCCAGGGACCGAACTTGCAACCTCAGCATGTGCCCTGACCAGAAATCAAACCTGCATGCAGACTTTTGGTGTAGGAGATGATGCTGCAACCAACTGAGCTACCCAGGGCCAAACACAATTCTTCTTTTTTTTTTTTTAATTTATTTTTTTAATATATTTTATTGATTATGCTATTACAGTTGTCCCATTTCCCCCCTTCTCTCCCCTCCACCCTGTACCCCCCTCCCACCCACATTTCCCCCTTTAGTTCATGTCCATGTGTCATACTTATGAGTTCTTTAGTTTCTACATTTCTCGTACTATTCTTGCCCTCCCCCTATCTATTTTCAACCTACATTCTATGCTACTTATTCTCTATACCTTTTCCCCCTCTCTCCTCCTCCCACCCCCCTGCTGCTAACCCTCCATGTGCCCTCCATTTCTGTGGTTCTGTTCCTGTTCTAATTGTTTACTTAGTTTCTTTTGGTTTTGCTTTAGGTGTGGTTGTTAATATTTGTGAGTTTGCTGTCCTTTTACTATACATGTATTTTCTTTATCTTCTTTTCTTAGATAAGTCCCTTTAGCATTTCATAAAATAAGGGCTTGGTGATGATGAACTCCTTTAACTTGACCTTATCTGAGAAGCACTTTATCTGCCCTTCCATTCTAAATGAGAGCTTTGCTGGATAGAGCAATCTGGGATGTAGGTCCTTGTCTTTCATGACTTGGAATATTTCTTTCCAGCCCCTTCTTGCCTGTAAGGTCTCTTTGGAGAAATCAGCTGACAGTCTGATGGGAACTCCTTTGTAGGTTACTGTCCCCTTACCTCTTGCTGCTTCTAGGATTCTCTCCTTCGTTTTTACCTTGGCTAATGTAATTATGATGTGCCTTGGTGTGTTTCTTCTTGGGTCCAACTGCTTTGGGGCTCTCTGAGCTTCTTGGATTTCTTGGAAGACTGTTCCCTTTGCCAGATTGGGGAAGTTCTCCTTTATTATTTGTTCAAATACGTGCTCAATCTGTTGCTTTTCCCCTTCCGATTCTGGTACCCCTATAATTCGGATATTGGAACGTTTAAAGGTGTCTTGGATGCTCTTAATCTTTTCCTCAATTTTTTGAATTCTTATTTCATCACGCTTTCCTGCTTGGTTGATTCTATCTTCCTTCTGGTCCACTGTATTGTTTTGAGACTCATATTCCTTCCTTTCACTATTGGCTCTCCTCCGCGTGTCTTCCTGCATCTGTTTTATGGTAATCTACATTCTTTCATCTAAATTTCGTCCAAAATCAACCAGTTCCATGAGCTTTCTGATCACCAGTGTTTTGAACTGCGCATCTGATAGATTGGCTAATTCTTGGTTGCTCAAAAGGATGAGTCCTAGGGGACTGATCTGCTCTGTTGAAAACATATTTTTTTTTTCCCCTGTCTCTCCTTTTTTTTTTTTTCCCCGGTCTGGTTGCTCTTGTTACGGTGGGGGGCGGAGCCTTAGGTGTTCACCGGGGCTGGGCACCCCAGTCGCTAGATTGTGACGTTATATGTGGGGGCGGGGCGGGAGCGGGATCGAGGCGGGAGAAAACAATGGCGGTAGTTCCGTTCCCTTGGACTCAGACCCTTGTCTGGGCTTCTGGGCCGCGACTTCTGCCCTGGTCCACAATCGCTACCCCTCTGGGTCTGCCAGCCGCAGCTTGCGTACTCAGGGATCACCGCTGCCTTCTTGTGCGCCAGATGGCTTTTGCGCCGATTTCATGCCAAACCTTCCTCCAACCTCCGCGCACTGCCGACCTGAGCCAGCCCCGCGCCCGCCCGGCTGGTCTTCTCCTACCAGTCCGGATGACTACTTCAACTTCTTGGCTGCCCGACTTCCATTCAGATAAATCCTCTGCCAGATCTGGGTGTTATTCTGATTGTAAATTATCGTTGTAAATTATTGGTTTTCTAATCTTGGTTGTACGAGGAGGTACGGTGCGTCCACCTATTCCTCCATCTTGCCGGGCACAATTCTTCTTAAACTTCCTTTTCAAAAGTATTTGGTTTTGCTTTGGGTCTGTGTAAATTTTAAAAAAATAATTGAGGATTTAATATTCTGAAGTAGAATAGCATAGAAAATTTTTGTTTCTTGAAAGTTTGGAGAATCTTCACCTGGAAAATTTTCTGGTGTAAAGCCTTTTCAATTATTTCTTCAATACATTTCTCAATTTTCCCCATGGTTATTATTCTATTTATTATTGAATCAATTTTAGCCACTTTTAGTTCCCTTATAATGCATATTTTTCAATTTAATATCAAAGAATTTTACATAATAATATTCTCTCATGATCTTTTTACCTCCTCTGAATCTGCTGTTAAATATTCTGTCTTCATTCTAATGCCTTTCTTGTGGTTGCTCTTGAATCAGTTTGTTAGGTTTTTTCCCCCATAAAGTTATTTTCTTTACAGAACTATTTCTACATTTATTCTATTGATTTTTAAATTGAGCAATTTCTGATCGTAGCAAAATTACGTACCTCCTTTCCTAAGATGTTATGTAACTATTGGTACTATATATCTAAGATTATATATATAACTTCATATGTATTATATATCCATAACTTGATGATTAGTTCACCTACTTTGATGAATAATTATGGCTCTTAAAGCTATAATTTTTTTCTTTAATAGACTTTTTTGGCTAAGTTCCAAACGTTTGATATATAGTTTTCTCATTTTTAAAAAGTAATATTCTGAAAAGCCTATTATGACTTCATCATTAGCACATAAGTTTAGAAATTTAAAAAAATATTTACTGAATTCATTTATCAGTTTTAGTAGTATCTTGGTGGAATTTTGGGGGTTCTTCATGTACAGTATCATGTCAGTTTACTTCTTCCCAATTTGGATGCCTTTTATTTCTTCTTCTTGTTCGATTGCTCTGGCCAGGACTTCCAGTACTATGTTGAATAAGAGAGGTGAAAGCAGATATCTGTGCCTTATTTCTAGTCTGAAAGGGAATGCTTGTAGTTTTTGCCCACTGAGTATGATGCTGACAGTGAGTTTGTCATATATGGCCTTAATTATGTTTAGGTATGTTCCCTCTATTCCCACTTTGCTAAGAATTTTGATCATAAAGGGTACTGAATTTTATCAAATGCTTTTTCTGCATCTATTGATCTGATCTTGTGGTTTTTATCCTTCATTTGTTTATGTAGAGAATCACATTTACTGATTTGCAAATATTGTATGAACCTTGCATTCCCACAATAAATCCCACTTGATCGTGGTGTAAGATCTTTTTGATGCATTGCTATATTTGGTTTGCTAATATTTTGTTCAGAATTTTAGCATCTATGTTTATATGGAATATTGGCCTATAATTTTCTTCCTTTGTAGTGTCTTTATCTGTTTTTGGAATTAGGGTAATGCTGGCCTCATAAAATGAGTTTGGGAGCCTTTCCTCCTCTTGAATTTTTTGAAATAGTTTGAGGAGAGGCACTAGTTCTTCTTGGAATGCTCAATAAAATTCACCTGTGAAGCCATCTGATCCAGGGCTTTGTTGGGAGTTTTATGATTACTGCTTCAATTTCACTAGGTGTTATCTGTCTACTCAGATTCTCTGATTCTTCCTGACTTAGTTTTGGGAGATTGTATGTTTCTAAGTTTATCCATTTCATCCAGGTTGTCCAATTTGTTGCCATATAGTTGTTCATAATATTTTCTTATAATCCTTTGTATTTTGTTTGTTGTCCATTGTTATTTCTACTATTTCATTTCTTATTTTATGTGTTTGGTCCTCTCTCTTTTTTCTTGATGAGTCTGGTAAGGGTTTGTCAATCTTGTTTATCTTTTCAAAGAACAAGTTCTTGGATTCATTGATCTTTTGTATCATTTTAAACTCCATTTCATTTATTTTTGCTCTGATTTTTTTATTTCCTTCTGTCTACTAACTATGGGCTTTGTTGTTATTTTTCAAGTTTCTTTAGTGTAAAGTTACATTGTTTATTTCAGCAAAATAGCAGGATACAAAGTTAATATCCTGAACACAGTTGCATTTTTCTATGTCAATAATGAACTAACAGGAAGGAAAATTAAGAAAACAATCCCATTCACAATTGCTTCAAAAACAACAAAATACCTAGGAATTAACCTAACCAAGAATTTAAAAGACCTGTACTCAGAAAATTATAAGACACTGAAGACAGAAATTGAAGAAGATACAAACAAGCGGAAGCACATACCATGCTTATGGATAGGAAGAATGAACATCATTAAAATGTCCATGCTACCCAAAGCAATCTATAGATTCAACACAATTCCTATCAAGATTCCAATGATGTATTTCACAGAACTAGAACAAATATTTCAAAAATTTATATGGAACCACAAAAGGCCCCACATAACAACAGCAATCCAGAGAAAGAAGAACAAAGTTGGATGAATCACACTACCTAATATCAAATTATATTATAAGGCCATTGTAATCAAAACAGCATGGTACTGGCATAAAAACACACATAGATCAAGGGAATAGAATAGAGAGTCTAGAAAGAAACCCAACCTTTATAGTTAATTGATATTTGACAGAGGAAGCAAACGTATACAATGGGCTAAAGATAGTCTATTCAATAAATGGTGTTGATAAAATTGGTCAGATATGTGTGAAAAATGAAACTAGACCACCTTCTTACAACACACATAAGAACAAATTTAAAGTGGATTAAAGGCTTAAATGTTAGATCCAAAACCATAAAAATCCTAGAAGAAAATATAGGCAGCAAAATCTCAGACATTGCTCATAGCAATATTTTATTGGATATATCTCCCCTTGCAAGGGAAACAGAAGAAAAAATAAACAAATGGGACTACATCAAACTAAAAAGATTGTACACAGCAAAGGAAAACATCAATAAAATAAAAAGATGACCCACAGAATGGGAGAACATGTTCACTGATACATCTGAGAAGGGGTTAATATTCAAAATGTATAAGAACTTATAAAACTCAACACACAAAAAACAAGCAACCTGATTAAAAAAATTGACAAAGGACCTGAATAGACACTTTTCCAAAGAGGACATACAGAGGGCCAACAGACATATGAAAAGATGTTCAACATCACTAATCATCAGAGAAAAGCAAATTAAAACCACAATGAGGTATCATCTCATATCTGTCAGTATGGCTATCACCAAAAAATAAAAAAACAAGTGCTGGTGAGGATGTAGAGAAAGGGGAACCCTTTTGCACTTTTGATGGGAATGCAATTTGTGTAGCCACTGTGGAAAGCAGTATGGACACACCTCAAAAATTTTAAAATGGAGCTGTCTTTTTTAAAATAGGAACTGTCTCAGTGATCCCACTTCTATGAATATAGCTGAAAGAACCCAAAACACTAACATAAGCACCCCTATATTCATTGCAGTGTTATTTATAATAGCCAAGATATGGAAGCAGCCCAAGTGTCCATCAGGAGATGAGTGGACAAAACAACTACAGGACATTTACACAATGGAATACCACTTGGCCATAAAAAAGAAGAAATGTTTACCCTTTGCGACACTGTGGGTGGACCTGGAGAACATTATGCTAAGTGAACTAAGCCAGTCAGAGAAAGACTCATAGATAGAGAGCAGGATGGCAGCTAAGGGTGGGGAAGGCTTGGCGGTGGAGGGGTTGAGCCAAAAGGAAAAAGGACTCATGGACATGGACAACGGTTTGGTAATTGCGGGAAGTAGAGAAGTATAAGGGGACTAAATGGTGATGAAGACTAATAAAATAAAATAATGAAAAACTTTAAAAATAAAATAAAATTGTTAATGGTGAAATCAATGTAAACCAAAATAAAATATTTTCAAGGGCTGAAGAAATTATTATTTAAATTTTTGTTAATTTTTGATTTATTATATTATGGTCATAGATGTGACCAGTTCAATTTTACATTTTAGTTGTTGAGATTTTCTTTGTGAACAAGTGTATAATAATTTTAATAATTGCTTCATGGAAACTTGAGAAAGTATCTTACCTATGCAGTATAAAGTTGAGTGTAGATAAAATTCAACCTTATAATACAATTCAAATTTTTGTCCCTTTATTCTCTGTATTACCTGACAAAGACCTAAAATCCTCCCATGATAATCGTGTCTCTGGTCATTTCTTTTCTGCCAAAGGCAGTTCTTTATATATATATATAGATATAGATAAAACACACCTGATGGGAGTGAAGGACAGAAAACTATACTTGAATAACAAAATTAAATTTTAAAAAAACACACCTAAAATATGATAATTATATTTCATCATGGAATTTTTTTTGCTTCCAAATGCAGTTTACTTTTAACATTTAGAAAGATTTTGCTTATATGTTATGTCATAAACTACTACATGCATTCCCTTGTGGGAAAATGTTTCAATGTGTTTTTTATTGTTCAGTTACAGTTGTCTCATCTTTTTCCCCATTGCTCACCGCTCCCCCATCCCTCCCACAATCAATCCACAACCATGGTCCATGCCCATGAGTCCTCTGTTCACATTCCTTTGCTTGCCCCTTCCTCTTCTCTCCCCTGTTATTCCCCTCCCTTCTCCCCTCTGGTTATTGTCAGTTTGTTCTTTATTTCCAAGTATCTGGTTCTATTTTCCTCATTTGTTTGTTTTGTTGATTAGGTTCCACTTATAGGTGAGATCATATAGTATTTGTCTTTCACTGCCTGACTTATTTCACTTAGCATAATGCTCTCCAATTTCATCCATGCTGGCATGCAAGGTAGGAGTTCCTTCTTTCTTTCTGCTGTATAGCGTTCCATTGTGCAAATGTACCAGTTTTTTGATCCATTCATTTACTGATGGGCAGCTAGGCTGTTTCCAACACTTGGCTATTGTATTATTTACAATAATGCTGCTATGAGCATTGGGGTGCATAGGTTCTTTTGAATTGGTGATTTGGGATTTTTAGGGTAAGTCCCAGCAGTGAAATTGCTGAATCAAAAGGCAGTTCCATCTTTAGTTTTCTAAGGAAATTCCATTCTGTTTTCCACAGTGTCTGCACCAGTCTGCATTCCCACCAACAGTGTTCATCATGGAATTTTTATTTATTAATAACTTTCATTTAATGCGCTTTTGATTTAAAAAATCTGTCTTAAGTAAAAAATATTTAAAATATTCCTATAATATTTTGATATATAAAAACTCTCATAAGAAACTTAAGAGTTATAATTTATGATTATTTGTATAATGGTTTGTTTAAATTATATATCCTGATTCCTAAGTAGGTTGAAAGCAACATTTTTTAAAACAATTTCTTTAAGAAGGGAACATGGGAGAATTCTTGAGTTATTAAATAACTGACTATGCTTTCTGCAGTCATCACAGAAGAATATGAACATAGTAATCTGCAATTTTTTTAGATCATGTCATTTCCTCTCAAACTTCAGTAGATATTGTTCCATTATCTTTGGGGGGGGGGGGTTGTTATACAATTAAAATCCAAGGCCCAGCACCACTTTACACTTGGGCGGGCAGGACCTGTACCCCAGACCCTGCCTCTCAGATGGCCCAGCACATTGGAACACCTCCCCTGACATTTATTTTGTAAGTCTCCATCTGGCACCGGGACCATTGGGGAGAGGTACCAGTGTTGTCCAGGCAGAGTCCTCTAAATCCTAGCTGCCACCCACATGGGCCCTGGTCCTATCTCTTTCTTTTGTGACTTCCAGATGATTCTGAGTAATCAAAATTTGCAGATTTTGAGCTTGACCAATCTTTACAAAGTGTTTATACCTATGCTATCACCACCCGGTTTAGTACCACCAGCATCCCAAAGTCTCCCTTAGGCCCTCTTCCAGTCATCACCACCACAGACAACCTCTATTCTGACTTCTCCCCTCAAAGGTTAGTTTTGTTTGTTCTAGAACTTACATAAATGAAATTATATATTGTGCACTCCCTTATGGCTGGTCTCTTCACTCAGTTATATCTGTGAGTCCATCCATATGATAGTGTATAGCAGTTTATTTTCTTTTCATTATTTATAAGATACTATGGCATGAATATTCTACAATGTTTCCATTCTACTGGTGATGGACATGTGAGCTGTTTTTAGTTTAGTGCTCTTATAAATAATGTGGCATTGAGCATTCTTATACATATATATTGCTGTACCATATATTCCACTAGGAATTGAATTGCTAGATCATCAGGTACACACCAGTAGATACTGTCAAACAACTTTGCAGAGGTTGTACCAGTGAACATTCCCACTGCCAGTACATGAGAGTTCCTGGTGCTTGACACCCTCACCAAGCTGGCCATCCTCACCTATCTTTAGTAGTGTCTGTCATTTATTTTTAAGTTGGCCATTTAGGTGCATGTGTATTGGTTTCTCACTAAGGTTCTAATTTGGATTTCACAGATGACTACTGACATTGAGCATTTTTTCTGTTTGATTAGCTTGAATATCTTCTGTTGGAAAATGCCTATTCAGAGATTTTTACCCTTTTTAAAAATTGGATTTTAGGGTTGTCTGCTTTTTTCTTATTGGCATATAAAAATTCTTTAGAAATTATAAAAACAAGCTTTTGTTTGATATATATATATATATAAATCTACAAATATACTTGCCTTTTTTACATCTTTAATGGTGTTTTCTAATTTTAAAAAATTTGCAATTTTAATGAAATCCATTTTAAATAATATTTTCCTTTATGGTTAATACTTTCTAAAAATCTTTGCCTACCCCCATGCCCTGTGTTTATTTCTAGAAGTTTATTGCTTTACCTTTTACATGTTGGTTTACAAATCACCTGCAATTGTGTGTGTGTGTGAATGAAATGAGGAGGAAATCAAGTTTAACTTGTTTTCAGATACGTATGCTTTTTCTCCAGCAAAATTATTGGAAAGAATAACCTTTCCCACCTCTGTATTGCTGCAACACATTTTTTGTAAACCTGGTGGCTGTGGTGTCACCTTCAGACACAGGCAAGCAAACCCCTGTTCCAAGGAACATGCCTCACGGGGCTTCACCATTTGCAGTGCCTTCCTCCAATCTGCCTTAGGCCCATGGGACTAGCAGTATTGTCCAGGAGCCCCAAGCCAGGATGGAGGCCTACATGGGCCCTGCCCCAGTTTTTCCCTTTGAGATAGAGGATTCTCATCTTTATATAAGTGGTCAATCACATTCCCTGAGGAGCACCTGGACTCTCGCTTATAGGGTGTTCTAAGGCCCCATGGGTGGATCCTAGTTCCATCCATGGAGCTAGGATGGAAAGGGAAGTCTGATGAGGTTATAACTCCCACTGTCTTGGAATTGTATTTCACTTGCTGGATCATACAAGATTGAGCCACCAGAATGGTATTGACATGCTGATTTGTGGTAATGCAGATGAATTCAGGGCTCTAGGCTGCTGAAGGTCTACCAGTGACCCGCGGTCTTGAGCTGCATGTGTTCACCTTTGTGTTGGCTCTCACCCATCTGTGATCTGACTTTGATGCTGCCTCCGGCCTACATTCCTAAACATATTGGAAGAGGTAGTGGCAGGCATCTTTAACCCTGTGGTCATCTCACCCCTTTCCCTTCATAATGCTACATGGCAGGCAGTCCCCAGGGTGTGGCCTCAACTATCTTTTTGGAGGTTTCAAGGCCACTACTCCTCACTGCAAATGGACCCTGCCGAGTGCTACAAGGCTCTAACTTGCTTCTGATTAATGTGGCAATGGCAAGCTTTCCCAAACCACCTGGATGACAAACAGACATTATTGGAATAAATAAGAGTATTCTTCTTCCACTGACGGAAGAATATAGAAGGCAGGGGTACAGTCAACAATGAAAATGATCACATCCTAGGAATCCATTACCTGGACTTCTACCACTTTAGTTCAAGTTCAACGGCCTCCTAACCAATCTTTCTGTTTCCACTTTTGACCACCATCCACTCATCTGGCCTCAAACCATGTTCTCATAGCACTGGAGTAGTCAGTTATAAATATGCACTATGTAACATTACCCATAACCCTTCTTAAAATTCTTCACTGGCTTCCTATGGAACCTTGAATAAAATCCAAGATTTGTAACTTGGCCATCAGGGGCCTATGTTATCTGGCTCATCTTCATCTCACCAACCTCACTTCGTGCCACTCCCCACCTGGCCCCTTGTATTCATTACAGGGGCTTCATTTCAGTGCCCTGAACATACCAAGCTCTTTTCTGGCTCAGAGTCTTTGCTCACAGTTCCCTCTGTCTGGAATTCTCTCCTAGTGGTGTTTATGCAGAGCCTCTCATTCTTTGGAAATGATTCCGAGTTCAGTTCAATGGTCGCCTTCTCTAAAAGGCCTCTTCAGCCACGTAGCCCGACTTAGATTCCTCCACTCCATGGCCTTTGTTCTTCACAGCAACATGTGTGTCTCTCCTTGCAGCGACCATCAATGATTTGTAATTATTGTTTGTTTACTTCTTTATTGTCTGTTTCCCTCAACTAAGTTGTAACTCTACTAGGGCAAGGGCCATGTTTCATGTGTAGAAACAGGCAATATAAGGTGAGCAAAGGTAAAAAGCAAACTGATTTATCTGTTTTGCATCTAAATTCAAGCCTCAAGTTTACAAATGAGCTCAAAATCAGTTTCAATGAATTAACCTAGTCCTACACAATAGGCATTTAAAAGTACTTGCTGAATTGAAGCAATTCACATAGAGAGAGAAAGGCACTAAAAATTAAGGACCTCTATTCCTTGTTTAGAGTGATACTTTCTTTTTAGAAAAGTTTGATCATAATACATGGTCCTAAAAGTCTTAAAGGAATTTTGGAAATTTGTAAGGTAATAAATTTTTTAAATTTAATTAAATGTAATTCATCACCCAGCTATAATAAAGGCTAACATTGTGGTGCACTTTTACTCTGAAGTTTGTTATTAAATGTATAATATATAGTTGATAAATATATACACATTAAAATATTTTGTTGTATTTTTTACTTTGCCATATGTAAAATATATAAAATAAATAAATACATTTAAATAATTGTACTTATTTAAAATAAGTACACTTAAGTGCTACTTATAAATGGCATCTTATAAAATTAAAGTTATATTTTATGTGATATTTCATAATTTACTTTTTCTAGTTCACATTATATTCTGAACATTTCCTTATACCACTAAATGTTTTTAAAAATATGTTTTGAAAATTCCTGCCTAATATCATAGATACTGTTCTATCATAGTAATGTATCATAAATTGTTTAACTAATGTTCTTTATGGGTTATTTAGATTTATCAGATTGTTCATATTATACATATTACAATAAAAATTCAGTTATATAAATCTTTGTACACATCTCTGATTAGTTCTTTTGGATAAATTTCTAAAAATGGAATGAGTAGAGCTGAAAGTATGAACTTTTCCAAGATTTGGATCTACATTGCCAGCTTGCCCTCCAGATGTGCTGAGGTGTGTTCCCACCAGCAAGCCACAAGGTTGTTCGTTCATTCTCACCTCACCGACACTGAGTACTAAATTCTGCCAATTTGATGGGGAAATTTTTTAATTTACATTTCTTTAACTATAAGTGAATTTGAAATATATATTTTAATGCATTAATTAGGATTTTTATTTCATCTTTTGTGGGTTATTCATTCACATCTTTTGCCAATTTTTCTATTTGGGTGTGCATAGTTTTTAATGATTTGTGTATTTTTATGTATGTTTAGTATATATCTTTTAGTCATATATGTTTCAAACTTATCTTCAGTTTATTCTTTGCTTTGTCAATATTAATTTATTTAATGTGTAAATTAAAATTGCCATATTAAGTATTTTCCATTGTTTTGGTCTTTTCATTTGTGCCTTTTAAACTCCAATATCAAATAAGAAAATCACCTATGCATTTTCTACTTCTTTTTGATTTCTTCTTTTTTTAAAATAATTCAGTGTTACAACCCAGCTAAACATGTGTGATAGGGTGCAACTAGGGATACTATTTCAGTTTTGTTTTGTTTTCCCCAAAACAGTTAACCAATTATCTTATAATCATTTTTACATGCTAATGTCATTCCCTTCACATAATTTGGAAGACTTCTTTTTTGAAGTGTTAAGATTTGTAAATACTAAAATCTGTTTCAAAGCTTTTGAAACTTATTAATTTTGCCCAGTGTGACGCTCTTCAAATTATATCTATATAATGGGTTTTATTATGTGGGAATGTAAATCCTTCCTATTTATTTTTGGAAATTTTCTGACCTATCAATACCTTAGTTAAGGTGCAAATCAACTTTGTCCTCTGTATCTTGTTTTACTCTACTTATAAAATAGTGTGTAGGAGACACAGACATTTTTTTGGTGACAAAGTTAATTCTTTTGTACCACTAATTCCTTCTTCCTAGACGTAATTAACCTTAGAAAAATTAACCAAATTTGGGCAAGGCATTTAACTTCTCTGACCTCAACTTCTTCATCTTTAAAAAAAATTAAAAACTCTCTTTTGGTGTTCAGTTTTAGAATAGCTTAGTAATATCTCTTTTCATAAATTACCCAAAACCATTGAAGAATAAGAAAAGTAGAATTTCAAATTCAATCATTAACAAAACCAAGAGACATCTGAAATCTAAAACCACATAATATAAGGAAGACCATCAAAAAGAATAAACATCAATTAAGGTTGTGGTAGAAGGGCTAGAAGTAGCTAAATTTCTTATTTAAAAAATCAGCATCCCTTGTTTGAGGTAAGAAATTTCTTTTTTCCACCAATAGGTATGGGCGCTGCCAGCTGGTGAAAAATGACTTCCTGACTGGCATCCCAGGAGCAGCAGAAGCAGAGAGGATAAGACTGAACAAGGGATCACACTGAAGAGCCAGGTTTACAGGAAGCAGTCTATCGAGGTAGCAGGGGAAAGGAAAGGAACTACCTTTTATATTGCCTTGCAGTGCTGATTTTGGTTGGTTAGAAAGAAATAAAGACTAAAAAAACTCTTGAGATGATCTCAATGGTATGTCAATTAATTTGTTGATCTGGAACATAACCCTCTTCCTAAACCATGTAAAGGACCTACAAATAGTTGGCTTAGGAAGAAGTTCATTATCAGATGAGCAACAATGAAAATTAGAAGTACCGAATTTCATTATTTAAAAATGAAAGAAAAAAATGACAGGTGAAGAAATTCACCAGAACAATGCCACCAGAAAAGTAAATGAAAATTCTGAGCAAATATTTCCTCATGAATTTTAAAAACTTGGTGAGCAGGAAAAAAATGTAAAGCTCTAGTAAACAATATGAGCGCTGAATAAATGAAGATATATATCATGTTCACAAATGATATAACATAATAAGATGTGATTTTTCACCATATTAACTTACTAATTCAAGGCAAACTAAACTTCCATTTGGATTTTTTTCAGAACTGAACAAAGTTACTTGCAAATGTATACAGAAAAATAAGTGTCCAAGAAGCCAAATAGCTAAGTAAAACATGAAAAAAAGAGCAGAGAGAGTGGACTCCTTACCAGTTATCAAGATACATTGCACAGCTTTATTTAAGAAACAGTAAGGTTTTGGTGCACAGATACATAGATCAATGGAACAAATAGGATAGAGAACTCAAGGATGGATCTATGTATATGTGACAAATTTAATACTATAAAAGGGAGAGAAGTATTCATTAAAGTATAAAATTGGAAAAACTGGCTTTTTAATGAAAATAATGTGGGATCACTACCTTACATCATAAACCAGAGTGCACTCTTGATGGATTTAAGACCCACATGTAAAAGAAAATGCTATACCCCTATTGAAGAAAATACAAGAGCCTACTTTGTTAAATAAGAATGAATAAATTCTTCCTTCACAAAACAGCCCCCCAAAAACTACTTACAACATCAAAAGTAAGGATTTTTGTTTAATGAAAGGTGCCATAAACAAAGAAAAAGGACAGATGGCTAACAAGGGAAAGTCAGACTCATTAATAATCAGAAAAACAAGTTAAAATGAGATGCAACTTGACATTAATAAGAATGGAAAAAATGGAAAGTGAATAATATCAAGCATTGACTAAGATGTAGGAAGAATAAAATTTTTATGCACTGTTAGTGAACTGGTATAGATGTTCTGAAGAGCAATCTGGTATTATGCAAAGAAAGAGAGAATGTGCCTATCTTATGACCATAAAATTACATCTCTCATGTTATATCCCAGAGAATTCTTGAACTGGTTGAGACCTCAGGGAAAATATAAATTGTGATATTTTTGGTGGCAAATGTGGGGAGTTAGAGGCAACCTAGATTTCATCACATAGGAAATGTGTAAGTAAAGCAAGCTGCAGAGTGATGAAATGTTATGCTTCAGTTAGAACCAATGAACTAGCTATCCAGACAGCAACATGGACACTCACTACTAAAAAAGTACAGGATTGAGTAAACAAATGAAAGAAAGGAACAGTCCTCATCTTCTCATCTCCACCATCTTTTTACTTAAATTCTGTGATCAATAACTATAACTGCTCTTTTACATATATTTGGACTCCCTTGTCCTTTGTGGTATTAACCTCCCCACTGGAACCAGATTTTTTATATTTTTATTAATTTTTATTGTATTTCCATCACCATTTAGTCCCTTAGTCCCTCCCCTGCAATCACCACCCTGTTGTGCATGTCCATGAGTCCTTTCTCCTTTTTGTTCAATCCCTCCACCTCCTAACCTCCCAACCCCTTAGTTGTCATCCTGATCTTCATCTATGACTCTGTCTCTATTCTGCTTGTTAGTTCATTAGATTCCACATATGAGTGAAATCATATAGTATTTCTCTTTCACTGACTGGCTTATTTCATTTTGTGTAATACTCTCTAGGTCCATCCATGCTGTCACAAAAGGTAATATTTCCTTGTTTTTATGGCCCAGTAGTATTCCATTGTGTAAATGTACTACAGCTTTTTTATCCACTCATACACTGATAGGCACTTGGGCTGTTTCCATATCTTGGTGATTGTAAATAACGCTGCAATGAACATAGGGGTGCTTATGTTCTTTCAAATTAATGTTTGGGGATCCTTTGGATATATTCCCAGCAGTGGGATTGCTGAGTCAAAAGGCAGATTCATTTCTAAATTTTTGAGGTATCTCCATACTGCTTTTCCACAGTAGTTTTACTAATCTGCATTCTCACCAAAAGTGCAAAAGGGTTGCCCTTTCTCCACATCTTCAACCAGCACTTGTTTTTTTTTTATTTTTTGGTGATAGCCATTCTGACAGGAATGAGATGATACCACATTGTGGTTTTAATTTGCATTTCTTTGATGATTAATGACATTGAGCATCTTTTTGTATGTCTATTGGCCATTTGTATGTCCTTTTCAGAGAAGTGCCTATTCAGGTCCTTTGCCCATTTTTTAATCAGGTTGTTTGCTTTTTTTGGTTGAGGTTTTTTGGTTGAGTTTTGTAAGTTATTTATAAGTTTTGAATATTAACCCTTTCTCAGATGTATCAGTGAATATGTTCTCCCATTCTGTGGGGAACTGGAATTTTTAGAAAGGAAGAGAGGAATACATATTTAATGTCAATAAGTTTAAGTAAAAACCTATTTTCCTAATGAACTGGAAGTACCAGTATAAACTCATGAAATAATCTTTGAAATACACACATACTTGAAGTGGTGAATACACAATACAATATACAGATGATGTATTATAGAATTGTACACCTGAAACCTACATTATTTTATTAACCAATGTCACCCCAAGTAAATTCAATTAAAAAAATAAAGAGGCTAACATTTAGTGTGTACTTAATAAAAACAAAGAAATACACATGTACACACATTTCCCAACTCCATTCACTGAAAAGACCTAAAAATGATAGCCAATCTAATAGCAATAAGTGCCACAAAGGTCCAGATGATAGTCTGTAAAAACAATTTCCCACTAAAGGTAACCAAAGCTTCTCGAACAAATGTCCATTTCCAGATCTGGGACAGGAAATGTGTAAAATTAGTCTGGAATATCTTTTAATTCAAGTAAGTAAAGAAGTATCAATGACTTTGATCATGTCTTAAGAGCTCAGGAGCTAATTTCAATAAAATCCCACTGGTCAAAGATAGAACAATTTGAACATCAATGAGGATAATACTTTCAATGGACTAAAATACATCAAATATGTTTAAAATCCATATATTCATGATGATACAAACCAAAACAGAACAAATGTCATTGGTAACTTTGATAGTTGTTAAGAAACAACTTGTTGTCCTGAAAACTAATAAGTAAAGGGAAAAATCCAAATATTTATCCTGCCCTTTCCATATACACGTACCTCAGGTGATTGTACCTCAGTGCATACAAATAGGAGATGAATGAAGTATCTCTGTTTAGAAGTATCCAATCTAATAAATGAATAAAAAAGTGAAAAATTAAAACATCACCATTTTACAAACCCTAATGAATCAATAGACCCAGGAAATAATTATCAGTGATTTCTAGTACCACAAAAAGAAAAACAAGTGGATAATATTTAGTCTCCTTCCTGCCCCGCCCCAAATCAAACTTGAATTCAATTACATCTCTAGGTTTAATTACCAACTTATGAGAAATACAGAGGAATAAAAGAATATGATACCCCATAGGGAACCAATCAGCAAAATCCAAAATATGGAACATCTATAGGATAAATGATCAAATTTCTTCAACAAAAATTATCAAGGTAAAAAAGAGCTAGAGAGTGAACCTGTTGATTAAAAAAGCCTTATGAGACATATCAAATAATTGTGATATATGTATTTTATTTGGATTTCAATGAAACAAATATGCTGGAAGAAACTTAAAGACAATTAGGGGAATATGTACATTGACTGGATACTTGGAAATATTTAAGATGTAAAAAATCATAACATTGTGTTGTTTTCAAGTTATTGACTTTTAGAAATATATACTTAAATATTTACAGAGGAAAATATATAAAGTCTTGGATATGCTCCACAATAATCTGGATGGGAGAGGGAAGAGAGTTGGGGGATGGAGGAAATTACATTGGCTGTAACTTGAAAAAATTAACTTGAAAATTAAAGTTGGGTGATAGGTACAAAGAGTCTTATTATTCTACTGTCTCTCCTTTTGATGTGTTTGGAATTTTATATAACAAAATGTCTGAAATAGCTATAATGGAAGAAAAGATCCTTTTTACCACAGGAACAAAAATGTAAAACATGTAGAAAAAAGGGCAATAAGTATATAAAAATAAAACTTTCAAACATTAATGAAAGACACAATAGAAAACTTTAACAATGAAAGAGCATACCATTGGGTGGTAAGCATCATCACATAAAATTTTCCTAACTCTCACCCTTCTCCAAAGTGTAGTCTAATAATAAAATATGAGCCCAATAAAAGTACAGAAATGTTATTTTACACCAGATAAACTGATTTGTATAAAAATAAATTAGACAATCTAGAAAATAGAGAAAGAGGGGTAATAATAAGGGAACAAAGTCTAATAGATTCTAAAGTCTTATGAGATGAGTGGAAGAATAGACAGATCAGTGCAGAATTAGTACACATACTATGCAGCCATTTAGTAAAAAAGAGAAAGGAGAACACAAGAAACAGGTAAATGAATTTTTATGACTTTTGAATTTTGCATTACTCATGCATTAATATATCCATAGTGGAAGGACAAATTTCAAGTGATGTCTTTTAACTAGATTGAAGGATATTTGTTTAACTAACCACAAATTTGGTGAGAAATTTGGTTCGTATGACATCATAGTGGTGCAGATTTTGAAGCTCCGTGGGAGAAATGGGGGAGGATGGGAGAACCAAAAAAGATGATATCAAGAAACTGTGGGAGGGAGGAAATGGTTTCACTTTATTCTTCCTAAGAAGACTGTAAAAAAAAAAGCGGATAATTTAATGAAAAAAAGAGAAATGAATACAGATGAAGCACAGAGCCTGAGGTAGCAGGGGTGGCATGAGAAGTTATATCTACCTGCTATTCCTTTCCCTTTGTGGGTAGAGGGCAAGATTTCTATGTTCATGAATTTCTAATCTAGAAGATATCCATGCTAAACAAAGATCATAGCTTATAGAACAACATAGTCTCTGCAAGGAAGCGATGTATCTGGTCAAGCTGTTAGAAACACCAAAAGTCTCTCAGCGTGTGCCCTTTTGCTGTTCTGGAAGCTGTCAGTTCTTTGAAGCAAACTGTATTTTTTTGGGCAACACACCAAAGAGTGATGTAAACCTCAAAGCCTGACAAGTTGAATCCTGGTTCTAGCTCTTTCTCAGAAAACTTTGCTTTGTCCTATTGGAACAACTTTTAGAAGACACAGAGGAAGAGACTTTTACTAACTTCATTAGAATATTCAAGAAAACCCAAGTTGAATGGGTTTTCTTTCTTTCTTGGGTTTTCTCAACCCAGGTTGAAAAAGAATGAACAGATGTCTGAAACTCTTTAATTATAATAATTTCCTTAATATTTTGTTATGATTCTATATCATAAGTAACCAGAATTAGATCCCGCAGGACTGAAGTGCAAAGAGTTCTGGGAAAACAGAATTCATGGAAAAGTCTACTAGTGTTTTCAACTGCATCTCAAACACATTAAGATAGTGTTTTTTTAAGTGCCTCCTCTGTTATTGGCATTAATATTAGGGGTGTAATAAAGAAGACTAAAACAAGACCCTGATCACAAAGAACATATAATTTAATAAAATATATATAATCCAATAACATGACAAGATAATATAAAATAAGAGCACATGAATGGTGGAAGTAAGTAAACTCCCACAGAATACAACCTTATGTATCATTTGGAGCACAGAGAAAAGAGAAACATGAGTCACTCTATCTGATTTCATGTGAATTCTGTCTTGAACCAGTGGAAGCTGGGGAGGAAGGGTCAGTTCTTGTTGCTTCTTCTAATGCCTTTGATGTAGAGACCAAGATATATTATAGAAAGTACATTTCTATAGTTCTCCCCAAAAATTCTGTTAGTAATATGGAATATAAATGTCTCAGAATACTGTAAACTCAGAGGACAGGCCCTTTATTTTTGTGAAAAATAAAAATATTAAAACTCTTGAATAAACTGATAATTGTTTTTTTTATTAAATTTGCCAAAAGAGAGAAAAAATAAGTGAAACAAATGAAAACTTTGAGGATTAAAGACAGAATGACAGCCTAGTCAGAGCACATTTAGATTACATTGAGTACCTTCACTCGATAGGTTAGGTAGATGCAAAGGGAACATTCCTGCACTGTGCAAATGCACGGTGGACAATAATGTGAAGTCTTGCATCATTTTGTACAATTGGGGCTGAATTTTCCATCAGAAAAAAATTAATTTCAATTTCTAAATGTTGTGAATAAAATTAGTCTATTTTGGAACTTTAACATATCTATTTGGTTTATACAATCATATAAACTTTGCTATGCTAGGAAATCAAGGCAGTAGAAATTATTAGTATTTTGGTTATAATTGAACAAGAGTATGTGGTAAGACAAATGGATAAATATGTTTTCCACTCAGAAGATATTCTGAAACATTCTTTGAGGTGGTACCAGGAAAGAAAGTTTTAAATTTTGGAGTCCATGTTCTTTTGGTTAGTTATTATAAAAACAACATGATGGGAAATGTTCAATCAAGGATTAATAAATGAGGGCAATTATAAACACAATACTATGTTGCTAAACAAATTAGCTAATAAAACTTCTTTAATGAGGATAACCAATGCTCTAAAAATATACGGTATAATTGGCATTTTCATATATTGCTGATGTAAGGCTTCATTGAAACAGTTGTTCTCTAAAACAATAATATGTATTAAAAGTCTCTATAAACAAACCAACCGACAATAAGTGCTGGTGAGTTTGTGGAGAAAAGGGATCCCTAGTACACTGTTGGTGGGAATGCAGACTGGTATAGCCACTGTGGGAAACAGTATGGAATTTCCTCAGAAAACTAAGAATGGAATTGCCTTTTGACCCAACAATTCCACTGCTGGAATTACACCCTAAGGATCCTGAAACATCAATTCAAAAGAACCTATGCACCCCAATGTTCATAGCAGCACAATTTACAATAGCCAAGTGCTGGAAGTAATCTAAGTGCCCATCAGTAAATGAGTGAGTCAAAAAAGCAATGGTACATTTACACAATGGAATTCTATGCAGCAGAAAGAAAGGAGGAGCTCCTACCCTTCATGACAGCATGGATATAACTGGAGAGCATTATGCTAAGTGAAATAAGCCAGGTGGTGAAATACAACTACCATATGATTACACCTGTAAGTGGAACGGAATCAACAAAACAAACAAGCAAAATAGAACCAGAGACATTAAAATAAAGAACAAACTGACAGTAACCAGAGGGGTGGATGGAGGGGATAACTGGGGAAAGAAGGGAAAGGGTCGTCAAGGGACATGTATAAAGGACCCATCGACAAAGTCAAAGGTGGGTATTTTTCATCATAGTCAATCTATCTGGCATTTCAACAATCTTATTGATATTTTTCAAAATGCCAGCTTTGGTTTCATTCTTTTTTTCTCTATTGTTTTTCTATGTGTCAAGTCTACTGCTATTTCCTTCCTTCTACTTACTTCAGGCTAAATTTTAATTTCCATTTCTTTTCTCATGACTTATGTTTCCTTTACACTCTGGAGCATATTTATAATAATTATTTTAATATTCTGGTATGATAATTCTATTATCTCTGTTATTTCTATTTACTTTTCTTTTTCCAGGCAATGGGTCAAGTTTTCTAGTTATTTGTGTGTCTAGTAATTGCTTAATGGTTGCTGGACTTGTTGAATTGTATGCTGTTGAGTGCTGAACTTTACATTGTTTTTATGATTGTTGGGTTTTTTCTGGTAGAAAGTTATTTGTGGATTGGTTCAATCTTTTGAGACTTATTTTCAAGTTCTTTTAGGCTAGATGGAAAGTAGTCTTTATCTGGAGATAATTTAGCCCCATTTCTAATGTAACTCTTGGGTCTCCATTAAATGTCACAGTATTTAATAAGGCCTCTCTCTTGGCTGAAGGAAATTAGAATGATTTGCAACTCTGAGTTGTATCACTTGTATCACAGTTCCCCAGTAATATTGCTTGCCTTGAGATTTATAATGAGTTTTACCCTATATATGTGTGTGAAATTCTACGCAGATTTCTGGAACTCTTCTTCTGAATAGCTCCTCTTGTGTACTGTCCCCCAAATTTTAAGTGCCTCAGCTCCCTGGAATTGTGATCTTTCTCCTCAACTCAGAGAGATTGCTTAATTCTGAGTTCTCACTTCCTGCATCTAGTCTGAAAATCACCTCCAGACAAAAAGCTTCAATAATGGCAGGTCTTATGTCTCCTGCTCCTCTTTTTTCAGTGATTACAATTTTGTGCTGCCTGTTGTATAATATCTGAAAATAGTTGTTTCCTATATTTTGTTCACTTTTCTTATTGTTACAGGTCAAGGATTAAGTCCAGGCCCTATTTTTTCCTCATGGATGGAACAGAAGTCTCCTCCCTCCACTTTTGACATCTGCCATTCATTTTTTAATTTTTTTCAATTACAATTTACATTCAGTATTATTTTGTATTAGTTTCAGGTGTACAGCATAGTGCTTAAACAGTCATATTCTTCACAGTTTTCCTCCTCTTTTCCCAATATTTCTAGTACCTGACATCCATTCTTCACACTGTAGCCAGAGTGACTTTCTCAACACAAATCTGATCAAATCAGCCACAAACTTGTAGGGCCTAGTCTCATCCCTAGCTACCCTTCTCATATCATTTTTCACCATTTCCTGATTTCTACTTTATGCTCAAGCATTATTAAATTATTTCCAGTGTTCTTCAAGCATGTTGTGGTCTCTCTCACATGTAGACCATTGCACATATTCTTCTCTTGACTTGGGATATTTGTCCTCTACCCACATATCCACTACCCTTGGCTAATATATACTTGTCTTTCATAGTTAATTCATGTTCTTTTCTCAGAGAAGTGTCCCACAAAAGTTGGAATTGGTTTTCATCAGCCTGCTGCTCTCACAATGCCTTGTATTTGCCTTACAATAACCTTCATCATTTTATTATAATGTCTTGTTTAATATCTTATCCATTAGACTATTAAATCAAACTGAAGGCTCAATATCTCTCTCACTAAATCTAAACCTCCAGTGCTTTGTACAGCAGCTGGCAGAACAGCTCTCAAGAAATATTTGATAAATAAATTAATGAAAACATAAACTAATTAACCAAATAACTGATAGTGGGAGGAAGTGAGGCAGAGGGAAGGGGAAAAACAAACAAACAAACAAACACACTAAAGTTAAAAAAAAAACAACAGAAGAATCTGAAGGACAGCACTTTCCCATTTTGTTGACTCTGTGAGTCAGATTTTCCACATGTCATTTAGTTCCTCACTTTGTTTCTCTATGTCGACAGAGGCACTAAGGGGAGACTGATGCATTTGATACTTTTCTCTCTGTGTACCAAGAAGACTCAGCAAATGCTTTTCCATAATGGAGTTTTCAGAAGCGGTCATGATGAACAAAGTTTCACAATCACTGAGTGCAGTATCTGATGATTCTATCACTTTGTCTTGGGCAATTCCATGGAAGACAGAGATCCATTATGCCTTAACCTGTTCTTTGTCACCACTGTTGTTTTAGTGTCTAGGTGAAAGAATGTCCACAGACTTGATAGATATTCACCATCCTAATCAAGTCATGTGAACAAACAAAATTAGATTGTGGCAATCAAAGATCTGGGAAAGAATGTTTAGGACTGAGAGATTTGCATGTTTCATATACAGAAACAATGCAGAGATTGTAACACTTGAATTCAAAAGTTATGTATCCATTGCCTAAAATGTAAAAGTGACCTGCTTATTTGTTGTTTCAGCCTTTATCATTTACCACTTTATCAAATAACAAAATAACATAAAACTTTCCCCCTTAAAATTGTATGCTTTGGTGCTATATTTAGAATGCTCAACTGAAGGAGGTATTTCCAAACAAAAGCTGAGTTTCCTTATGAAACCTTCTTTGGGTGGCAAGAAAATCATTTATTCACTAAAGATTCAGTAGCATCATAAAATACTAGAAAGACCTCAGAGTGTCCTTAGAGACCATATAGTATAACCTCCTATTTTATTTTTTTATTTTCATTTTTTATTGGATTTATTGGGGCAAGATTGGTTCATAAAGCCATGCAGAGTTCAAGTGTAAAACTCAACAAAGCACCATCTGCGCACTTCATCATGCGCCCGTCGCCCAAAGCAAATTCACTTTCTGTCCTCATTTATCCCTTTTGCCCACATCCACCTGCCTCCATCCCCTTTTCCCTCTGGCTATCACCACACCGTTGTCTGTGTCTATGTGTGATATATATCTATACATGCTTTTTTACTTAACCCCTTCACCTTCTTTCATACAGCCCCCCAACCTTTCTCCCCCTGACAGCTAATCCATGTATTCATGCCTCTGCTTCTATTTTGTCTGCCAGTTTCTTTTGTTCATTAGATTACACATATAAGTGAGATCATATGGTATTTGTCTTTCTCTAACTGGCTTTATTTTACTTAGCATAATAATTTCCAGGTCCATCCATGCTGTCACAAAAAGTAAGAATTCCTTCTTTTTATAGCCAAGTAGTATTCCATTGTGTAAATGTACCAATCTCTTATTTTAGAATCACAAAGTGGTTCTTCAACAGCATCCACTGCTGCTTTGAATATTATTTCTCCCTCTGCTATTTGATCTCATTTGACCTCTGACCCATTCATGTTTTTCATCCTTTTGCATTGCATCAGCCCATGTCTCGTTCACCCCACCTATAGCCTGGACTCTCTACAGCAGGCATTTTAGCATGGCTCTAACAAATTAGTTCACCTTAAACCCCTGACCTGATCTGTCCACCATTCCAACTTTCCAGCTCTGTGTCCTCAAAGTCCACTTGGACATTTCTCTGCAATCATCTCCTCTCCAGCTGACATCACCAGTCTGACCCTTTCACTGACTCACAGTAACAAGTCTTCCAACTCTGAGGACTCTACACGCCAGAGCCCTGCTAGCTAACCTCTGGGGGCTCCCGGTGTTGCTCATCGGTTCTTTAATGAATCTTGTACGGATGTTCCACTGCACTCCTCACCCACAGACTCTTAAACTATGGGATTTTGTAAATATCTGGAACCCTAAAGTCCAGAAAATCTAAATCCTTTATTTTACGAATCAGAAAATGGAAGACAGTGCAAGAAGTCACACAGTAATAAAGTTCTGACTATAATCCAGAAAAAGGAAACTCTAATTTCTTATCCCAATTTAGTTCACCTGTGCCTTGACTCTTCAAGTTATAGGTGATCATTAATACCTGTTACACCAGCAATGAATACATCAGAAAAACTCCCTCAATTTCCCAATCTTTAACCCAACATGCTAGAGTGAAAAGAATATGGGCCTTGGTGCCAGAATGACCAGGATCTATAAACAGCTCTGTCCTTTACTATCCTTGTGACTGTGAGGAAGTTACTGAGCCCATTTTGACCTAAATGCCTTCGCCTGTGGAAGAGCAACAACCGACAGGGAATCTATCCAGTAGGGCTTTGTGAGATTCGGGCCTATGAGTGTAAAACAAGTGTAATGGCTGGCATGTAGATGGCAAATGATGGCAGTTATTTTCACTTGTTTCTCTTTTAGCACATCCTTCTCTCCACCTCATGAAGATTGTCTTTGTCTTCATCCATACCACCTCCTTTCAACCTCCTTCCTTCAGAAGTGGCTTCCAACCTTCTTTTCAAAGTGAATCCCTCTTCCTCAGATTATAAATCCATTTTCTCCCTCTTGCTCTGGGTTCTGAGTCATCAGTTGTCTGTTCTCCAGCACCTAATACTCTTTCTCTGGGGAGTCCTGGCTTCTCACAGGCTCAGTATTCCCCTTGCCTGAAAACATGCTCAGAGGAGAGGATGCAGCAGAGCAGGTCCAACAGGAGAGCAGGGAGAAGTAAGCAACAGGCCCTGGACAGAATGGCTATTTACTACCACCATACAGGAATTCTTCCTCCACCCATGTTGGATAAATTTTACCTTATCCAATGGCAAGGTTCTAACTCTCTTATTCCATTCATCACCAATTCCTAAAAAAAGGAGGGGGGTGTAATAAACTTATATATGCCCTTTTATCATTCCTCATTTACTCTTCAATCCATAAATGGCTTGTTAAAACAGATTTCTGGGTCTTAACTCACGTTCTGCAAGAACCACTACTCCAGAGCCTAGCTACTAAAATGTAAGAATGTCCAAACCTGTAAAGTTTTTATAAGAGTTTATTAGAGTTTATTTCAGCCAAACACAGACTATGCCTGGAAGCAAGATCTCAACAGACTGAGGAAAATGCTTCTCAGAATGACAGTTTGCAGTTTCTTTTATGCATTTGGAATTAATGTGGGAACATAAGGAAATTATGTGAAGGTAGGACGAAGCAAGGTGAGAACTGGATTACAGGATAGTTAACAAGTCATGTGCTCTCCTGAGGGTAGTTAGGCTTCCAGGGGTCTGTGGAAGGAATTTCAAGTGTGTTTATCTAGATGCACAGAAACAAAGGACAGGTCTGGCTTAAGACAAAGATAAATAACCCTTTTACTAAAGAAGTTATATATCCAAAGAAACCTGAAACAATAATTCAAAAGAATATATGCACCCCTCTGTTCATTGTAGCATTATTTACAATAGCCAAGATTTGGAAACAGCCCAAGTGCCCACCAGTAGATGAGTGGATAAAAATCCTGTGGTATATTTGCACAATGGAATACTACTTAGCCATATATAAGAAAGAAATCTTACCTTTGCAGCAGCATGGATGGACCTGGAGAGTATCATGCTAAGAGATATAAACCAGTCAGAGACAGACAAGAATCTATTATTCCACTCATATGTGGAATCTAATGAACAAAATAAACTAACAACAACAACAACAACAACAACAAAACCACACTCGTAAACACAGAACAGACTGATAGTTGTCAGAGAAGGGGGGGTTGGGGGGCTGGGTAAAAATGTGAAGGGATTAAGAAAAAACTCATAGACACAGATAACACTATGGTGATTACCAGAGGGGAAGACGGGTTAGGGAGGTAGAAGAGGGTAAAGGATAAATGGTAATGGAAGGAAATTTGACTTTGGGTGATGAACACATAATACAATATACAGATGATATATTACAGAATTGCACAGTTGAAACCTATTTAATTTTATTGACCAGCATCACCCCAATAAATTCAATAAAATTTTTAAAATGGAAATAAAAAGAAGTTATATGCATGGGGCCCAGTTAGGAGTTTATGATTAGATCACCCTGTGAGGTTACTTTTGGTTAGGTTTATTACAGCACCCCCTTTCCATCCACAGAGTGGCCTGTGGACCCGCTGCATCATCCTCACCTGGGAGTTGTCGCAGATGCAGAAATGAGTCCCCATCCCAGACCCACTGACCCAGAACTGGCATTTCAATGAGATTGATGTGACCCGTATGAGCATTCAAGTTTGAGAAGCACACTGCTCTAGATCAATACTTCTCCAACGTGAACAAATGTTAAGATCTCTAAGAAGTTTTTTTTTTAAAAAATACTAATTCCTGGATCCCAACCCCTGAGATTAGGATCTAGATGGACTGGGGTGGTGCCCCAAGCAACAGTATTTTTAAATACCTGAGAATCTTGTGAAAGTGCAGATTTGGATTGAGTAGGTCTCATGTGGGGCTGAGGTTCTGTGTTTCTAAAAAGCTCCCAGGTGTTGCTGCTATTGTGGTCTGGGAGTATGGTTAACTGGCAATCCATTCCAGAAAGAGCCATTAATGCTCTCCTATTCCCCAAATTTGAGCATCTTCTTTCAACCCTCATCCGTCTTCATCTCTTTGCAGCTGTTATCCATTCTCCCTGCTGTAAACACTGGTTCTCAGCCCTGACTGCAAATTGCCATGGCCTGGAGAGTTTTAAAGACTACTAATTTGGGGGTCCCACTCCCAGAGATTCTGATGTAATGGTATGGGGTGCAGCCTAGGAATTGGAATGTCTACATCTTCCCAGAACATTCATGAGAGCAAAGTTTAAGAAGAACTGGTTTAAAACCACTGCTTTCCATGTTTCTGATATACAACATTATTCTATATTTCTTCCTACCTCTCGATCACTTCTCAGTATCTCTCACTTGCTACTTTTTCTATCACCCCAACGGTTTTATTCAGCACCACCACAAACATGACTCTTGTGTCTAAATCCACAAACTTGGTATCTAAGTTCCTCAAACATAATCTCACTTGACGCTCACATTTGGGTTAAAAAGTCTATTCATTCTTGTTGCCACCCGGGCTCAAAACTGGACATGTGGAAAAGTCTAGACACTTAGAGCTTAATTCCTTCTTCAGCTGCCTCCGCCTTGTCCCGCCAGGGCCAGGTTGTACCCTCCCTTCCCCTTGGATGTCTCTCTTGCATGGCTTTTTATTTCCATTTCCACTCTTTCAGGATTCCTGGTCTTTCGTAGCCTCCAAAATTTAGACACCTTAATCAGGGAGCCAGTTCCTCACAGCACCTCCTGGCACCCATTAGCATCCCACTAAAGGAGCGTTCTCCAGGGCCCACCACAGGAATGTTGCAATGAATTATTTTACAAAATAATATCCTCCCACATACATGCCCAGCCCACTTTATCTGGTACATTTCTTTTCTTCACAGCACTTGTCACCTCTAATTATATTATGTGTTGGTTTATTACATTTCTTGTTAAGTATCTGCCTCCCATCCTTGGAGTATAAGCTACACGAGGGCAGATGGTTTGGTTTGTCTCAAAGGCCTATTAGAGTGCCTGGCACTCAATCCTTATTGTTGAATGAATTAATAAATTTCAACCATAGTCAGCAACACAGATATCAGTTAATTATTCATAAATTAGGAGCTCCATGACAGGATTCCCTCATGCCTTTCTCCTCCCTAGGGACAACTCTGGGCTTCAGGAGATGGGAGGGCGACGAGGAGGTGGAAGAAAGAGGCGAGAGAGGAGGGAAGGAGAGGAGGAGGTGGAGAACGATCATCAGACGAGACTCTCCCGGTACTGACTGCTGCAGGTCTTCCTTTGGTTGCGCCCTGCCCGGATGTTGTTGATAAGATGTGGAAATCCCCTGCCCGGTCACTGTTCAGTCCTGACACAAGCTGCAGAGAGCTGTAAAGGACAAGGGCCAACCTACTGGCTGAGGAGGGCTCCACAGGCAAAAGGGACTTCATCAGGGCCTCCCGGCACCAAGGACGCGGCAAGCAATCTTTCTTCTGTGAGATTAACCTGGCGGAGAGCCACAGTAAATACCCAATCTCCCTTACAGGGAGGAAAGATTAAATATCTGATTAAAATTTTTGGCTGCTAATTTATTGAACTTGGATGGATGAACCGTTTGGAAGTCACATGACTTGCCCTGTGTGTCTGCTGTTGTTTTTCCATCTAGAGAGGTCACGGGCAGGAGTGGGCGTGCGGGGGTTGGTGGGCCCAGGGGCCTCTCTCCGATCATCTTTGAACTCTCGGGGCCAGTTCTTTCCTCATTAGTCCTAGAAGGTCCACGCCGGCTCTGGCAGTTTCTGTTTCGACCTCTTGCTTTGTTCTTGTTGCTTTGTAGACTCCGAGCATTTCAGCCCTCCCCCGCCTATTGTTCTGAGCTGCCCAGCGAAATGATGTCATGGGCAGCTAAAAGTATACAGGAAGTCCTCCAAGCTGAATGACTTCGATACATTTGATTCCGTGGACTCTTGCTGCTGGCTGCATGGAAACCACACCCCACAGGCCTGGAGTGGGTGGGGGCAGCCACAGGATTAGAACGTCCCTCCTGTCCTCCGGCCTCTCGCCTGCCCACGCAGCCAGTCAGTCCACCCCTCACCTCCATCCCAGGGCCTTGGAGCGAGGCCAGCGCCAGAGGAGGGAAGGGAAGCTAAGAGAGAGGAAAGCCAGAGGAGTAGGAGGTCAGAGGGAGTTTCCTCAGAAAAACAGGGCCATGGAACTCTCAGGAGAGCCATAGGTCACCTTTACTGGCCTTTGGGTGATAGAGCCAGTCAGTCTGACAGAGCTGCCAGTCATGGCAATGTCCCCCACAAAACAAAGTGACAGAACCACAAGGGACTTGCATCAACTTGCAAACCTCAGTGAGAGTGCTATATTGAGAGTGCTGCCCAGTGGTTCTGAGTAAAGTCAAATACCAGGCAGTTTGTAACAGGACAATAATAACAATATATGTACAGGGCTTTACAATGTACATAGCAGGCTTTTATATACACGACCGTATGAGTCCATCACAAAAACCTTGTGAGCTATTAGCCCCATTTTACCAATGGGTATCAAAAACAAAGCAGAGAATTTTTTGACTTACCCAAGGTCACCCAGCTGTCAAGGGTGGAACCAAGACTCAAGTCCAGATCCCACATACTTCCCAGCATTCCACTCTGTGCTCAAATTGAGGTCCTACTTCCTTACCTCATTCCTATCCCTTATAGAAATGGCCCCAAACTAATCTTTGTCCAGCTATCTAGTTTGTAGCATTGCTCCATCTTATAGAACAATTAGAACTGTCCTTTGTCCTCCACAAATGACACAGGTTTTATGGCTGGCCCTGGTGTTTGTGCCTGTCTGGGCCTGCTCCATCCTCCAAGGCTTTAGAGATGACTGATTTCACAGGTCCACAGACTGGTCCCTGCAAGTGGCCAGGTATTGCCTCGTCATGGTTACATAAACTGAGGACACTGTAGCTCAGTGGTATTGGTGATGAAGTAAGAAAATGTACCCAGATCAGGCACCTGACCTCTCAAACACATAAGGCAGGAGGTCTCAATCTGAGGTACACCCACAGAATCAAAAGGGGGGGGAGATTACATCTTTATTCTCATTATTTTTAATGGAAATTTAGTGCTTCCTCAATTATAAATATAGACAATGAACCATCTTAGTGATATGTTACAGTATCTGCAACTTTGTCACCAATAGAAACCATAAGTTTTTCAAATCACATTTTGGTTGTAGCAGGTATCTCAAAATACAATTCATACTCATCACTACTTAGAATTATGGTAATTATTAGACTTGCTGTTAAATGTTGTTATTTATTGCAGTATTAAGAAAACACATATATTTTACTATCACAAATATATTTTTAAAATAGTTTGTCACGTAGGCCCCTACTCGAATAGAAGGAACTAGCTCCCTTTTAATATTCTTATCTCCACATGCCGCTAATTATTTCACAAGGTGCTTACAGATATTTCAGACTATATGTCCATATAACTGGCTTCCTTTGTAATCTTAAGTATGTTATTTTATGCATTTAAAAACATTATTATGATAAGGATTCCATAAACTTCACCAGGCTACCAAAGGGCTCCATGTATCAACCAAGAGTTAAGAGCTCAGGTGTTATTCTGCTGGAGCTAGAGTGCTGAGGGGTATAAAAGGCTTGATAACCCAACCTGGCCCAACACTAGCTGCTAGGATTTCACTCTAGGTGGGCAGAGCATGGTGGGCAAGAAGCCCAGGCCATGTCCAGGGAGGGACTGAGGAGACCTGGGGAGCTGTGTTCACTGGACATCTCGGAGCATCACTCTGAGATGGCTGCTGTTGAGGCTGATTCACACCTTCACACTTAACTCAAGCAACCCAAGGTGCATGCAATACTGTTCCTCCTCCCTAAACCTCACATAGGCACTCACCAGGGCTGCCACCCTATACCTCCAAGGCTTTGCCTCTGGCTATCTCTTTAACCTTAGAGAGAGCAGAGACAGGATGAGCTGCTCTGTGTACAGTTATCACATCTGATGTCATAATTCACTTAAGTGGCAACTGTACACCAGGTGTTATACAACTCGACAGCCAACTTGAGCACCTCTCCGTGGCCCTCACTTTGAGGACTAGTCAAGCTAGAGGTTGGGAGGGACCTGCATTGTCTGCACAGCCATTGGGGGGTTTTGCCCAGCCCATCTGGCTAAGGTGGTGTGAGCCCACAAGACGTGAATACCTATGCACTATATGCCAGCCTTGCCAGTCTAGATTTTCATTGCTCATGTAATTAGAGTAACTCTAGGTCTCCCCTGTCTAGGCAGACATAGCAACATTCATGGCCAACTCTCATGGAATCATGGCCCGCACCTACATAGAAGGAACCCAACCCCTTTTCAAGATTCTTTTCTCCACCCAGCTCTAATTATTTATTGTAGTCCCTGGGGATGTTCCAGACATTCTTGTGAACCAGTCTAGACTGAGTCCTGACTACCACCCTGCAGCCCAATGTGAGGATCTGGGCCTCTTTTACTGCTCCTTTTGCTTCCTCACACTGTATGTCCATGGCCACTGCACCCCCCTGCTGACCCCTGCCTCTCCTGATTGTGAATCAGCTCTTGGCTACTGGTCTCAGTTCTCCAGGCACTTAGCTATTCAGCTGTTGGCTACAAAATGAGAGTAGTGTCCCCTACCCTCACCCCCACTGCCACCAGCTCCCACTGTTGGTGGACACCTGGCAGGGCAGCCTGGGCTCAGAGACCCTGGACGACCTTATCTTACATAGATAGCCCTTCCCACGCCAGGATATGCGGAGTCCTCCAGAGCAGCAAAGTGGAGACAGGTTCGAGAAAAACCAAGCTGGCCATTTTTAGAATTGCACCTTCTATCCAACTGTAGCTTAATTTGCTTCATTAATGTATCAGATTTATCATGCCTGACACCCCATTCCTTACTCTGAATCATCTCTTAGAAAGATTTGAAAATACTCCCCCGTAATCTCACTTCTGCAGCACTGTTCTGCCCTCCCCATTTTGTTCTCGAGATAAACCTGCAAACACAGGGTCACCTTAAAGGACCCAGTTTGACTTCTTTTATGGGTAAGACCTCTCTGAGCTTACTTTAGTATATGGAGATGGGAAATAGTCATACTCACTTTTAGGGTTGTTTGAGGATTAAGTGGAATACCTAATACACAGCACCTATTACAATGTCTTGCACATAGCTGGGAATTGATGCATTTTAATTCTTACTTTGAATATTGCTTTCTAAACTATGCTTAGGTATACCAGTTGGATGTAAGAAACACTGAGGGGAGGTTTCTGGAATTTCACATTGAGCTTATTGATTAGAAAAATAGTTCTTTGCTACTCACTGTCCTAAAAAAAGAAACATAAGCAATATGAAATTGTTTACATTATGAAATAACAACAGATATATTAATGACTAACCTGCAAAGTAAGATCAAAGTTATACTATGTAATAATAGTACACAGTAAAAAAGAAAAGGAAAAAGAGGCAGGGGCTAGAATTTATATTATTCATGCACTTTAAGTGCCAAGCAATATGCCAACATTTTTCTAATGGTCACTTTACAGTGAGGACACTGAGGCTTTTTACTGTTCTAGAAAATTCTCAATTCCATGCTTTCTTCTTTCACTTTCCTGTGTGTGTCTAAGACTCAGGTTTAACTACCCACTTCCTACATAAATCCAATTCCGTGCCCCATGGTGCCATGCCTCACTGGCTTTATTTCAGGTGTGAAGCACCCTGGTTTACTTGGAGAGATGACCGTAGGCTTCTCTTCGTTGGGCTCCCACTGAGACCAACAGAATGCCCGAGCCTGCACACCAGCAGCGACGTACTGCTGCTGTGCACTGAAGGCATCCAGAGACCTGCCCTGCTTGTCACTCTTCCTTCCTTCCAGTAATTTCAAAGTCAGCATTCATTGTGACCTGCTTTGATTTGGAACCCCTGGACATTCTGAACAATGTTCTACTAATTAAATCTAGTAAAACCCCACTTCTACCAGAGTACTGGGAAGAAAGGGTGGGCAGGAGGACTGATGGGAATCTCCGTTCCATGGCTCCACATGATTTGATTCTGTGACCTTCAATGTCTGAAAAAGAAAGGCGGTTGATTCATAAACAACCAGAGACTAAAATACTTCTGGTTTCCTTTTATTGTACTTCTGGGAACCAACCAATTATGTTCAGAACTCTGGGTGATTGGAAGGGGGTTTGTTGTTGTTGTTGTTTTTAAAGCTTACCCAGGAACCATGGCAAGTTTTCTGGGCTGTTCGTTTTGACATATTTTTTTATCACTCAATCATAAAGGAGTAGAAGAATTTCATCTAGAAAGGAGGAAGCCAATCAGTGGTCAGGTCAAACACCAAGCACAAACATAAAAGCCTGAAGTTCCACACTTCACTGCTGGGCCCATTCCCAGAACAGGACCTGAAAGATGAGAGGCAGCAGGGAGCAAGGCTGGAGGCTCGGCTCTGCTGCAGGACTTGTGATCTCGGGTGGCTGAGTACGCCTCGTGCTTCAGTTGTAAGGGTCACAGTGTTCCAAAAGGAGCCAGAGTTGATGTGGTCATAATACCATACACTTCTATAGCACTCATAGTATTCATAGCATCTTCACAAGCATTATATATTTTGATTGATTCCTCATCAAACACAAAAAGGATTAACCCCATTTCTCATAATGTTGTAGCTGAAAAACCACCAGCACTGATGTTCTTTCGAGAAAGGAAAGTAGGCCTAAAAACAATTAGGGAAAGACATAGGACCACACCTCCCCCAAGAGAACTTTCTCACTATGTGCAGGTTTAGGAAAATGCTCTCTATCATCTTTCTTTCTAAGACATATGCAGGAACATACTGTAGAGTAATTGTTCTTATACATTTATTTTTACTATAATGCTTTATACATGTCAAAACTTGAAGGATATTTCACAAGATCTATTAAAAAACACTTTCTTTACCCATTTTGTGTTTTATCAAATTTGGGATCCCAGCCCTGGCTGGTGTGGCTCAGTGGATTGAGTGCGGGCCTGCAAACCAAAAAGTTGCCATTTCAATTCCCAGTCAGGGCCTGGGTTGTGGGCCAGGTCCCCAGATGGGGGTGTGTGAGAGGCAACCACACATTGATGTTTCTCTCCCTCCTTTTCTCCTTCCCTTCCCTTCTCTCTAAAAATAAATAAATAAAGTCTTAAAAAATTTTTGGGATCCCAATTTAAAGGTAACAGGCAAAATAATGGTAATTACCTAGCATTGCATGCTTATCATTTTACCCTATCTTTCAAGAAAGTCAAAACTAAATTCCATCCTCTAGAATAATTTATACCACCTAACTGCCTGCTAACTATTCCTGTCATTTAGGAAAAAAAAAGGTTTTATTCTGTGATGTATATATGATTGCAACATATTTAAAATTTTTTTGAACATTGATGTGGCATAAACCTTAAATAAATAATGATAGTATATAGATGGCATCAAAAGTCTCCAAGACTAGTATTATATTATAGAGGTTTAGATTGACAGGCAAGAAGACAAAAACAAGAGTTTTCTACTTACTCACAGCAACTTTGTGGCTAACTTTCCTCATTTACAAGAGGTGAGAAGGTGGGACGGGTCTCTCCTGGGAGGCCAAAGGCCTGAAATTGAGCCTTCCTGTGCCTGTAACTTTAGGTGACGCATTTAACCTCCGGAGAGTGTTCATGAAATAGGGAATAAAAACACCTCACTTATTTGAAAACAAGGAATTGGATCAATTTGCTTATAGTTCTTTTTTTTCCTATTGAATTTATTGGGGTTACATTGGTTTATAAAATAATATAGGTTTCAAGTGTACAATTCTAGATTTATGGCCCTTTCATCAAAGCATTTAACTTTAAAACAATCTTGTAGATGAACTCAAACTGAAACCACAAAAATGTGTCTTAAATTTCCTTAACAGTCAAACCTCTACATGGATTTTATACAGATATTTGGGAGAGAGGTGAAGTAAATCACAATCTTTCTGTCTGGCTCTCATAAACAGTTGCTCATCCTAATAAAGTAACCCAAGCACCCGTTATGGATGAAGCACAGGAGATCAAAACTTGCTGCCTTCAAATTGATATTAGAAAAAAAAAAAGACTGGTTGTTGATCTTAGATAAATTTCCACTTCTAAGCACATAGTGTTTTAAACTCCTCCTTTGCTTTTATGTTTCCTAGGTTACCTTAAACTGAACCTACACAAACATCTTATTTGTACCTTCTTCATGTCTTGGATGGAAATGCTAAGCTATCTCAGGTTCCTAAGTAGCCTGCTAGTTCCCTGGGGTAAGCATCTGTTCAGTCCTCATCCCTCTGTCCTCGATGACCCTCAACTCAGCGCCTTGCCTACAGTGCAGACATAGAGAAATGTTCACCTGAACTGATATAACTCCCTTACTTAACTGGCACTTTAGCTTTTAGTAAATGTCTTTTAGCTCTAGTTGGGAGCCAAACTAGAGCTTCATTGAGAAGATTTTAATAACTAAAAATAATACTAAAAGTGGCAAGTCCTGGCCCCAAAGAGATGTCTATCTCAAACTGAAAATAGATGAGAGTGGCCCTGGCTGGCATAGCTCAGTGGATTGAGTGCAGGCTGGGAACTAAAGTGTCCCAGGTTCGATTCCCAGCCAGGGTACATTCCTGGGTTGCAGGCCATAACCCCCAGCAACCGCACATTGATGTTTCTCTCCGTCTCTCTCTCTCTCCCTCCCCCTTCCCTCTCTAAAAAAAAAATCTGAAAATAGATGAGAGTGAAGGGATTAATATGTACAACTTCATATTTACAGAATAGTCACAGAGATGTAAACACAGTGTAGGGAATACAGTCAATATCATAATAACTATGTATACAGCCAAGTGGGTACTTGAAATATTGGGGAATTCACTCTGTAAATTACATGGTTGTCTAACCAATGTGCTGTTTATGTGCAACTAATAAGAAATAATATTGAATGTAAACTGTAATTGGAAAAAAGAATAGATAAGAAACATTAAAATTGCCATTAGAGTTCTGTAAAATGCCCCAATTATTTGTCTGTCTCCATCACTAGTCAGGGGTCCCCTTTGGAGTTCATCTGTCACTTCAGATTTGCATAAGAAAGGCTTCCATTGCAAAGCATCAGAGTTATTTTGCAAATTAAAATTATCCAGGTAATTTGTTCATTTTTATTAGTATTTATAAGTACTTTTTTCCAAAATCACTTTTAATAAAGCTCATTCTTAATAAAGCCTTGCCTTGGAAATTTTTGATGTACTTCTGAAGCAGAAAGTGTAGGGAAATACTGAAGTGTGTAGTTAACCCTAAAAATAAGAGAAGTGGTGTTTATAGGAGATAAACAGTTTGTCCCAGTGTCTCCAGGGTGCCCATGAGGAGGTTTAACTCAGTACTTGGGAAACTTCATATTGATGTAGACTTTTAGTAGCTGTTTTTTCAGTAATCTATTCAATAAAGGGATGCCTGCCAATCTGCTGTAACTTCTCTCTGAACTTTGATAGGGTCTCCATTACCATTTTGTTGCCTCAGAGAAAAGCTGTTTTGCTTTTTACAGAATCTGCTGTAAGCGAAATGCTGTGAGAAAGCCACAGCTCCACATGTAAAACACGAGAGCTCCCTCTACAGAGGTTACCAGCTGAAGTGCCCTACAGCCCGTTGCCCTATGCTGGGACCCAGAATGAAGCCAATAAAACAAAAACAAAAACAAAACAAAAGGAAGCTCTGTTGGCTTCTTTCCATGAGTACATAACAGGGTGGGGATGGGAAGGTAGAACTACTCCATTTACCAAGCAGAGGAGAAGAGTGATGAAACAGAAGTTATTGTGTAAGAGAATGTAGTGTATATAAGCAGATTATTGTTTGTGTTGTATATAAAGCTTTCCTGTAATAACAATGACCAACTTAGTTTATTGCAAGCTATTTGTGTCCTTGGTTTTCTTTTTCTATCTTTCGCTCTCCTTTTAAGTTGGAAAGGCACAGCTGAAGGGGTGTCATGAGGAGGAGGAGGAGGGAGAAAATTATAAAACAATGCCACAGTGAGCCGGGCTTTCCAGCAGCACAGCAGAGGCACGTCCCACCACATTCCTCTGGGCATGATGGGCTGGCCAGATGAACAGCTTCAAGGTCATCAAAGGAAGGAGAAATGAGGAGTTGCCTGAATCTGTGTTGATTGGTGCATTGCACAGAGCAAGGATGAAACGTAAAACTCAAAGGGAAAGGGCAGAGAAGATGAGGAATTATATTCCTGACGAAACTGTGCAGCTTGAGAACTGTGAAATGTCATTGGCAGGTAGCCCATTACCTTTAAGAAAATGTGAAGTATGTGCCCTGCAGACAAAGGGGACCCACTGTAAACATGGCTCAATAACTCTTTCAAAAGGGAGAGAGGGTTTGTATTTACCTTTCAGAGACATTGGGTCACCCTGCCTCACACTAAAAGAAGGAAATGTCTCTAACACCTTAGAATCTTGAGTGCATACCACATACCACAAAACTCGAATATGGCTGAGAACGGGCACAGCGGTCATTGAAAGGTAACTGACTAGGCAGAAGCATGCGTGTGGGTAATACATCCTGATGACTTCCAAAGGTTAACTTCTGTCCTTTTCCCAGAAGTCAGAGTGTATTCCTCTGTTTAAAAGGTGAATATATTATTAGACTCAGACTCTTTATTTAACCTTCACATCAAAAATGAAGAGTGATGAGAGCTTTCTACCTATCCCCCTGGGAGATACAGAGAAAACCTGGAGTAATACCAATGTTTAAATAATTTAATAGGGATTTCCTAGAAAAAATAACATTTGGACATGGACTGAGATAAGATTCCGGAATATGTTTGAGATAGTGTCCTCTTTATTGGGAAGGAGAGAGGAAGAAGGGAAAAAGAAAATTAACTAAGGAGTGAACGATGAATGGCTGACTGGTGAACAGATAAAATCTGGTATATCCATACAATCTAATGTTATTTGGCAATATAAAAAGGAATAAAATACTAATATACACTGCCACATGGGTGGACTTCAAATACACTGTACTAAGTGGGATAAGTCAACGTGAAAAAAATCATCAATTGTATGATTCCATTTACATGAAATGCCCTGCAAAGTAAAGCTACAGAAACAAAAAGCAAAAGAGTGTTTGCCTGGGTCTGGGGCTGATAGTGGGGATTAACTGTAAATAGGAATGGGGATCTTACAGGAGTGACAGGAATGTTCTAACACCGAATGATGGGGGTGATTGCACAACCCAGTAATTTCACTAAAAATCATTGAATTATATACTTTATTTGCAAATAAAATATACCTCAATAAAGTTGTTTTTTCTTAAGTAAATGGATGAGTTGGTAGAGGCAGCCACCAATTTAATTTTATAAGATTTTAAAGAAAGAAGATTTCTAAAAATGAAAAATATATGCCTGCTTCTTTAAACTCCCTTGGGTAGGTCTGTACCTAACCCAACTAATAATAACACTTTTTTTCTTAACTAAAGTATGTCACTTGGTCTGCCCCATATTGGAGTTATTTGTGTATGTACTTGTCTCTCCCCCTGGACTGTGAGGTCTTAGAAGAGAGGCCCCTTTTTGTATTTATTTTCTACCATCCTCAGGGCTATGCACAGTAGCTTTCACAGAGTGGGCACTTAATGAATAGTTTCTGACTTGAAAACATGAGCTTTAAGAAAGGAGAAGGAGCCAAAATGGGGCAAGAGAAAAGGCAAAACATCCAAAGAAGTTAGATATCATGCAAATAGACATGTTTTCTCTAAAAAAACAACTTCCAAATGAAGGCCTATTAAAAAGAGCCTTTTTAGAGAGATTCTAAGTCCTTAAGAGAAGGAAATAAAGAAATGTAAGTAAAAATAAAATATTGGAAACAAAAAATGTATTCCTTAATATATCACAATATTGTACCTCCACTGATGCAAATATTTGTCCTTCCTCTGACCACCACTCTCTCTCCCCCTCCACACAACACACACACACCCAGAAACCACACAGGAGGAGAAGGCAGTGGTAAGCACTGAGAGGCACTCTGAGTCATGGGGTCTGGTATAGAACATGGTCGGCAGATGCCTTAGTGAAGGGACACATCTTTAACTGATCAATATGTATCAGTGAATAAAATACAGCCCTCATGCATGGCATTTTATTGCAAAGACAACCCAGTTGAAACATGACTCTTCTGTGCCACAGAAGATATCTCTGGATTCAAAACCACCAACTAGAATGGTCAGCTACTACCTGTATGTTTAGTTTGATCTCTTTGACAAAGCTTTGTTAAGACTCTAAGATTCAGGAGTTCCTCCAAAGGGCAGGGTCCATGCATTTACCCATGTCTGCAGTAGCGCCTAGGGCAAAGGTCCACATATATAAATAACCAAGTAAACAGTGATCAGATTTAAATTTGAAAAGGAAAAAGAGGGGGGAAAGAAGGGAGGAAGAAAGGGGGGATGGAGGCAACAATCCTTGAAAACAAATATAACCATTAAAGAGGTAGAAAAGTGGCATCAGTTCAATTTCACAGTTGATTAATTTGTGTGGGGAGCTGGGGAAGCTAAGAGATGACAACTATCATGATGTTTTTAAGAGAATTCTTATGAAGAAACAAAGAAAATGCACTTAGATTGCAAAAAAAAGAACTTCAATTAGCCATAAAGCAAACTTTTTAATAAGAGTAACTTAGCCGGTTCTTAAGAGCCAACATACCATTCATCTCTGCAGATGTCTGAGAAGGCAATTATTATTTTTTTTAGTTAGAGTAAATACAGACCTGTCCAAGGCAAGAAGGTAGTTGAACCAGGAACCACTTCTGCTCCCTTTCTGATGTCTGATTTTATTCAATTTTCTAATGCTTATCTTGTAAACATGCTTGTAATAACCTGCCCTCTTGCTAGCACCTTCTTGTAAATGAGATGCCTATCTGGGTTTATCCCAGCTAAATAAACTGAATTCAATAAAACCCATCCTGGGTTATCCTCCAGGAGAGTTATTACTCCACTAACATGCTACTGTTGCTACTGTTACTTAATGCTTTAACTTCTCCTTTAGGCTTGAGTTATGCTACGTTGTTGTATATCTAAGATAAGAGGCTGTCTGGAGTCTGTTCAATGTTATCACATAACATACTGTGACTTTTTTATTGAAGACTCTCCATGAGTACCTCTGCATGGGCGCAGGTTTTATGGAAACCAATTCAGGGACTGTGTGCATGTGTGTGCTCACACATATGTGTGTGTGCACACTCATATATACATATATATTTAATAACACTTGTATTTTTTAAGTTTAATAACTTTTAATATATTAACTGTCATAGCTATAGATGATCAATTATTTATTTCTATAAACTTAGCCTATTGTACTTTATTAATTTTGGCCTTGTGTATACAAAAATATGTAAATATGTATATGTAAAAATATGTAAATATTTCTGTATCAGTTACTAAAATTTGTAAAGACACTAATATAGTTTCTTCTTCTTCTTCTCTTTCTCTCTCTTTTATTGTTGTTTAAGTACAGTTGTCTCCATTTTTCCCCCACCACTCCCACCCACCCCAGCCATCTCCACCTCCCACCCTACTCCCCTTTGGCTTTGTCCAACACATGGATTTTTTAAAGATAAATGCTGAACTGAAAACAAAACCATGATGTCACTCTTCACAGTTAGCTGATAATCTGCATTAATCTGTCAAACCAGTATGCCCTGTGTTGTATTAATCTAGTTTAAGGCTTAAAGTAAGGTCACTAGTTTCTCAAATATACACCAACACAGTGGGAGCCTTCTGTCCTCTCACACTGGCCAACCCGACCTCGGCCCAATTTCTGCCACTCAGGTCCTTAGAGATGCAGCAGTTCCTAAACATGAAGTCCCTAGACTGCTAGGCCTTCACAAAGTTAAAAACAGGGTGTGCTGATGAGAGAGTGCCAATGTTTCCAACAGCCAAATGGAAATTTTACACTTCCTGAGAAGGCTGCAGTGAGCAGCCAGCCTGCCTTCTTTGATTTTGAAACTTATCAACTCCTTGAATAATCCAGATTATCTCATACATAGAAGCTCTTGTTGTCATCATAAATGTTTTTGATAACTCAATTATTGGGGGAGTCTCATTATTTCTTAAGATTTAGTCTGATCAACAAAATAAACAAGCAAGCAAAATATAAACAGAGACATTGAAATAAAGAACAGAGTGACAGTAACCAGAGGGGAAGGGAGAAGGGGATAATGGGAAAAATAGGGAAGGATCATCAAAGAACACACGTACAGGACACATGGGCAAAGCCAAAGGGGGGTAGGATTGAGGGTGGGAGGTGGAGATGGGTGCGGCAGGGTGGGGAGTGGAGAGGGGAAAATGGAGATAACTGTACCTAGAAAACAATAAAAAAAAAGAAAAAACTTAGTTTGATAAGAGAAAAGTATTTCAAAAGGCAGAACCCCCCTCAAAAAAACTATGTAAGTTCCCTGGTGATAAAAAGGTTTGGTACCCCCACCATGAAAACAGCTACAAGGGATGGGAGAATGTTGGCCTGGGAACCAGAATGTATTGAATGAAAGCACACCCAGATGATCTTGTGAAATAAAGTCCAACTAAAAAAAAAGTAAAAATACATGCTATAGGTCTTCCATTTCCTGCCCCATGATTCAGGGTCCAAACATAGCATGAACTTGAAAAATCTACAGCTATTTCTGTTTTTAAATTATTGTATTTTTTCCATCACCATTTATCCCCCTTATACCCTCTTCCATCTATACTTATGACCCTCCTCCCCACAATTACCACACTGTTGTCCATGTCCATGAGTTTTCTTTCTTTTTTTGCCCAAAACCTTCATTCTCCTAATGCCCCCAGAGCTGTAAGTCTGCTCTCTATCTATGAGTCTCTGTATTTTGCATGTTAGTTCAGTCTGTTCATTGGATTCCACATATGAGTGAAATCATATGGTAACAACTATTTAGCACACAGACCCAGATTTTTGCCAGACAAATGTTCCACCTGCCTTTCTCCTCATCTTCTTATATCCATTCAGAGAATGCAACTTCCAGGAAAAAATTATGCAATAAGTAGGTGGAAGCATTTTTATGCTTCCAACCAGGGGATAAGAGGGGGAAATGTCACCAGCTTTTTGCTGTGCAGGGACTGTGGGTTTTAGTGTGCTCCACCAGTTTTGAGTATTGAGGAAACAAATAATTGGTAAGAAAGCTGCCACCTCAATAAAGCAGCAATGCCATGAGAGAGTGGCAGCTAGAAACTGGAAATTAAATGAGTTGTCCTCTAAAAAGTTGCTCTCTAAGCTGTAGATAAACACATGTGACCATCACATGATTTTAATAGGTTGAAAACAGGAAAATCCACATATTATATGTGGTATATACATAGAATGGAAAAGTATTTGGTCATAAAAAGGAGGGGCAGACTGACATGTACTATAAAATGGATGAACATTGGAAACATGTTAAGTAAAATAAACCAGATGCAAAGGATCACATATTCTATGATTCCATCTATACAAAATATTTAGAAAAGGTAAATCTTCAGAGACAGAAATTAGAATCATGGTTGCCCAGGGCTAGGAATGGATGAGAATGGACTGTGAATGGACACAGAGCTATTTCTGAGGTGATGTAAATATTCTGTCACTGCATTGTGGTGCTGGTTGCAGAACTGTGTAATTTACTGAAAGTCACTGAGTCGAACATTTAAAATTGGTGAATTTTATATGTAATTTATACCTCAATAAAGCTGTTAAAGTATTTTTTAAAAATTTAAATCATATAACATGTTCACTGCTGCATCCTCAAGCACCCAGCACAGTTCCTGCCACATAGTAGGTGCTTAATACATGTTTACTAAATAAGTGGATGGATAAATAAATTAAATGACCATCAAAGAGCACAAAAAAACAATTTTGTGATTTACAGAAAGACCTGTGTATAGTGTTGAAAAGATTAATTATATTCATGGCAAGAAATTTATGAAGACTTAAACTGAGGTATTCTGGCTTTAAAAAATTGTTATATGTAAGAAGAATTGCTATAAGAATTTAAAATAAATGAAAGCTTACAAAGGGTAGCTTAATGTTTCTTCTATGCAACAGTAAATAGTGGAAGAGAGTGGAGGAACATATACAAAAATTTTAAGGGAAAAGGGTGACCTACAAATATTTTCTTCCCCAACTAACTCATCTTTCATGAGAAGGACATTTTCATAGATATAGATATAGATATAGATGATATAGATATAGATATAGATATAGATATAGATATAGATATATAGATATATGTATAGATATACACACACACACATACACATACAGACTATATAACCCTCTTGAAAATGTTGACAGAGTAGACTAAGAGAAGCTACAGTAACTAATAACCCCTAACCTTAGTGGTTTAAAACAATGCAGGTTATTCTTTGACCACACTTAGTACCTATTGTGGGGCATGAATTGAAATCAGCTGCTGATTCTTATTACTCAAAGATCCAAGCTGATGTACAAGTTCCGTCCTGAAACTTCATGGAGGAAAAGAGAGCTCTGGAGAGTTCCCATGAGCAAGCCCATTCACAACTCACTGGCTAGCATTAGTCACATGGCCTCACCCAACCAAAAAAAAAAGGAGCTAGAAAGGAGCATGTGTTTAGAACTCTGGAGGGGTGGAAAAGGAAGATGGACTAGTAAAGGACCCTAGAACTGGAGGAACAACATCAAGGCAAAGCACCTTACAACCAAGCCCTCCTCCACCCAAGAACACAATGATGCACATCCAACATATCCTGACTCCCAGCCCAGCAACAGAAGACAGACCAGGTAGGCTGATTCCTTCCCCAGATTGATCAGGGGTCCCTTAAAAACACCAAGTGAGCCTAACAGCTTGGGCAAGACATAGAGGGGGCAGTGTTAAAGGGAACCCTGTTGACAATATGAGGCCAGGGCAGCTAGTTCCTTCCACACCATGCCTGACACTCTGTTTCTCCTACAAAGAGGCATTGCATGGCCAGGCATTCAGCAGGTGTGCACCACCAGTTCAATGCCACACAGGAAGCCTGCACATCCTGTGGGCCAGAAATGCCTTTCCCCCACCTTGAGGCACCCAGAAGCTCAGCCTTTGGAAGCACTTTCTGCCCTTTTAGGCAGCACCTGCAGGGACCAGTAGGAGCCCCAGAGGCACCAGACCAACCAACAAGACTAAAATAACACCACAGGGCTCTGGAAATTAAATTGTCATTTAAACCACAGCCCAAAACATAGGCCTGGACTGGCACGCTAAACCTAAACAGGGTGACTGCCCAACATAAAACTTAAATAAGATCTTAACTATCCAGGATGCAATAAAAAATTACCAATTATACCAGGAACCAGAAGAACCACAAATTGAATGAGAAAGGACAAGTGATGTTAACACAAAGATAAATAAGATGTTAGAATGATCAAACAAGGATTTTAAAGCATTCATCATAAAATGCTTCTACCAAGAATTACAAATTCTCCTGAAACATATGAAAGAACAGAAAAGCTGAATAGAGAAATTCAAGACATAATAAAGAATGAAATGGGAATTATAAAACTGAAAAATACAAAAACAGAAATAACTTACTGAATAAGCTCAGCAGTGGAGTAGCAATGAAAGAAGACAAACTCAGTGAACTTGAAAACAGATCAATAGGATGTACCCAATCTAAATAAAAAAGAGAAAATAAACTGATGAAAAATGAACAATGACTCTAGAACTTGGAAATATGACAAAAGACTGAACATTTCTATCTTGTTTCCAGAAGGTAAAGAGAGTGTGTTCAAGGGATATTCAAAATAATAATGGCTGAAAACTTCACAAATTTGGTGAAAATCATACACCTACAGATTGAAGAAGTTTAACTACAAATAGAATAAACCTAATGAAATTCATGTCAAGACACATTATAATTAAACTTCTGAAAGCTAAAGAGAAAGAAGCTCTTGGACTTCTGGCCAAGATGGAGGCATAGGTGGACGCACTGTACCTCCACGCACAACCAAGATTGGAACAATAACAATTTAGAGGCAGAATAACACCCAGAACTGACAGAAAATTTATCTGAATGGAAGTCGGACAACCAAGAAGTTGAAAGAGACCCATTCATCCAGACTGGTAGGAAGGGTGGAGACAAGGAGCTGGGCGAGGGTCTCGGCACTGAGAACAGGGAGAATTGGGTGCATAAGGCAACCGGGAGCGTGTAAGGCATCTGGGGCGCGCAAGATTGCAGCAGGTGGACCCTGAGTACGAAAGCAGCAGCTGGCAGACCCAGTGAGGCAGCGATTGTGGAGCAGGGCAAAGCATGCAACCCAAGATCCCAGGGAAGGGACTGAGGTCCCACGGAGAACGGAGCTACTGCCATTGTTCCCTCTCGACCCCACCCTCACATACAACGTCACGATCTAGTGACTGGGGTGCCCAGCCCTGGTGAACACCTAAGGCTCCACCCCTCACCATAACAGGAGCGACCAGACCCCCCCCCCAAAAAAAAAATAGAGAGAGAGAGAGATGGCTCAAACAGAAGAACAAATAACTGCCCCAGAACTCATCCTTTTGAGCGACTAAGAGATAGCTAACCTATCAGATGCATAGTTCAAAACACTGGTGATCAGGAAGCTCACAGAACTGGTTGATTTTGGTCACAAATTAGATGAACAAATGCAGGTTACCATAAAAGAAATGAAGGAAAATGCACAGGGAACCAATAGTGATGGGAAGGAAACTGGGACTCAAAACAATAGAGTGGACCAGAAGGAAGAAAGAAACAACCAAACAGGAAAGAATGGAGAAATAAGAATTCAGAAAACAAGGAGAAGCTTAGGAACCTCCAGGACATCTTTAAACTTTCCAAGATCTGAATTATAGGGGTACCAGAAGGGGAAGAGGTAGAGCAACAGATTGAACACATATTTGAACAAATAATAAAGGAGAACTTCCCCATTCTGGCAAAGGAAATAGACTTCCAGGAAGTCCAGGAAGCTCAGAGAGTCCCAAAGAAGTTGGACCCAAGGAGGAACAGACCAAGGCACATCATAATTACACTAGCCAAGGTAAAAATGAAGGAGAGAATCCTAGAAGCAGCAAGAGATAAGAGGACAGTCACCTACAAAGGAGTTCCCATCAGGCTGTCAGCTGACTTCTCAAAAGAGACCTTACAGGCAAGAAGGGGCTGGAAAGAAGTATTCCAAGTCATGAAGGACAAGGACCTACATCCCAGATTACTCTATCCAGCAAAGCTTTCATTTAGAATGGAAGGGCAGTAAAGTGCTTCTCAGATAAGGTCAAGTTAAAGGAGTTCATCATCACCAAACCCTTATTTTATGAAATGCTAAAGGGACTTATCTAAGAAAAGAAGATTAAAAAAACATTTATAGTAAAAGGACAGCAAACTCACAGTTATTAACAACCACACCTAAAGCAAAACCAAAAGAAACTAAGCAAACAACTAGAACAGGAACAGAACCACAGAAATGGAGATCACATGGAGGCTTAGCAACAGGGGAGTAGGAGGAGGAAAGAGGGGGGAAAGGTACAGAGAATAAGTAGCATAGACTGTAGGTAGAAAATAGACAGGGGGAGGGTAAGAATAGTATGAGAAATGTAGAAGCTAAAGAACTTATAAGTATGACACATGGACATGAACTAACGGGAGGGGAAGTGGGTGGGAGAGGGTGTACAGGGTGGAGGGGAGTGAGGGGGGAAAATTGGACAACTGCAATAGCATAATCAATAAAATCTATTTAAAAAAAAGAAAGACAAGCTCTTGAAAGAATCCAGAGAAACATCTTACCTATAGGAGTAAAGAATATTTGGATGACACTGAATTTCTCATTTGAAACCAAAAGCCAGAGGAAGTGACATGTTTTTCAGGTGCTGAAAAAAGAACTGTCAATCATGAATTCTATATTTTATATGTGCTTCAAGAATGAAACAGAAATAAAGATATTCTCACATGAAGACCAGTGAGTAGAATTTATTAGAAGACCTACCCTTGAAGAATGGCTAAAGGGGATTCTTCAAACAAAAAGGGAATGATAAAAGAAGAAAACTTGGAGCATCAGAAAGGAAAAAGAACGATGAAAAGAACAGAAGTGTGAATATATATGATAGACTATCTTTTTCCTCATGAATTTTAAAAATCATATGTTTAATTATTGAAATAAAAATTAAAATACCATGTGACATTTAAAAGTGGGCAGGTAAAGGAATGTAAATGAAAATAAGATTTCCACATTTCACCAGAAGTAGTAAAATATTGAGACTAGAATGTGATAAGTAACATGTATATATTGTAATACCCAGAGCAACTACTAAGAAAATTATACAAAGGGATATACTCAAAAACATTATAAATAAATCAAATGGTATCCTAAAAAACTATGTAAGTAACTCATACAAAGGAAAAAAATAGGGAATCAAGAAACAAGAAAACAAACAGAAAATAGGAAACAAATGGCAAACCTAAAAGTCTTAGCAATCAATAATTATCCTAAATGTAAATGGTCTAAATACACCAATTAAAAGGAAAAGTATAAATATACTAAACATGCAGTTACCATAAGACCCTAAAACTGCACTCTTGGGCATTTATCCCAGAGAAGTGAACATTTGTACTCACATTAAAAAAAAACACAAAACCCTGTATACAAATGTTCATAGAAATTTTTTGTAGTAGCCAAAACCTGAAAACAGCCCAGCTGACCTTCGATAGGTAAATGGTTCAAGAAAGCATTCATACCATGAAACACTACCGAGCAAACAAAAGGAACAAACTATTGATACCCACAATGTGAATGAATTTCAAGAGAATTGTATGGAGTTATAAAAGCCAATCTATAGCCTATTAAGGGAATACTAGGTCATGGCCAATGGAGGAGTATTGTATAAATGTAAGTAAGGTTTAATATTAGAAAGCATACTAATAAAAATTACCATATTAATACAATAAAAATTAATTATTTTGTATATGCTTAAAGGGAATATTATATAATTCAACAACTACTGCTGATAGAAACAAAACTGCCCAACAAAATAGAAATACAATGTTCAGTGATTAGGATAGGCAAAACTGCTGTACCAAATGTAGCCAAATAGTAATGACTGTATTACAATAAAAGCTTATTTATAATTCATGTAAAAGCATAAGATAGATGTTCTTTTTTTAATCCTGACCTGAAAATATGCTTATCAATTTTAGAGAGAGGGGAAGGAAGGGAGAGAAACATTGATGTGATGGAAACATCAATCAGTTGCCTCTCGTGTGCCCTCTGACGGGGGACCAAATCTGCAACCTAATCGGGAATCTAACCTGTGACCTAACAAGTGAACCACACCTGCCAGGGCCTGAGATGAATGTTCTTGATTTCCGTCTAGAAATCATGACTAAATGACCCAGATTCCTTCCATCTTGTGGATCTTGCAGCTCTGCAATCTCCTAGGACCATATTCTTCTCTGTATCCAGCCAGCAAAAAAAAAGGCAGAGTTTGAAAATTGTTGAAATTAATATAGGCTAAGCATGAAAGTCACCAATCACTTTCACCTACAGTACCTTGGAGAGAATTTAGCAACATGATCAAATCTAACTGCAGATGAGGTTAGGATATATAGCCTACCTCTGTTCCCAGGAGAAAAAGAAATGTCATTTTCTTTAACTGGATAAAATATATGAATACCCACCCAAAAGATAGCATCACATTTGGGAAACACACAAAAAATAACACCCCATTAAATTTAAAAACAATAAAAGAAGGAACATTTTTATGTGTGGTTCTGGGTGAAGCAGTTAACACAAACATAGTATATTAGAAATATAAAAATTAGAAAAGAACAGGCAATATTACCTTATTTTTAGGAGTTATAATTATTCACCTGAAGGGAAAAATAACCAACCAAAAATTATTCCAAGCCATAATTCAAAAAGGGAATGTACATATAAAATTAATATAAAAATCATTAATCTTCAAACAAAAATAACTAGAAGATATGTTTGAAGGGAAGGTCACAATTAAATAACAAAGAAAAAGAAAATACCTAGAAAAAGTCTTTTTTTAAAAAAGTGGTAAGATCTACATAACAAGATGTTTATAATTCTATTGAAAGAGAAAAACGGATAAAGCTATGAACTAAAGAAAAGACACAACAGGGTTTGGGGTGAGAAAATAAAAAATCATAAAACAGCATTTCCTCAAGTTAATATGTATATTTAGTAAAATCCCATTTCAAAATACCAACAGGTTTTTGGGCTGAGAAGGAAAAGAGGATTAGAAAAGTTGATTCTCAAACTTATATGGACAGAATAGCCAGGAAATTAAAGGAAAAAGAAGTTATGGGTATTTATTAGTTATTGTTAAAATTAATAAAGAAATTCAGTAAAGTTGCAGGATACAAAATCAATATACAAAAATCTGCTATATTTCTATACACTAATAACAATCAGAAGGAAAATTTAAGAAAACAATCCTATTTATATTTGCATCAGAAATAAATGAATACCTAGAAATAAATTTAACCAAGGAAGTGAAAGATCTATACACTAAAGAGTACAAAATATTGATTCAAGGACTTCCAGCTAAGATGGAAGCATAGGCAGATACACTTTACCCCCTCACACAACCAAAAGAAGGACAAAAACAAATCTAAAAACAAAAAATAGCCAGAGCTGCCAGAAAATCAAACTGTATGGAAGTATGACAACCAAGAAATTAAAGAAGAAACTTTCATCCAGATTGGTAGGAAGGGTGGAGATGGGCAGCTAGGGTGGAAAGGATGTGTGGCAAGCTGGAGGCTCGAGGACCAGGGTGGGCAAGGCAGCATCTGGTGGGCTGGGTGGTCCCACATTTGTGTGCAGATAAACCAGGACAAACAACTGGGGAATGAGCAGACCTCATAACCCAGGGTTCCAATGAGGGAAAGTGAAGCCTCAAAACCTCTGACTGAAAAAACCTGTGGGAGCTGTAGCAGCAGAAGAAACTCCCCTCCTCATAGGAGAGTTCATTGGAGAGACCCACAGGGTCCTAGAATGTACATGAACCCACCCACCTGGGAATCAGCACCAGAAGGATCCAATTTGCTTGAGGGTAGTGGAGGAAGTGACTAAAAGCCAGCCAAGAGCCAAGCAAGTGGCATTGTTCCCTCTTGGATCCCTCCCCCACATACAGCATCATAACATAGCAGCACTGTGTGTTTCCTCACCCTGGTGAACACCTAAGGCTCCACCTCTTACTACGTAACAGGCCTGTTGAGACAAAAAAAAATATGGCCCAAATGAAAGAACAGGGCAAAACTCCATAAAAAGTACAAGTAAATGATGAAGAGATAGCCAACCTATCAGATGCAAAATTCAAAACACTGGTAGTCAGGAGGGTCACAGAAATAGTTGAGTATAGTTGCAAAATAGAGGAAAAAGTGCAGGCTATGAAAAGTCAACTAAAGGAAAACGTACAGGAATCCAACAGTGAAGGGAAGGAACCTGAAACTCAAATCAACGATTTGGAACAGAAGGAAGAGATGAACATTCAACCAGAACAGAATGAAGAAACAAGAATTCAAAAAAAAAAAATGGGGAGAGGCTTAGGAACCTCTGGTATAACTTTAAACATTTCAACATCTGAATCATAGCAGTGCCAGAAGAAGAAGAGGAGGAGCAAGAAATTCTAAACTTATTTGAAAACATAATGAGGAGAACTTCCCCAATATGGCAAAGGAAATAGACTTCCAGAAAGTCCAAGAGGCCCAGAAAGTCCCAAAGAAGTTGGACCCAAGGAGGAACACACCAAGGCACATCATAATTACATTAGCCAAGGTAAAAATGAAGGAGAGAATCCTAGAAGCAGCAAGAGAAAAGGAGACAGTTACCTACAAAGGAGCTCCCATGAGACTATCAGGTGATTTCTCAAAAGAAACCTTTCAGGAAAGAAGGGGCTGGACAGAAGTATTCCAAGTCATGAAAGGCAAGGACCTACATCCAAGATTACTGTATCCAGCAAAGCTGTCATTTAGAATGGAAAGGCAGATAAAGTACTTCCCAGATAAAGTCAAGTTAAAGGAGTTCATCATCACCAAGCCCTTGTTATATGAAATATTAAAAGGACTTATATGAAAAAAGAAGGTCAAAAGTATGAACATTAAAATGACAACAAACTCACAACTATCAGCAACCAAACCTGAAAAAAAAACCAAAAAACCAAAAATGAACTAAGCAAACAACTAGAACAGGAAGATTCACAGAAATAGAGATCACATGAAGGGTTATCAATGGGGAGGGGGAAGGAGAAAACAGTGTAAAAGATACAGAGAATAAGCATAAATGGTAGGTACAAAATAGACAGGGGGAGGTTAGCAATAGTATGGGAAATGGAGAAGCCAAAAAAATTTATATGTATGACCCTGGACATGAACTAAGGTGAGGGTATGCTGGTGGGAGGGGGGTATAGGGTGGAGGGGAATAAAGGGGAGAAAAAATGGGACAACTGTAACAGCATAATCAATAAAACATATTAAAAATAAAATTAGAAGTATAAGATATTAATGAAAGAAATTGAAGAAACACATAAGTTGAAAAAGTAGATATTTCATGGTCATGAATTGAAAGAATTAATATTGCTAAAATGGCCAGAGTGCCCCAAACAATCTATAAATTTAGTACAATACTTATCAAAATTCCAATGGCATTTTCCACAAAATAAAACAGTCTTAAAATTTGTATGGAGCCAACCACAAAAGACACTGAATAGTCAAAGAAATCCTAAGAAAGAAGAACAAAGCAGGAGGCATCAGATTATTTGATTCCAACATCACAAAGCAATTGTAACCAAAATAGCATGGTACTGGCATGTAAACAGACACTAGATCAATGGAACAGAATTGAGAACCCAGAAATAAACTCACATATATAGGTCAATTCCTTTATGACAAAGAGCCAAGAATATACAATGAGGAAATAACAGTCTCTTTAATAAATTATATTGGGAAAACTGGACAACCACATAAAAAATGAAATTGGACCACTATCTTACCCCATACACAAAAATTTAACTCAGAATGGATTGAAGACCTGAAAGCATAAAACTGAAACCATAAAAATTCTAGAAGAAAAAATAGGGGTATGCTCCTTGACATTGGTCTTGCCAATGATTTTTTTTTGGATCTGATATAAAGGTAACCAATGCAAAAATAAACAAGTAAGCAAACTAAAAAGTTTCTGTACAGTAAAGGAACACATCAGCAAAATGAGAAGGCAAACTATTGAATGGGAGAACATGGGAAAACATTTGCAATCATATATCTGATAAGGGGTTAATACTAAAAATATATAAACAAAAAAATAAAAATATAGAAATAACTCATACAACTCAATAACAAAAAAGTCCAATTTAAAAGGGGCAGAATATCTGAATAGGCATTTTCCAAAGAAGACACAGAGGTGACCAATGGCACAATAATCCTTTCTTATCCACAGTTTCACTTCCCATGGTTTCAGTTATGTGTCATCAACTGTGACCTGAAAATAGTAAATTAAAAATCTCAGATATTTATTTATTATAAATAAATAGTTCATAAGTTTTAAATTGTGTACCATTCTTAGTAGTGTGATGAAATCTTGCACTGTCCAGCTCTGTCCTGCCTGGGGCACGCATCATCTCTTTGTCCAGTGCATCCTTCTGTACACACTGTTAGTCACTCAGTGGCCATCTTGGTTGTCAGATAGACTGTCCTGGTATTGCAGTGCTTGTGTTCAAGTAACTTTATTTTATTAATAATGGCCCTGAAGCACAGGAGTAGTGATGCTGGCAATCTAGACATGCCAAAGAGAAGCCTTCAAGTGCTTTCTTTAAGTGAAAAGGTGTGATAAGTTGCTAAGCTATTTTAAGTGAAAGAAAAAACAAATCTCATAACCTTTATATAGTATATTGTTATAATTATTCTATTTTATTATTAATTATTGTTAATCTCTCACTATGCCTATAAATTAAGCTTTACCTTAACTATATATGTACAGGAAAAAGACATAGTATATAGAGGGTTTCTACTATCCATGGTTTCAGGCACCCACTATGGGGCCTTGGAACACATCTCCTGGTGGGTAAGAGGGGACTACTGAAAAGATGCTCAGGACCACTAATCATTAGGAAATTGCAAATTGAAACTACAATGAGATATCACCTTATACCTGTTAGAGTGTCTATCATCAAAATGACAAGCAGGAACTAGTGTTGATGCGGATGTGAAGAAAAAACAACCAGTGTACACTGTTGGTGGGAATGTAAATCAGTACAGCCACTATAGAAAACAGTTTGGCAGCTCCTCAAAAATTTAAAAATAGAACTACCATCTGATCCAGCAATTCCGCTTCAGGGTATTTATCCAAATAAAATGAAAATACTAACTCAAAAAGATATATGCCCCCCATGTTCACTGAAGCATTATTTACAATAGCCAAGACAAAAGCAATCTAAGTGCCCATTGATGGATGAATGAAAAAAGAAAATGTAGTATAAATATACAATGAAATGATATTCAGTCATAAAAAATGAAATGATGCCATTTGTGACAACATACATGTAATATGAGGGCATTATGTTAAGTGAAATTAGAGAAAGACAAATACTGTATGATCTCACATAGGTGGAATGGGGGTGGGGGATTGGCAAATGGATAAATGGGGGTCAAAAAGTACAAACTTGCAGTTGTAAAATATACAAGTCCTGGGGGTGTAGTGTACAGCATGGAGACTACAGTTAACAATGCTGTATTGCATATTTGAGAGTTGCTAAGAAAGTAAGTCTTAAAAGTTCTTATAAAAAAAAAGAATTGTGACTATGTGACTTTGTGACTAATATATACCTAATATTAGAACATTAAAATAGCATGTATATTGGTTTCCTTTGCTTCTATAATAAATTTCTACAAACCCAAACAACATAAATTTATTATCTTACATTTCTGGAGGTCAGGAGTTCCAAATGAATCTCCCTGGACAAAAATCAGGTGTGAGCAGGGCTGTGTTCCTTTCTAAGGACCCTGGGGGAGAATTTGTTTTCTTACCTTTTGTACCTTCTAGAGGTCATCGATTTCCTTGGCTCCTTGGCTCCTGCCTTTGTCTTCAAAGCCAACTGTATTGCATTTCTCTGACCATTTCTCTGTAGCATGTCTACCTCTTACTCTGAACACAGATGGAAAAGTTTCTATGATTTTTAGGGCCCATGTGATTAAATTTTGCCCATTCAGATAACCTAAGAAAATCTCCCCATTTCAAGGTTTTTACCTTTATCATATTTGCAAAATCCCTTTTGTGATGTAAGATAACATATTAATAGGCACCAGGAATTAGGATGTGGACATCTTTGCAGAAGGGCAATTCTGCTTACCATAGTATGTTTCTAATTCATGTATAGACAGAGAAATGAAATGTAATAGAAAATATCACAGAATTATTACAGAAATGCTATTAGTAGGCCATAATAAACATAAAGAGTTAGTCTAATTTAAATCAGTGGGGAAATGGTTGCTTATTCAATAATTATTATTAAGATAACTCAATTACAATTAGAATTTAATTACATTGGATACCAACCTCATATGCTACAATAAAATTAATTCCATATGTATCAAAAATTTAAATGTAAAAAAAAGTTAAACCATAAAAAACTAATATAAACTATGGAAGATTTTTTATATTCTCTAAGAGAGGAAACCGTAAAATAATATATTGATAAATTCAGCCACATAAAAATTTAAGTCTATATGGTAACACAATATCATAAACAAAATCAAAACACAAACCACAAACTATATTTTTAAAAATTGTAACTCATTTTATTGCATGAAGTTAATTTACTTAATATATAGAGCCCCTACAAATCAATTAAAATAACTGCTCATCAAAAAAATTATGAAAGTTATGTATAAATAATTCACAGAAGATAAATTCAAATGTCTCTTAAACACATGAAAATATGTTCAACCTCACTGATAAGCAAAGGTGTGAAAAATTACCCTAAGACAATACTTTTATCCAGTGACAGCAATGAGAAACGAATCTGATAACATAGTTTGTTAACCTGGGTAGAGTGCACAGCGCTGGAGTAAGTGTTAATGGATAAAACCTCCGTGAAGAGTAATTTGCAACATCTACTAAAATTTAAAATGCACATATACTTTGACAAAGCAATTTTGTTTCTACAAATTTTGCTGCAAAATACATATGGGCAAAATATGATGTGTACAAGAATATATTCATTCAGAATTGTTTGCTATAGAAAAATATTAGACATAAACAAAATATCCACTAACAGGTCTCAGGTTAATTATGATAATCCATATATTCAAATGCTCTGAAACACTCCTCAGTGATCAAAAAGAACGAGGTAGCATCTATACACTATTACAGATGAATTTCCCAGATAAATTTTAACTTAAAAAATGCAGAACAGCATATATGGTATGCTAACATTTCTATTAATTACAGTTTAGTTTCCTAGACCAAGTAGGAATAATTTTTAAAATATGTTTCTCTCTTTTTGCCTTGAGTCATCAAAAGTTGATCACAATTACATTTCTGATACTAAATGTTATTGTTAAAAATCATCTTTTAGGCATGCTAATAGAATATCAAGTGTAAGCCAGCAGAATTTGTGTGGGTAGCTTTCCCTTTTCTTACCTCCTTTCCCTAGCAAATATTCTGGGAAATGAGGCACTTTTTTTTCCTGAATTTTGTGTGCTTCACTGTGACATCATTTCTTCTTCTTTCACCCGATACTCCCAACTTGACCCATAACCCAAAACACATTCTTTACCCATTGGAATTTAGAGTTTCAAGAAAATGTTTTTTTAACCAAACAAAAAAAGCTTCAATCTACAGGTTAATTTTCATACTTTCCTAAATGTTTTTTGCAAGCTCATTTGGCAAAGTGTCTAAAATGTTTATAGACTGTTGCCTCACCTGACAGAGATGCTATATAGTATGAATAACTGGAAAGAGAGACTTCCTGTTGTTAATGGGTACATTGGTCTTCAAGACCTGTTTTCCACAATGATTGTTGACTCCATTTGCTCGTTTCATTTGCTAACATGTCCCACATTAGAACATGACTCAGCAAAGTAACAGAGCTACAGTCTTTAACTCTTGATCTGGTTCATGCTCAAATCTTTGTCTGCCAGGAAATGTGATTGTTAAAATGAAAGTCCTGGAACAGATGAGGAAGGACACTCTGCCAGCAGACGTAGGCTTTAACCAGGCCAATCCATGCACTTTCTTACTTGGCTTTATTTTCCATATCTTTCATGGTACACACCAGTCTTTGTGACAAACTTCTTCTCACTGTATTTTGGTATCCGTGTCACCAAGGAACAACAAACACAGTCAGCCACTAGATAAAACACTCTTTACTTAGAGAAAGACATAGGGCAAGAACATCTTCGGTAGTGAGCGCTGGCTGCCTGGCTTCCTCCAGGAAGCAAGTGGCCTGCACGCACTCCTCTCAAGCCTCTGAATGAAGGATCCCATGCATACCCTCCCTGCAGGAGACAGAGATAGTAATAGTGGGCCATGTGCCATTTGACACATTTAAACAGAATAAAGGGTACAAATAGAGACTGAAATAGGGAAAGATATTCCCACCACAAAGCAACAAGTCCAGCACAGGCAGTAAGGACCCTTTATCTTGCTAAGGAAATGTTTTAGACCCTAGGCCCATTCCTGTGTGACAGAATAGAAGTGGAAAGATGGCATGCACAAGGCTGCCTTTCCCCACAGTGACCCTGTGACTGGTGATGGATTCCTTCTGGGAATGGCTCAATACACAGCCCATGTCTATTTATAAGACTCTGTTCCTCTAGCAATAGGTGTGGGTTGATGGCTGACCTAATCTGGACTAATCAGTCCTTAGCCCAAATTTCTGTTCTAGAAGTAAGGGAGGAGAAGCAGCTCCTCTCTGAGGTGGGGAACATAGAATGTGAAACCTAGGCGCTGTCGGCTGCCATGGTTCCTGCTATGTGGATAAATAAGCTATGTGCTTATTTGCAGCAGGCAAGATTTAAGGCAACAGTATAAGGGCAAGCAGAAATAAGACATGCAAGAAAGAGAGGCTTAGTGGCCTTGAAGTCTTGATGCCAGTGGACCCTAGCCACATCATTGCTTCTTTGCCTTTCCCATAGTCATGTGAAATGTTCCAATAATTCCCCACATTACCCACTTCGCCTCAGCTAATGGGTGGAGTTGAGTTTCTCTGAGTTCTAACCCAAAACAGCCCTGACTAATGCACTTGGCTCACATGAACATACCTACCTTCTACTTAAACACATGAGCTCTGGGTGTGAATCTTTGGCTCTACTCATTGTACGCTGTGTGATCTTGGGATAGTTATGTAATCTCTTTTGACTCAATTTGTTCATTAGCATTGTAATGGTAATAACAGAATTCACCTCAAAGGATTCTTATGAGGTTTCACTGAGTGAATGAATGAAAATTGCTTAAAACAATGAGTGAAACAAAGCAAGTACTCAAAATGGTAACTATTATTATTACCATATATACCATATATACCATATATACTATTATTATTATACTTATATACCATAATATGTAAAACATAAATTATATAAGCTAGTAATATGTTTAAAACAATAATGAGAACAAACTTTTCATGTGCCATAGTACTAATTTAATCATCCCATTTAATGCTCACAAGACCTATAAGGTAGGAAGTGTTATTAATCCCAGATTACTAATAATGAGATCACACAGTTTGCCCAAAGTCATACAGGTAGAGATTGGCAGGATTAGTAATTGGAGCCATGGCTTTTTTACTTCAAAACATATTCCCCTTTTTTTCTAAACATTTTTTGGGGGGGTATGAGAGTATATAATACAGGATCCAGCATAAATAATGCCTGCTTGAGTGTGGTTGGTAGGGTAACAATAATAGTAATAATAGTTTATAGTTTTAATTTGAACATTTCACCTAAAATGTCATATGATGTACTTGAGTGTGATATTGTTATGTTACAGAATTACATGCTTATGATTTTGTGAGAAAAGATTTTATAATAAAAATGGGGGGCATTATTTGTGCCAGACCCTGTATACATAAAGAAAAATGTACAAAACCTAAATATTCTGCTAAATGGGTTTTCACAAAGTACATGCCCTGTTACCATCACACAGGCAAAGAAATAAAACACTGCCATATACCAGATGTGCTCTTGGAGCCTCCTCTCAGTGTCCCTCTTGCCTTCTTCCCCCAAAGCAAGTCACTCTTATGGTGATTTGTACTGTGTAAAGTGAGCTGAGCTAGAATTACATTTCTTAGAATTCCAGGCTAGGATTTGGTCCCAAGAGAAATTTGTTCAAGATTTGGAAGGCAGGAATAAAACAGTAGATCTCTGCTGTGAAAGTCATTGTCACTCCGATGCTGACCTGCTGGCTCCCCTTGTTGGCAGGGGGCAGAAGCCAAGTCCGTAGCTCCTTCAGGTTCCCCCAACATCCCCTTTCAGCTTCTCCCAGTCCTAGTCCAGGCATACGTGTAGCTCCATGGCAAAGGGTAAGAAAAAACATACAGGTAAGGCTTTGTCCTCAAGGGCCCCAGGTTGTCTTTGATGGTGCCAGTGTGTCTACATAGGGTCCAGTCTGTCCTTGTTCTCCCTCGCCTGCCATCAAGTTTTCGGACCTGCCAACAGGTATTACAGACTCCTGGCCACTCAGGCTCACCCCCAAATCCAGTGAAATCATGTAATATGGATTTTTTTGCATCTGTCTTTTTAGATTCAATAGTATGTCACTGAGATCGATCCATTGGTAGCTATAATGAGGTCCTTTTCAGTGCCACTTTGCAATTGTATAAATATATCACAATTAATTTATCCACTTTAGTGTTGATTGTCAGTTGGATGCTCCAAGTTTAGGTTTATTGTGAATAATGCTACTATGAACACTTCTGTGCTTATTTCCTACTGCATATGATAAGCATATATAACTAGGAGTGGATTGGCTGGGCCATGGGATATTTATTCACTTAACTTTAGTAGAAAATACTAAACTGTTTCCTAAAATGTTTTTGGCAATTTATGCCCCTACCCAAAACCTTCTATTCATTCTATCCATTTGAATTTCTCAACTTGTATAATACATGCATGTTCTCGTCTTCCCTTTTGTCATCCTCTCCTTTAGCATATGTTTTAATGTGTTTCCTCACTTTTTTTTTGGATAAACCACTTCCTGGTATTTTGGGTGTCATTTCTGTTGTTTCAACATGTATTTGGGGAATTGTTGCAATTTTCACTTTGTCAATTACATTGGCCAAGAAATAGTATTTCAACCTGATGTCTTCCACATTTGTATAGATTCCAAACTCCATAGTTCAACATTGAGACAAAAATATGCCCCATCTGCATGATGCTAAAGGTCATTCCCTTGAAATTCATCATACTAAATGGAATTTTATTTCTTGCCAAAAACTTTGTGGGCGTCTGTCATGACATTTCTCTTCCTTCCATCAACAGCAGCAGTGGCAGCAGCCTCGTAATACTTCATGTTCAACCTTGCATGACATCAGAGACTCTCCTGCACGTTTCTGTGGGTTTTCACCACATACCTGGAACTTCAGGGCCAGTGTTCCCATATTCTTCATCTCCCCATCATTGCACATCAAGATTCACTTTCTTTACAAATGCTGCCTGGTCAACCCTGCCCACTAGCAAAATCATTGACATTCTCAGTTAAAATAAAACTGTATATTTCTCTTGAATTGATTGGTTTTTGTTTTCTCCATCAGGTTATAAACTTTTTATGACCTGTGAGTGTTAAAAAAATATCTCACAGCTGACCAACCCCCATTCTTTGATGATATGTGAATTTCATAGGACTATATATGGATTTATCTTATTCTTAATAACTGTTTTTTCCCCTGAACTTACCCATGCATCACTTTCCAGGGTTAATGTAGTCAGAACACCTCCTGGCATTCTGAAGACACTAACAGTGCTGAGAAAATGAATATCTTTTAAACATTTATCTTCTCTGTTGTTATGCTATGGTAACCAAATCTGCTTGAAAAACCACAACATTCTAACTGCCGATGGTGTCAATCATGAAAATACTGGTTTCTATGCCAAGAGAACTTGTTAAGAGGAAGGAACATATCTTTCCCACTCCTCTTCTGCTCTGAGGAAGGGCTTTTCCCTAAGCACCTCTGGCTTCTTGGCCTGTCCCTGACTTTTCTCCATGGAAATAGAATGGGTTACTTGACATGATGGGTCTAGGAGAAGAATTGGATGCATACAACTTGGCATCCTTTTCCTTTTGGAAGCCAGCCATGCTCCACCGTGTCAGGAGTTTCATGGGGCAAACTCCACAAAGGGCAGCCTGCAGAGGAACAGTGCTACCTGAGACTGGGGCAGTATTAATTAATACTCATTCCAAGTATTAATTATTAGTGTTCATCTGCCCATTTTTGCTGCATACCTAAGCTTCTAACAGATGGACTTTTATTTTCTATCTGACTTACTCTTTGTCTTATGTCATAAAATTAATCAGGAAAGGAGTGTGCCAATTGGGCCCCCCTCCATCCTCAACAGTGCTACCAAACATCTATCTGGCTGGAACTGGCAGAAGTCAGTAAGGTCCCAAGGCAATGCTGCTCTCTCTCTGAATGTGGACATGGTGAACATCTATTTCTTCCCCTAAAGCCTGTGCTAGAAGAGTTAGCACTCAGTGACTGGCCACTGTGGTCCTCTACCCTCTGTCTTTAATAAATTGCCAAGTTCCTCTCATTCTACTGTCCCTCGGCCTAAAGTCACAAGCCAATTTCAAGGAACATATCCACCCCATGGTGATCAACCAATACCTTCCTTCCTCAGGGCACAGCTGTTGCCCAGCCTGCCTGATTCTGTAAGCCCTTACTGAATGACGACTCTGCGCACATTGTGATCCTACCACAATGTTTATCTCTTACTTTGCAAGAGCACTAAGGACATTCTAATTTATGTCCATTAAATTGCATTTTTTAAAATATATTTTTAAAGATTTTATTTTTATTTATTTTTAGAGAGGGAGGGGAGGGAGAAAGAGAGAGAGAAACATCAATGTGTGGTTGCTGGGGGTCATGGCCTGCAACCCAGGCATGTGCCCTGACTGGGAATCGAACCTGTGACACTTTGGTTCGCAGCCCATGCTCAATCCACTGAGCTATGCCAGCCAGGGCTAAATTGCATTTTTGTAGCCTCTTTCCTTTAAGTAGCTCTCAGAAAGTGGGATTATCACAATGGAGTACAGGCGTGCTGCTGATGCTTCAAAGGAAAGGAGGCTTTTAGTCCAATCTATCAATGTACACTTTGCAGTTGCTCTGGATGTTGGCCATGTTTCTACCAATTATGGATTCAAGGACCCTTTTCTCACAAACCAGTTTAATTTAAATCAAATGAGAGTGTGACTAAAGTCAATTTCAACACAGAACATTGTAGCCTCACTGCCTTAACTACCAAATGACCCACAGAGTCTCAAAACCAAGTGGGAAAAGTAGACACAAGTGAAACTACCTTTCACTAGTTCTTGCCTCCTACCTCCCACTGTATGCCTTCCTTTCGTCTTCTATGCCCAGGTCTGGCTAACGCATATGAAAATAGAATCTCCCAACTTTTTCTCTCTGGGACCAGCTTAGTGTATTTTATAATCTCAACTCTTGTTCCAAGAAAACTAAGATCAATCTCAAAAAGCAGTCTTCTGAACTTGGCAGACACTTGTGTGGGAAAGTCTTTAAACAAAAACAAATTTGTTGACATACTGAGACAAGAAACTCAGAGAACAGATAAAATATTCCATGAGCCAACTTTGCCCTCAGCTTCAGCATTCAGTTTTCTCAGCCAACAGTCTCTGTTCCACTCTACAGAGGAAGCCAACTCATCAGCCTGTCATGATTAGACCAAATGCCTTTACCTAAGGACCAAAAGAACACCAAGACAACCATGAAGATAATCCCTAACTGTAGAAACTTCAGGCTGTGGCACATAAACAAAACACCTGATCAACAACAGGAATGAAAGGTATTAACAGCAGACAATACACTGAGATGGCTTTTATACTTCTCATCTATGTCAACCAGTTAATTTCTTCTGGCCACCAGTTTCTTCACCTCCAAATCTGCAAAGAGAGGTCCCTCTGTCTTTGTTGCAGTGAGTGACAACACAACAAAACTTACTGAGTTCTGCTTCAAAATAGAAATACAAATAAAGATTAGTGTTTCCCAAGGAAGGAAGTTGGTTTTCCTTTCCCAAGCAACAAGTGAAAGAGACAGGGAGAAGAGGAAGAAGGTTCTGGGGAATATCAAAACAGCTGCAACTCCTTTAGCAAGGGAGAATTACATTGCTTAGGGATAGCCTCATGCCAGAGAAACAGATACAGGTAAGGAAACTGGTCTTATAAAGGACCAAGACAGCCAGAAATCAGAGTGTATTCCTTGATACCTAATGGAAAACACTGGAGGTTCATAGCAACCCAGTGGATTGATTTACTATCTGAAAGTTAACCTCAACCTCTAGAATTCATGCCTGTGCCCACTTTCTTCCTCTGTAGTTTCTCAGAGTACAAGGGCTTAGAAATAGCACACAGGAGCCAGAATGGAAGATGCAAGAAGGTCAAGTAACTCCTGAGCATAGTGCTGTACATTTCTGGTGCTATGGATTTTCCTGGGTTGTTTTTCTCAATAGTCAATAAAAAGTCAATAAGAGAACCAACACTGAGATGCTCAGCCTTGCTTGCTTACATACACTACTTTCTGAGAAAGACAATCTTTTCATTCATCAGAAATCCCTTTTTCCATTGGTAGAAATCAATAATAAGAATTAAGAATTAATATGAAGCCCAGGGGCCCTCAAACTGAGCAGAAACCTCTATTTTCCAGGTGCTCAAAGTGCTTCCCAAACACTAGTCCTATGATTCACAATTCTGATCAGTATGTAGCTGATAGGTTAAATTTAGCTTCTAAATATCAACATCTATATTCAAATCAAGAATGGATCCAACCATCAGTGAAGGGATTAGAACATATGAGTCAACGTCCCATCAGTATAACCCAGGACCATCATATCAGTTTTACTAAAAAATTAGGTGACCACCATTAATACCAGTCATAGTGTGATATCATTGAGAGTGTTGTCCTAGTGATCCATGTCATTCCCCTGAGCCTGGACCCAGAGCTACTGTGTACTCATGCCCCTTGAAATAAACAGGACCCAAAAGACTGACATTACTTTCCAAAATTCTCAGATAATTTCAATACTATTAGTTTTCTGTAAATAAACTAGTCTCTCCAAAAAGAAACTCTAGGGCTTATAAAATATGTAATACAATAATTAGTTCCCTGATATCTTTTCACAAAGTACAGAACTAAATGTATCTAGTGGAGCCTGAAGCCTAGAACTAGCATTTTTCTTACAATGGTATGTTCCAACTTATTAACAATAAGAAATTGCTTATTGTAGGTTGATTTCTCTGGTATTTTATATGATTGAGAGAAAACAGTAATACTCTTTCAGAAATTTACCACAAATGAAACAAAGCCAAGGTTTACAAAATCTGTCAACTGTAATCTACTCCACAGAATCCTAATTCTGGAAAGAACCTTGAAAGTTCATCTAGTTCATTTTCAAGCCTTCATAAAAGACCAAAAGAACTGAGGATAAAGCAAAAGCAAAAAAAATCTGGATTCTAGTCTTATCTCAGCCACTTAACCATTTGACTGTGGAACATATCACAGCATCTCCCTCAATGTCAATATACATACACATGTATTGATGAGAGCAATGGACCAGATTATGTCTGGAGTTCCATCCAATTTAACACCCATCATCCTGTAAAATCAGATGACTTTTAAAATTGACTAGAAAGAAAAAAGTCTACATCTTCCTTTAGAGGTATATGCCAAAACGTTGTAACTTTTAAACTAGTGGAGTACCAATGGTCATAGCTGACATCTGGGGAAATGTTCATTAAAATTTTAATTTTCAATTTAGCTGTAAAAGTCAAAATTCTAGATGATTTAAAAGTGAGAATATCTTTTTCTACCTGAAACAACCTAGGAGAGTGACAGAATGAGAAAACGGAAAACGTATCACCATTTGCTCTTGTTGAATGCAATCCATAACATGATTAGAAAGAAAGTGAATTGGTGGACCTGCCCAGGGAACAGCTCAGATCTGCTTTCTTTTGAATTGAGTATTTTCTTTCCTATTTTATACCCTTTTTGTCTAATTAGCCAAATATTAGCAAATATTATCTAAATACCTCTGTGATTGGTCTAGGGCTTCTCAAATACATATTCTGATTATTTTATCTTTCATCAAGTGATATTGTACCAGTTCACATATAGTTTAAAAATCTTACAATTCTTTACTTCCTTTACTCCCTCCCTTGTGTTTATGCTATTGTTATACATTTTAATTCTATACCAAGGTCTGTCCAGAAAGTATCCATCAATGTAATATGAAATAGAAATATTTATTGAAGAAAATACAAAATACTGAAACATTGTACACAGAACAATGACACCTCAGTGCCCTTCCAAGTTATAACTGTCTTGAGGAAATGTGGTTCATTGGTAGTGGTTTGAATCAAGTCATTGACAACTGCAACACGATGTTCTTTCTGCCCTGGTAGCAAAAGCCATAGAACGAATTTTGCGATGATACATTTTATGCCAAGATCTTGCATCCAAATCTTAGACACAGTAGTTTTTGGAATCCCAGATCAGCTTCTAGTTCTTGCACTGTCAGTCAGTCACCCATGTTTGTTGACTGTAGCCTGTACACATTCAACATTCTCACATGTTCTGATTGTTGCGGGCCTTCCAGAACATGGGTCACTTCCAACAGATTCTCGGCTGTTTTTGAAGCATCTGTGCCACACTTTTATTTGTGCCGCCTCATTGCATCATCTCCAAAAGCCTTCTGAATCATCTGAATAGTTCCCATGGAGGAATGTCTAAGCTTAAAGAAAAATTTGATGCAGATTCGTTGCTCTACTTGCTCAGTCGTTTTGAATGTGACAGCCACACAGTACACATGCTCACTCAGTGGTATCTACCGCCCCCACTGACTAGTACAGTAAAGTTGTCATTGTTCATGCATACACATTCCTGTCCACTCTCCTTGGCTGCCAGGTTACACCAATGTTGTGCAAGTCATTCCTGTTATATTAACAAAGGCCAGACTTTTTTCAGACAGACCTCATGTATCTTATGAATCCCACAATATACTTTTACTAACATTCTTTTTGCTTTAAACAACCAATTCTCTTTTAAAGAGATTTAAATTAAAAAATTATTTTTCTTTATGTTTTTACATTTCTGGTTCACTCCTATTTTCTTTAGATCAGGGTTTCTAACTGGTACCATTTTTCTTCTGCTTGATGGACTTCCTTTAACATTTCCAATTGTGCATGCCTGGTGATGGATTCTTTCACATTTTATATGTATTTTTGAAAGATACTTTTGCTGGGTGAAGGATTCTATTTGACAGTGTTTTTCTGCATTAAATTGAAGATCTTGCTCCATTGTCATCTAGCTTTCATTGTTTGCAATAAAAAATCTGATCTTACACTTACTTTTTTCTTCTCTGATTTGTCTGTCTGACTACTATTGGGATTTTTCTCTATATCACTGGTTTTAAGCAATTTGATTATGAGATGTTTTCTTCATATTTCTTTTGCTTTACATTCATTTAACTTCTTGGATCTGCAGTTTATAATTTTCACTAATTTGGAAATTTTTCAGTTATTGTTTTTTTCAATTTTTTTTCTCTTTCAGGGACAACACCCTCTTTCAGGGACTTTAATTGCATGTATAGTAACAGGCTGCTTAATGTTGTCTCAGTGCTCACTGATGCTCTCTCTACTCATTCTTTTCAGTCTTATTTTTCTGTTTCATATTGGATATTTTCTATATTGATGCTTTCATATATTTTCTAGTGATGGCTTCAATTTCACAAATCTTTTCTTCTATAATTTATAATATGCATTATTCCTATATAATATTCTTTATCTTACATACTGTAGCTTTTATTTCTACAAGTTAAGTTTTGGTCTTTTTTGTATCCAACATGTCTCTACTGAATTTGTTCATTCTTTTCCCAAGCTTTTTGCACATATAGAATATAGTTATAATAACTTTTTAATGTCTTTTTATTTACTAATTTTATCTTGGGGTCTCTTTTGATTGATTTTTTAAAACATATTTTATTGAGTATGCTATTACAGTTGTCCCATTTTTAATTAATTTTTTAATTGAATTATACCAATGATTAATTTTACCTTGTTGGGTTACCTTGTTGAGTGATGATTAATATTGTATTCCTATAAATATTTTGGGCTTCATTTTGAACTGCAGTTAAGTTACTTGGAAACAAGTTAATTCTTTAAATTATGCTTTTAAACTTTTCTAAATAAGACCAGAGAAGCATTTGATCTAAGGCAAACTTTGCACTACAACTGAAGCAAAGCCCTTCTTTGCACTCTACTTGTTGCCTGCGAATTATGAGACTTTCCAACAAAATCCTTTTGGGTATTTTTTTACCCCGACTTTGAGTAATTTCCTCACAGGCTTGGCACTGATCAGTACTCAGCTAACTACTTTAGGGGACTTGCCTCCTGCAGATCTCCAGAGCTCCCTCTTTCTGTGGAGCTCCCCTCCCTCCCAGTACTCTGTCCTGAAAACTCTAGACTCTGGCTTCTCTAAATTTTCAACACTGGCTTCTCCACTTAAGGAGACCAATGATCTCTGCTTGGGTTACTTCTCCCTAGGACACAGACTGGAAACTTTCTTTGGGTAGTAGTCTGGGGCAATTTAAGAACTTTCACTTGTCTCCCTGTTTTCAGGGATCAATGTCTTTCATTGATTGATGTTCCATATCCTAAGAAACATTGTTTTATATATTGTATCCAGATATTCAGCTGTTTCAGGAAAGAGGATAAATCTAGTCTTTGTTACTTCATCTTGGCCAGAAAAAGAGGTGATCATGAATTTTGAAAATTTCTCTCCCCGTAGAGTTCCTATGTTCAAGTTTTCTATTGCTGTATAACAAATCACTGCAAAATTAGTGGATTATTACAAGAGTAGTATTTATTTTGCTCATAAATCTGTGGTGGGACATAACTCTGTGAGAGCAACTCAGCTTTGCTCCACCTGGCATTAGTTGAGAGCAGCTCTTTGCTCCACCTGGCATTGGTTGGGTGGCTCAAAGGCTGGGAGATGGAATCATCTAAATACTCACTCATTCACATGCCTGGCCTTTGACACTGGCAATTGGCTAGAATCTCAGGTACCACTATTGTCAGAATATATCATGCCATTTTTTTCTTGTAGAGATTTGGCTCCTTCACAGCATAGTTATTGGGTTCTCAAGGGCAAATATTTAGAGATGGAGAAAGAAAGTCATGTGAGAGCTGCATCATCTTTTCAAACCTGGCCTCAAAAACAACCCAGTCTAACTATGTCACATTATATTCTTCAGAAAGAAGTCACTAAAACCAGCCCATATTCAAGGAGAAAACACTTTGACTTCACATTTTGATGTAGGGAGTGTCAAAGAACTAGTAAACCTGTTTTTAAAAGTCTAACCCTTGTTTTCTCTATGTTGCTATGTTTCTCTTTGTTGCTTTTTTTCTGCTGATTTTGCTATTTCTTTTTCATATCAGATACTTTCCTCTGTCATCTGCTTTTCATTGGTTGAATGTTCATATTCATGGCAGGGGCACTAAAAATCTCCAACTGTGTGGGAGGGTTTGTCTATTTTGACCTTTATTGTGGTTTGTTTGGATTGCTTAAATGGAGAAATTTTAAAATATATTTAGGTATTTCTTCTTAGACCAATCATACTTCCTAGAAAAATATCTCCAGTCTCCTTTTTGAAGGATGAAACATAATATTCTGGGACATGGATGAAGAAAGTTAGGAAGTCCCAGAATCCAGTATGCAATTATCTAAACTCCCCTGTTTTCTGTACAGTACCTCTATCATCAATTGAACTTCAAGTTCCATCTGCTTATCCTCTCTAGACAATGTAACTTTATTCTTTTTCCAGGATGAAAGAATGGCCATCCATTTGGTGGCTCCTGAGTGTGGGAGGCAAACTGGTATCTAAATAGTTCTCCAACAGACTTTGAAACAATCCTGCATATTCAATCTCTATTTCAATTCCTTCCAGAAGAAACTAGAACCACCGGTTACCAAGTCTTTGAAGAATCCCTGTCTGTAAATCAGGTGGATATCTTCTGTCCTCACTGCTGGATTAGGATTCCCTTTTTTAAGTATGCTAAGAATTTGTCACTCGTTTTCTCCTGCTTTCCTGTCTCCAAAATTTTATTTCTATTGTCTTCTCTTCCAATCTATCCTTCTTACAGATATAACTATAAAATTCCTTTATTGCCATTTGATGTAGTTGAGGGGAGTATATATAAACACGTGATTAATCCACAATCTTTTCTCAGACATCAAACTTACATTTTTAAGCTTTACCTTCAGGTTACTCTATGCCAAGAGTTTCCAGGTGCAGCTATCCTCTACAACATTTAATTCCCTAATTAGTCATTCTATGCTCCTTTGGAATCTCTCGAGTATTCGTTTAACAATTTTCCATTTCTTTGCTCTCTGTAGAAATTCTCCCGTGTTACTACCAACCATTTTCACACTTTACCTGGGTGATTTGGCCCAGTTCTTTAAAAAAACACTTCTAGGTTAGATTATCTACATTAAAATCTGCATCTTCAACATTCTTTCTAGTCATTATGGATGAAATGAGACATTCACACAGATTACTGAATCCGGTGGAGGAAAAGGGACAGCATGGCTTTTCTCTCAAGGGTAGCAAAAACCTCAGCCCTTGCTCCAATGAGCTTCTATTGTCTTGTTGGGCACATTACAAGAAGGTCCTCATTAACTATGCACAGGCTCAATTTAGGTGGTTACCTTTCACAGAAAACAAAGGAGCCAATGCTGCTAATCACATCACAGATGAGGGATATTTGCAAATGAAAAGGCAAAAGTAGTTGGACCGGGACACTCAACCTTGGAAGGTTTAGCATGGATTTTAGGAAGTTGTTTTGCAGTAAATGTCCTCAATTCAGGGTGAATTGAGGGAGTTTTAGCAAAAAGCAAAACTCATAATGGCCTAGGTACATTGCAGACCTGATTCCCCACAGGAGAACCTATCTGTGGGCGTGGGTCCTGTGCATCTCTGAGTGGGAGCTGGACCCACGCCACACAGAACAGTCTACTACAATTAATACTTTAGAGATTCTCCTTAAAGTTTCATCTTATATTTTTCATCCTATTCCTATCCTTGCCTGGATCACATATATGTATCATCCTTTCCAGCTTTACTGTTTTCTAAAAACAAACATTAAATATTTAACACAATGATCAATTTACAAACATGATGTAATTTATTGTATCTGTAGATAAATCAGGTAAAATACAATTCAAATCTTATTGGTGATTAAGACATTTATCTAGAACAGCACTTTTTTTTAAGTCCACAAGCAATCAATTGTAATTAATCACCATCTACAATGAACACAGGGGCCTAGAACAGTTAAGTTTGCCAAACATCATCCATCCAGATTATGGCAGAATGATATTTGGTTCTTTTTAGACTTCCATACTGACTCATATATGCTTGGAATCTGTTTTAAAAGAACAAGTGCTACTATGCATTTATCTATTAGCTGAGCAGATAAAATAAAATAATGAATTCTCATGTACCTATGACCCAATTCACACAATTTTCAATTCCTAATCTGTCTTGTTTCAGATATACTTCACCAATTTTTCCAGTTTAATTACTTTGAGGCAAATCCCTGATATATCATTGGATAAATAATGAAGTTTTAAGTTGAAAAGTCAATCAATAGTTTAGATTAACTAATGCCAATTACATATAACATTTAAACTATAAATAAATCATTCCTAATTAGAAGTAAGTTCTACCAAACTGACCACATGATTACTTGCTATTTCAATAGGAAAATATAAAGGCATACCTCATTTTATTGCACATCACTTTATTACATTTTGTAGATGTTGTATTTTTTACAAATTGAAGGCAAGACCTTCCACCAGCAAAAAGATTATGACTCAGTTTATCCCAATATTTGTTTATTGCAGTGGTTTGGAACCAAATCCTCAATATCTCTGAGGAATGTCTGTATGTACTGATTGAATGAGGCAAGAAAGGCAAACCTCAGCTTCATCCCTGACAATCACCCAAGGTCTTTACTTTCAGCCTTCCTTTTGACCTTGGGACTTGAACTTCATTTTAGTTTTACTGGTTCAATCTACTCTCCACTGATGTAGACTTGCCTCACTTCTCTGGTTCTCCTTGTACAATCTCAGTCTGTATTTATTTCCATATCTCCAAGCCCAGCTTAATTCCCAACATGAAGTAGGAATTTGACTGATGCCTGTTTAAGCAGTGACGAGGATGGCAAAGAAACCTCAATGAAGGAAGACATACTGGCCACCTGCTCCAGGGCTTACCTCACCAAAGCAACAGTTTTCCTTTCAATTTTTAGTGTATTTTGTTACTCAGAAAAATACTGACACCAAATTGTTTTTCATCTGCAAGACCATTCAGATCATCTTGGGTGCACAAACAAGCCAGGGTGGCCCCTGCATCAAGCAGAACCAGGATTCCCATGTGGGTTGCCAACTCATACTTTATTTCTAATGATCTCTGAACAGGACTAGATCTCAAACAGAAAATGCCTCTTGGTGCCATTAACAGCCTTTTAGGTAACAACCTTATCGTCCACCAACAGATGAATGGATAAAAAAAGATATAGTGTATACACAATGGAATGTTATTTAGCCATAAAAAAGGAAATCCTGTCATTTGTGACAACATGGATAGATCTTCAGGGCATTATGCTCAGTTAAATAAGCCAGGCAAAGAATAAACAAACACTGTAAACTATCTACTTCATTTATATGTAGAATCTTTTTTAAACGTTAAACTGATAGAAACTGAAAGTATAAGAGTAGTTGCCAAGGCTGGGGGTCGGGAAATAAGGAAAGGTTGGTAGAAGGGCACAACTTTCATCTATAAGATGAATAAGGTCTGAGGATCTAGTGTATAACACAGTGACTATACTTGTATAATTGAAATTTACCAAGAGAGTAGAACTTAAATGTCACCAAAAATATATTTAAATATGTGAAGTGATGGATGTGTTAACCAGCTGGGAAGAATTCTTTCACAATGTATACATATACCAAATTCTACACTTTAAATATCTTAAAATTTTATTTATCAACTATACCTCAAAAGAACCAAAAGTGTGAGGAAAGGACACTCTCTCCCAGGGTGTTCCCTTGTAGAGCACCCATCACTTCAGAAGGAGGGGTCACTTTGTGATGTAATATATATATATATTTTAACACTGTTGTTATCTAAATGAAAGAAACATTTAGATGCCTGACAGCCTCCTGACACCAGACCAGGTTGGGTGGTACAGTGAAAGCCCCAGAAGCTGGCCCAAGCAGGTGTTGGACTCAACTGCAGAGAGGAACTTCCCATGCACACCCCCAGCTCCCGAGAGGACTTGCCCAGGGGAACTCAGAGTACAGCCCCCCTCAGGGTCCTCCTTGGTAAAGCAGAAAGAACAACACCGACCAACCACACAGATCATGTCAGCACAACCACAGCTCCACTGAGAAGGGGCTGAAGACTAAGACTAAGCACTGCATTCCTTTAGAAAAATGAACCTTTCCACTAATTTTCTCTATGCCCCCAAATTGTGGTCACTGGGTCCTTGATTTGTACAAATAAGAGAAGTGGTTTTGGAGAACAAACTGTCTTGGATCTGTGAATACTTGCTTGTGCAGTCAAGAACAGTTTATTATGGGTCTGTTCAGTGTCACAGTCAAGGGAGGGAAGGCATAAAATACTGATCCAAGAAGCCATCTTGCTCTAAGGAGTGATGAAGTACATTTTTGTGTGCTGAGGCACTCTTATGGGTTAGATTTCTTTGCAGAACAAACCCAAGCAAGCAGGTACAGTAATAGAATGGTTTACTAAGAGATGATTAGTGAAGCCAGAGGCTCATCTGGCCTTGGGTCTTGGGGGAGATGCACAAAGAAGGAGAGTTAATACAGTCCAAAAGAAGAAAGGGATAGCGCCTTATCCCTAATTTGATATATCACTCAGAAGGTGGGTGGGAAAGTTCTGTTAAGTCCTCTTTGCCTGGGAAGTAAATTATTCCCCAAGTTTGTTTTATAGTGGTCAGTGAGCTGTGAGTCATTCAGTGACTCACAGCGCCATCATCAATGTATATTTTGGGGTGTCACTGGGTTCTTGAGTTCATGCTGATAAGGAAAGCTAGCTTTTGTTGTGACTGAGGGTTTTTCCGTGTTACGTGTTTTCTGTGTTTTCTTAGCTGCCACAGCCATCCTGATGGTGTCATAGTACTCAGAATGACAGAAATGTAAAATATTTTTTTAAATAGCCAGACAAGAATTTATGAATTGGGGGAATTTTAAAATGCACACCCACGTGTCGGGGCTATCAACTGTGTATTTATGAAGTCATTTTCATTTTTATCTTACATTAACAAAAGGAAATATATTGATGTTCTGTTTAGGGAAAGTATTCAAATTCTGCTGCTCAATAGCTATGTGAGCTAGGACATGTCTCTTAACTTCCTAGGGCCTTAATTTCCTCATCATTCTCTACTCTTCTGATAAAACATCTATAAGCTTCAAATTAAACCTAGAAAGTACAAGAACACACATCTCTCTCTTTCTAAAGGCCTTCTAGGGACATACTTTTCCCAACCCAGGTCGTAACCACTGATGATTTCTGAATGAGAAGCTGACTCTGAGCTGCATTTACAGGAGGTTCATAAAATATGCTAGCAGTGGCAAGAAATAGACTATTGGAAATATACAGTTCCACTCAAATACAGTCATGCATTCAACAAGCATATATCTAACACCTACTATGTACTATTGGGCACTGTTCTAAATACTGAGCTTCCAGTACTGTCAGAACAAAAAAAGTTTCTCCTCTCATGGAACTTACATTGTAGTGTAGGAAGATGGACAATAAACACAAATGAGTAAAATATATAGGTGTACACATCTATGGAAAAATAGAGCAGGCATTGAGATAAGGAGTGCTGGTATATTGTCAGGGAGTGAAATTTTCAAAAGTAAGTTTGGACTCTGCTTCACTGAAAAGGTGACATTTGAGCAAAGACTTGAAGGAGGTGAAAAAGTGAGCCGTAAGGATGCATTAGAAAGAGTGATCCAGGTAGAAAAAGAGCCACTGCAGAGACCCACGGGTGGGAACACGGCTGCAGCACGGGAGCGTGAGGTGGCCAGAGGCTAAAGCAGAGGGAGTGCAGTGAAGAGTGGGAGATGAAGTTGGAGGTGTACAGAGAGCCAAGGCTTGTAGGGTCTTGCAGGGGCTTTAGAAAACTTTTTACTTTTACTTTAATAAAATGGGAAGCCATTGGGGGATTTTGAGTAGAGGAATAGCAAGATCTGACTTACATCTTACCATAAAAATCAATCTGTTTGTTGTATTGAAGAATAAAATGAAGGGAGTGGCAAATTTTGAGTCACTAAAACCATTGAGGAGACCAATGCAATAATCCAGAGTAGAAATTATGTTTGCTTGGACCAGGGTAGTAAAATGGAGGTGTGAGAGGTGGTTAGATTCTAGATATAATTTGAAGGTAGATTCATTAAGATCTCCAGATGCATTGGAAGTAGAATGTGAGAAAAAGAGAATAATTATGGATGGCTCCAAGGTTGAGAACTTTGTTTGTAGTAGACATTCTTTTGAGGTTTTAATGTGATGTATGAAATCCATATATTTTATGCCCTCTCTTATGGGTCTGCCTACATCCTCTCCTCTACCTGCCCTTTATCTTCTATTATTCTATCTAGGCCTCTGACCAATGAGCCAAGTCATTCACGACTGCCCAGGAACCTTGTATATCTCTACTACAGGCCACTTCACCCTACTACTGGGTTATACAAATGTGAAGTCAGTCTGAGCCTACGCACTATTTGATGCTGCAGTAATGGTTAAGGACAAGAAAATGGCCAAGAGCACCTAAGACAGGTTAAATTGAGAGAATATGAAGGAACTCAGAAGTATCTCGGACATTAGGGGTGTGGTTTACATTTTTTATATAGCCCATACAGCATAACTATTGAGACAGTATTGTATCAGAACTGAATGAGCAAGGAATATCTGCTAAAGATCCTGCATAATGTAGAAAAAGGCAGTAAATGATGAAATTTTGGGTTGTCTCACATTGAGAAGACAAGTATTTTCTTGCTTGCTTGAGAGTTAGTTACATTGTATTTAGCACAAACATGTTTTTGAGGAACAATGTGAGTTTGGGCTAGCATGTAAGTAAATGTTAGAGAGCCAAAGGGGTCGATCATAGTGGTGATTTGCCACTTGTTTATTGTTTTGGCTGCCCAGCATCTGAATTCCTTAATAATGGTGGAGAATTTGCTGTTGTGTGAACCTGGTGGGAGGCAAGGTCTTGTTCTCCTCAATGGAAAATGAAAGTGCCAGATAAATTTTTCTCCCTGACTTCACTGAGACCGTGAGCACCTAGCTCAGCTAATCAAATGCTATTGCCTAGGATTTTAAATCTGAATATTTGCAAGTTAGTAATTCATTCATTCCACTCATAAAAATGACAGTATCCAGTGTCCAGTGGCAGCAACATCATAGCAATATCTCCTGTCAGGGGATGGAATCAGCAACACCGTAACTGTGCTACTCCTCAAATGTGGCATGACCTTGAATGCAGTTCTGGTTACCTGGATTTCTATAGCTACTGCTTGTTTTCCATACCTGGTCCTTCAGCCTTCCTGTTGAGCATTCCTGAGAACTATTGATATTCTTCCAATGATTTTTTCCCTTAAATTTAGAAAAGTTGATTGCTATTGTATATAACAAAAATCCTTGTTTGGCACAACCATTTCTTACCCAATATCTATTCCCCCATCATGCTTCCAGCTTGAATCCTCAGATTTATGAAGAGTTGGCTGAGCTACTCACATTTCCTCCTCCCATTCAGCCATGTATGTTCATGAGACACAGATTTTGGCTAATAAGTTGTCACTGGAAGTCTGCTGATATATTATATTAAGTACATCTTGTGTGTTTCCTCATATTCTTTCAGGATCACCTGTTCCCCAGACCCTCAGCCACTTGTTCCACCTCCACTTTAGCTGTGGTGATGAACTCCATGCTATGCGAAGTTCTACTGCCTGAATCCAACATCCACAGTTTCTATAGGGCCCTGGCCCCTCCTACCACTCGCAAACTCAGAGGAAGGGCCACATTTCCAGACGTGAACGTTGGATTCCTTAGCAGCTATTGAAAAGGCTAGGTAACACAACACAGAAACATGCGGGAGTTAATTCTCCAAAGTTATAACTTAAACCAATGAATGACAGGAAATGGGAGAAGACCAGAAGATAAATCCTCTTTCCATTTCTTCATCTATTGGGCCATTCTAAAGCATGGTTTTCCTATATTGCCCGTCTGGTGACATCTCACATGGCCAGAAGAGAAGACTTGTTTAAACAACAGTTGTGTGTTTAATGCTTTGTGCAGAGAAGTAGTAATATATCAAGTTTCATTTACTTCCCTCCCCACTCCTCCTTTACTTTATTTTCATTATCTTCCAATAATGCATTAGCACTTTAAACCTCACCAAAAGTCTCAATTTCTAGGGAAACTCTGATAAAATGATCTCTTATGAGGCTTTTTATTTCTCCACTAAACAGGATAGCCTGATACAGTCCTTTCTTCCTTCTACCTACCGTGAACATGAACATGATATCTGGAATATTTTGTGACCATTAGGGAAAGGCCAAGAGAATCAATGAGATGCTGGTTCTGACAGTATCAAGTTGCTGAACCACAGTCAACAGTTTACCTCTTGCATGTGAGAAAAATCAATTCCACTGTTTAAACTACTAAAGTATGAGATTTTTCTGATAATCGCAGTTGAATAAAATCCAGACAGATATACCTACCCAAACACTGTATTTCCAAGTTTTTTGATAGCAATCATGCCACATAATCAAGGCATTATACTAAATAAGAGCTAAAGATTTTTATCCAGCAATAGTTCCATTTGATTTAGCTTTCAGTCCAATTTGTAGTCTAGATAAAGATTATTCTGACCTCAGTTGTTTGGCCCACTCTACAATTCTATATACTCGTTACCATCTCTGAGGGCTCCTCAACACTCTGCTTTTGTGCTTCTTCTCTTCAATCTTCATGTTTTTAACTTGTGAGTCCCTTACCTTAGCACTTTCTTACAAACACATATCACATGGCTCTTCTCTAACCACTGGGCCCTCCACACTTAGTCCCCATCTGTTTCTCTGACATTTCTGTGCTATGTCTATGAGAGACACTCCTGTGCTATGAGAAGGGAAAAACACCATTTAAAGCAACCAACCAGAAACACATACACATACACACAACCTGTCTTCTAGAAACAACTAGGAACAGAGTATAAAGGGGAATAAAGGAGTTTTTGCTTATCCCTGGAGTCACAGAGAAGGGAGATACATTCTTTAGTCCTCCAGTAGTCCAGGGATTAGAATTACCTGTAACCAATGGTGGCAATGGTGAGTCCTTCAATCCTGATGATGCTGGAATAGACCTGTGAAAAGAAGACCCTAGACTTCTGATTGCTTCATAGATTAATAGAGTCCACCATTTGTGAAAGAAAATGGAGGGGAGGGTGGACACCAGATTTATAATAATATACACCAAAATAACCCCATACCTTCATTCCATACAAAGTTAATAGGTATAATATTTTTTGATACTCAGGGTATTTATTTCTCAAAATTATTTTATCATTAACTCAATGTCCCACATAAAAGATTGGCAAGAAGTTTAATATCACATTCTTAGAACTTCTTGTCATTCCTGAACTATCCCAGAAACATGTACTACAAAGGAGGTCTATAAAACTTTTCCTCCAAAATGAGGGAAATGAGAGAACCCTCCTGGCAATCTTTCAATGCTGCTACAGAACACTGAATCTCCTCTTCTATCTGGCATTGTTCATCTTGCCTATGAAAGATTTTGACATGTCCCTGGCCTCCAGTTCCTCAGAGATCCCCATGCTCCTCCATAGAAGACCACTCAGTTCCATCCATGCTGTTGCAAAGTGTAGGAGTTCCTTCTTTTTTTTCTGCTGTGTAGTATTCCATTGTGTAAATGTGCCATAGTTTTTTTTTTTTTTATCTATTCATTTACTGATGGGCACTTAGGTTGCTTCCAGCACTTGGTTATTGTAAATTGTGCTACTATGAACATTTGGAAGCAAGGCAGGGAAAGACAAATACCATGTGATCTCACTTGTAAATGGAAGCTAATCAACAAAACAAACAAGCAAGCAAAATATAACCAGAGACATTGAAATTAAGAACAAACTGACAGTAACCAGAGGAGAGGTGGGAGGGAATAATGGGGGTGAGGAAAAGGGCAACGCGTTTTCAGGAACAAGTATAAAGGACACATGGACAAAACCAAGGGGGTTGGGATCAGGGGAGGGAGGTGGAGATGGTTGGGTTGGTGGGGAGAGATGGGGGGGAAATGGAGACAACTGTACTCGAACAACAATTTAAAAAACAGAGAATGCATATAAAAAGATAAAGGAATGTATCTTATCACTTATCCTACTTAAGTATGATAATTAAAACTTTTAAAGTAATTTGACAGTAAAAAAAAAAGAGGCCACTCAGAGGCAATTAATCTATCCTATAACCGGGCACCAGGGGGTTTTCCAGGCTCCCCATTCTCCTCTCCATTCTCCCAATGCTGCCAGAGGCAAAAGGCAGAGCTGGCTCTGCTCTCTCTACAGTGCAACCCATGACCACTGGACCCTGCTCAGTGCCAGAGGCCCATCCAGAAGTTGGATCACTTTTCTTTTCGATCTTCCAAACACAAAAGAGTCCTTTCCTTTCTCAAAGAATGAAGGAAGGTGGTCCCAAACTGTCAAATTATGCAGGGCTATCTACAAATTGATGTTTTCAGGGTTAAGTCACATGTATCTGGAAATAGCTTTTGCCCCATAATCATAAAAGCTCAATCCTAGGTGGAGAAAGTACTTTCTGATCCTCAAAGTGTGAATTATTGCCTCTTTTGGCTATCAAGGGAACTCTAAGGCCTCCTTCTTGCCAAAACTATGAAAATCAAATACAAGTATAGTATGTATTAGGTTCCCTCCTACATAGTGGACTGTGTAGTGAACCGTCTGTTGTTTCATCTGCACGGACCCTCAAATTCTGAAAAATGGCTCTACCTTCTATATGGTCAAACAATAGTCTTCCAGTCATAACCTTGTACCCTTGGTTACAGGTAATTGAATCAAAGGGTAGATAGCTGATTCAAGCTTCACAAGTCCAGGATGCATCCTTGGGAACTGGAACTGAGACACATAGTGATATATAAATTCAGGCACTGTCAACAGCTACATTTTCTACCATTGGACTGGAGAATAAAAGGAAGTGTGTCCACAGAGACAAGAGGAGTGATGCACCAGAAGCAAAGATGAGAAAAGAAGGAGGGGTAGTTTGGGCATCAAGTTGCTGTTTCCAGTTTACTCCTAAGGCTCGCTATATTCCCATCCTTGACATTCCATGGGAAACTCTTATAGTCTAATAATAAATTGCATATTTTGCTAAAATTAGCTTAACCTGCTTTGTGTTACAATCAAGACTTCTGGCAATTATATATCAGAATCATAACAGAAGATCTAAAATTGTAGAGGAAAAACTTAAAATAAAGCCCAAAACTATAATGAAGAAAAACAATTTTTTCATATATAAATTTATTTTCTCTTTTTTCCAAGAAAAAATTCTTTTAATTCTGCTTTCCACTTATTGATTGTGTAGATTGAGAAAGTCACAAAAATTTTTGTTCTCTGTAAGTTCTCAGTTATTTCATTTAGGTTAACCATATATAATGCTGTATCTTATTATTTTAGATATGCTAGAAATTAAGCCTAACCATAACTTCCTCAAAGACATCAGACAAATGCCTTAAAGCCTTATCATTTAACATGACACCATAAATATTTGAAATTCCACAATCAGTATTTTATTTATTTATTATTTTTGTTGAATTTATTGGGGTAACATTGGTTAATAAAATTATATAGTTTTCACGTGTACAATTCTATAATATATCATCTATATATTGTACTGTGTGTTCACCACCCAAAATCAAGTCTCCTTTTGTCACCATTTATCACCCCTTTACCTTCTTCTACCTTCTCCCATTCCCTTCTCCCATTACCTTTCCCTCTGGTAATCACCATAGTATTATCTGTGTATATGAGTTTTTTGTTGTTGTTATTGCTTTGTGTAACCCCTTTACCTTTTCACCCAGTCCACAAACCCCCTTCCCTTCTAACAGCTGTCAATCTGTTCTCTGTATCTATGAGTTCTTATTTTGTTTGTTTGTTTATTTTGTTCATTAAATTCCACATGTAAGTGAAATAATGTGGTATTTGTCTTTCTCTAACTGGCTTATTTCACTTAGTGTAATACTCTCCAGGTCCATCTATGCTGTTGCAAAAGGTAAGATTTCCTTCTTTTTATGGCCTAGCAGTATTCCATTGTGTAAATGTACCACAGCTTTTTTATCCACTCATGTACTGATGGACATTTGGGCTGCTTACAATTCTTGGCAATTGTAAGTAACGCTGCAATGAACATAGGGGTGCATATATTCTTTCAAATCAGTGATTTGGGTTTCTTCAGATATTTCCCAGAAGTGGAATCACTGAGTCATAAGGCAGTTCCATTTTTAATTTTTTGAAGTAATTCCATACAGTTTTCCACAGTGGCTGCACCAGTCTGCATTCCCCCCAACAGTGTACTAGGGTTCCCTAGTCTCCAAACCCTTACCAACACTTGTTGTTTGTCATTTTATTGATGACAGCCATTCTGACAGACATGAGGTGATATCTCATTGTGGTTTTAACTTGCATTTGCCTGCTGATTAGGGACATTCAGCATCCTTTCATATGACTATTGGTCATCTATAGATCCTCTTTGGAGAAGTGTCTGTTTAGGTCCTTTGCTCATTTCTTAATTGGATTGTTTTGGTGTTGAATTTGATAAGTTCTTTATCAATTTAAATATTAACCCCTTACCAGATGTATCATTGGTGAATATGTTCTCTTATTCAGTGGGTTGTCTTTTTATCTTATTGGTGGTTTCTTTTGCTGTGCCAAAAATTTTTCTTAGTTTGATGTAGTCTCATTTGTTTATCTTGTCTTTTGTTTCCCTTGCCTGAGGAAACATATCAGAAAAAATATTGTTATGAGAAATGTCCAAGATTTTACTGCCCATGTTTTCTTCTAGGATTTTTAATGGTTTTGAGTCTCACATTTAAGTCTTTAATCCATTTTAAGTTTATTCTTGTGTATGATGTAAGAAGATGATCTGATTTATTTTTTTGCACATAGCTGTCCAATTTTCCCAACACTATTTATTGAAAGACTATTTTTAGCCCTGGTATGTTCTTGCCTGCTTTAATTTAATTGATTTTCCTGTAGACAATATATAATAGGGTCTTGTTTTTTTACCCACTCTGTCAGTCTCTCTCTCTTAATTAATATATTTGGACTATTCACACTTAAAGTTATTATTAATATAGTTGATTAATATCTACCACATCTGTGCCCTGGCTGATGTGGCTCAATGGATTGATAGCCAGGCTGCAGACCAAATAGTCACTGGTTCAATTCCCAGTCAGGGAACATGTCTGGCCAGGTCCCTAGTGAGGGGTACGTGAGAGGCAACTACACATTGATGTTTCTCTCCCTCTCTTTCTTCCTCTATTTTCCTCTGTCTAAAAATAAATAAATAAAATCTACCACATTCGTACCTGTTTTTTACTTGCTATATTCGTTCTTTGTTTATTGTATTCCCCTCTTTTTCTGCCTTCTCTGGTTTTGTTGGATTTTTTTATGATTCCATCTTCTATCTTCTCTTAGTATAATCAATCAGAATTCTTTTTAAATTTTTGTAATGACTGTCCTAGAATTTGTAATATATATTTGCAACTAACCTAAATCCACTTTCAAATAACACAATATACTTCAAGGGTAATGTAGTTATACCATAACAGAGAATTCCCAGTTCCCTTGTCATCCTTTATAAAATTGCTGTCATTTATTTCACTTGTCCATAGTTATAATCACTGAATAGATAATATTGTTTTGAACAGTTATCTATTAGATAAATTTAGAATAAATTATAAAAGGTTTCGTTTTACCTCCTTTTATTCCTTCTCTAGCATTATTACTTTCTTTATATAAATCCAAGTTTCTAACCTACTTCACTATCTTACTCTCTGAAGAACTTCTTTTAACATTTCTTCCAAGGAAGGTTTACTGGCGACAAATTATCTTGATTTTTAAAGGTTTATTTTACTTTATTCTCATTCAAGAGAGAGGGAAAGGAAGAAAGTGAAAGAAAGGGAAACATCCATCAGCTGCCTCCTGTATGCACCCTGACTGGAGGTGAAGCCTGCAGCCTAGGTATGTGTCCTGACCAGGAATCAACCAGAGACTTTTGGTTTGTGGGATGATGCCCAACCAACTGAGCCACATCAGCCAGGGCAATTCTCTCTATTTCTGTTTGTCCAAGAAAGTCTTTATTTCTCCTTCACTTTTGAAGAATAACACAGTACTCTAGGCAAATGACTTCTTTCAAGATTTGAAATATTTTCCTCTACACTCTTCTTGCTTACCTGGTTTATGAATAAAGTCCTATGCATTTGTATCCTTGTTCCTCTGTGGATAGGATGTTTTTCCCTTTGCCTTCTTTAAAGATTTCCTTTTGTCTTAGGTTTTCTGTGCCTAGGTGTAAATTTGTGAATATTTATCCTTCTTGGTTTCTCTGAGTTTCCTGGATCTATGATTTGGTGTCTGTCATTAATTGTAGAAAATTCTCAGCCATTATCACTTCAAATATTTCTCTTTTTTTCTTTATGATATTCACATTACATAGCTCACTTTTGTAAATGTCCCACACTTCTGTTCTTATTTTTTTATTTTTTATACTCTTTGCCTTTCAGTTTGAGAAGTTTCATTTTTCATTTTTATTTGAATTTATTGGGGAAGAACTGCTTAATACCAATATATCAGTTTTAGGTATAACTTTATAATACATCATCTGTATATTCCACTGTGTGGTGACCACCCAAAGTCTAGTCTCTTTCTGTCACCATATATTTGACCCCCTTTAGCTTCTTCATCTTCCCATCACCCCCTTCCGCTCCGCTAACAACCATACTATTGCCTGTGTCTATGAGTTTGTTTGTTTCATTTGTTCATTTGCTTCCTTTTGTTTTAAGAAGTTTCTATTGACACACCTTCAAGCTGACCGATTCTTTCCTTGGCTTAGTGCAGTCTAATGATGAGCCCATTAGAGTCATTCTTGATTTCTGTTTCAACATTTTTTATTTCTAGCATTGTCTTTTGATTCTTTCTTAGAATTTACATCCTCTCTTATATTACCCATCTGTTCTTGAATTTTGTCCATTTTTTATTAGAGCCCTCAGCATATTTATTATAGTTATTTTTAAATTATTTTTTGATTATTTCAAAATATCTGCCATATCTAAGTCTGGTTCTGTTGCTTACTTTGTCTCTTCAGACACTTTGCTATTGTTGCTGTTTGGCATGTCTTCTAAATGTTGTTGAAAGCCAGATATTATTATAGGGTAATGGAAACAGAGGTAAATAGACATGTATCGTGAGAATTTATCTGGCTAAAGGTCATAGTGTGTCTATCGTTTGCTGTAACAATAAGTGTCTGAAGCTCCAGTCTCCTCTAGTGTCCCTGTTTTTCCTCCCTTATTGTATTTGGGTTTTCCTATAAACTCCTTCTCAAATAGAATATGAGCCTTGCAGTCCTTTTAGCTGCAACCCTCCATTACACAGAAGCCCTGCTGTGACAGAGGGTGATGGGGGCAAGCATTCTGTACTCCCATGATTAGGTCTCGGTCTTTCAGTGGGCCTGTGTCCCTGGACTCTGACATTTACAGTGTGTTTTAGTTTAACTGCCACTCGGATCAGACAGGAAGGTCAGCAGAGGTGGCAGGTGGGTACTTTCCTCCTTCTGCTTCAGTAAGATTCTGTAAAATAAATTCTTTTGAATATAGGCAGAGAACAGACTTCTCCAGAGAACAGAATGCTTCAAATGACTACTTTCCCCCTAGTCATACTTCAGAATGTTCGGCTCCCCCATCCCCTTGCTGGGAGGATAGGGGATTTTTCTTGAAACTTTACGATAAGAAAGAAGAGAGAGATATAACTCATGAAAGTGTAGCGGAGACCCCCAGTCACTTTTTAACTCTCAAGCTAGTGCATACTCATTCTCCAGCAGTGCACCAATTGAACTTTCAGTTCTCCTTACATTTCCTAGCTCCAATGGTGTTTGCTACCATTAAACTGTGGTTCTCTGTATTTGCCTGTCTCTCCACTTTTGGGAGCATTGGTTTGTCCTGTAACCTCAGTTCTCTGATGGATCTAAGAAGAGTTATTAATTTTCAGTTTGTTCAGCATTTTTTCATATTGTGAGTATGGGAGTGGCAATGTCCAAGCTCTTTATACATTGGAGAAACAGCTGGAAGCCTAAATCTTTTTTTTAATTATTAAAAGTAAATGCTTTGTTCTTGGGATGGTGTAATATGCTAAATAGTGATTCCCATTTATTTAATCTGTACCATCAATTCCATTCAAATTCCCATTTGGTTCCTTTCTAGAATTTGAAAAATATTTACATTCATTTAAAAGATTAAAAATATAACAAACAGCCTATAAAATATAAAAACCAAGAATGAGAAAGGGCCTGTTCTACCAGATACAAAAATGTATTACAAAACTATAGGAATTGAAACAGCCAGGGCCTGTGCCAAAACGTACATCCAGTTAAAGAGCATGGGAGAGGTGCTGCAGGAGTAGACCGGCATTCATTTGAGTGTTCAGTCTGTGATTGAAACAGAGGGGAGAATATGGGATATGCCATGAATGTGACTGAAACAACTGGTTATGCATTATGGCGGGGTGAAGTGAGATTCATTCTGTTAGCTTGCATTAAAATAAATTCCAAATGGTTCCAAGTTTTAAGTGGTAAACATTAAACGGTAAAAGTAGTAATGGGAAGGAAGATGGTGATTTGAATGCATTCCTGCTTCCACCCCTTCCCAACACCAATCCAACTGCCAACTGCCTCTGCTACTTTCAATTTATTTTTTTCATATACTTAAGGCTGTAAAATCTCTTTTTATTTTAGTTGTATTTGTGAAACTTATGTCCTGATAGGAAGTCTTCTCCTTTATATTATGTCTTTGTTAGTTTCTATTTTCCATTTTGATTACTTCTTTGATCTAAGGTTTAATTAGAAGAGTATATCTTAAATTCTAGGTAGTTAAGTGTCATCTTTTGTTGTTCATTTTAAAGAGATGTTAAAGCAAATTTGAGTCTAGAATCTTATACTCAGCCAACTAGCATCAGAATGACAGTGCAAAACTAAAAGTTTATAGAAATATAACTACTCAATGAACTTACCACACATTCTCTAAAAAGAATTATTTCATTACGTACAGTATAAAAATAAAAAAATTTAAATGCAAGACTTAAATTAAAATGTAAAGAGCAAATGAAGCTGTATATTTTATAATTATCTATATAATATTTCAATAATTATTAGCATATTAAATTGGCATATAAAATAATTGAAACAAGAACTTTAATAACTAAAATTTTTGGATAATCTCAACATAAAAGTTTACGGGCAAACTAAAAAAAAGGAGAAGAGAATTGAAAGTATGCTAAATTTCTTTTCTTGATGCAACAGAGGCTTATACACACACACACACACACAATCTGTCCAGAAGGTATTCAACCATGTAATGTGAAAAATAGAGACATTTATTGAAGGAGATAAAAGATACAAGAAACATTGTACATAGGATAATGATGCCTCAGTCCCCTTCAAAGTAGGCACCTTGGGACCTCACACAGTTCTCCCAGTCACCATCAGCTGCCCTAGTATATTTTCCTGAATCTCATCAATGTTCTAAAATCTCTTCCCTTTCAAAGGTGATTTTAGTTTTTAGAAAAGCCAGAAGTCACAGGCTGCCAAATCTGGGCTATAGGGGTCTGAGTCACCTGGGTGATTTGATATATTGCCAAAAACTCTGCATGAAACATGACGCATGGGCAGGCATGCTGTCACGATGAAGCTACCAATTACCAGTGGCCCATAGCTGCAGCCTTCTGAATCACCCACATAGTTTTTGTGGATGAATGTTCAAGATTAATATAAAATCTGGTGCAGATTCCTTGCTCTACTCACTCAGTCATTTTGAATGTAATGACCACATGGTATACATGCTTACTTCATGGTGTACACCTCCCAAACTGACTAGTACAGTGAAGTTGTCATTGTTCACACATGTGCATTCCAGTCCATTCTCCTTGGCTGCCAAGTTACATCAATGCCGCGTGAACCTTTCTCTTTATATTAACAGTGGTTGGATTTTTTCCAGACAGACCTTGTATATACTGATTAATTCAAGATATCTATATAATAAGATAGATTTAAATGTTTGCTTTAAAGTCTAAATGAAACTACTAGATTAAGAATAAGATATTGAACTTCCAAACCACTAGAGAAAACAAATGGAATAAAGAAAATATGATCAGTATATCAAGAAACAGAAAAGAAATTAAAAAATAGAAAGAGGAAAAAGGGGAGGGAAGAAGAAAGGGAGAGAGGAGCATGAGAAAAATGAGGAGAGACACAGCAAATGAAACTTTTATAAAGCAAGATGTCGGGAACGCATCCAAATATGTCATTAATCACAAGAAATGCAGCTGTGTTGAATTTTTCAATCAGATTGTGGGAGGATAAAATTCAATTACATGCCATGTACATGTGTTACACATAAAACAAAATAATTTTTGAAATTATTTTTAATATTTGAATTTTCAATTTCAAATAAAAAATCTGAAGAATTGAAAACCAAGTTAAAGCTATAGCAAGCTAATTTTAAAAAAGGGAAAACAGGAACAAAAATTACTATTATACAATAGGAAATTTAAAGCAAAGGTTATTAAATGTGAAAAGAGGAATACTTCATACAAATTAAAGCCTTACTCCAATGAGAAGATGTAAAAGTCAATTTTTTAATACCTAAACATATACCTTTAAAATATACAAAATACAAATTGGTAGTTACAGAATAGTCATGGGGATGTAAAGTACAGCATAGGGAATATAGTTAATAATATTATAATAACTATGTGGTGATGGGTAGGTACTAAAAATATCAAGAGATATCAAATATCAAGTGATATCAAAATATCACTTTATAAAATATATGATTATCTAAAAACTATACTGTATACCTGAAACTAACACAAAGCAATATTGAGTATCAACTATAATTGAAAAATAAAATTACTTAAATGTTAAAAAATTAAAATATATAGACTCTCAAACTTCAGCAAGCATAAAGATCACTTGGAAAACTTATTGAAATGCTGATTCTCAGGTTCTGTCTCCATCTCCCTACCACCATCTACTCTAACTTATCATTGTCTCTTACCTGCAGCTACATCTTCCTATCATTTCAAAGTTGCAATTAAAATTTTAAACCTGAGGAATTAACTGAAATTTAGAGAGGGAACAGCGACTGGTTCAAGGTCACACAGAAAAATACTGGCAGATCTGGAATTAAGGTCTAAGAGTTGGGACACTTTATTGCATTGATTCTAATATATTTCACATCAAGATTGATTCTTCCAGACGTTCAATTTTGCTTACAACACCAGTTTCTGCACAGAAGCTTTGTCCGGGCAAGGCTGACCAAGTGTGGGAAGACCATGAGTCAGAAACCAGACAGAAATACTGGGGTGAGTCAGAGATCATGGAAGGTCCAACTATGGACAAAAAAAAAGAAAGAATAAGACAGAGGGCAAATTGATTGCAACTGGTAAATAATATAGTACAGGCTCAAATCTGGAAGAAGTTTACAGGCATAGGTTTTGGCAGAATTTTTCATAGTCAGGTGGTCAAAGACAAGGAAATGCAGGCAAGAGGAACAGATAAAGTTGCACCAATTAAATGGATTATAGATGGAGCCAAGGGAAAGATGAGAAGTTTGGTGCTGTGGAAAAACGTAAAAATGAGCTACAAGGAATGGAGTAAAATGTAGGATATAGTCCTAGCAGCATTGCAGCGCCCAAAGCCTTTAAGTACCAGGATAGCAGACAGGAAGCCAAGCCAGGAATCTAGGCATGAAAAGTGAGAAGGGAAACCATGTACACCCACACAGCTTAATGATTACATTAACATGTCTTTACTATTCCACTGTCTTCACCAAAATGACATTCCTATTCCAGGAACCTCTTGTGCAGGAAGATAAATATTCAAACAACTATCTTATTTAAGTGAACATCAACTCATTCAGCTCTAAATAGACAGTACCAAATGATACTTCATAAGTTTCTTTGAATCCTCTCAAAACCTTTATCTTTCTATGTCCATTAATCCTAGACTATTATGTCAAGATTTTTTACTCAATCCCAAGCAAGCCCTCCCCTCTTTAAACCACATTCCAAATACTCGTAAACATTTTACCTTTGTCTTCCTACCCTCCGATGTACTACTAAAATTCTCTGAAGGTAGTGCTTTCCTACCTGGATCAGGAAAAAACTCATCTTTATCACATTTATAAGTTATCTGTGTGATGTGTTCAGGAGTTACCTGAAAATATTGGAGATCCACCAAAATCCAATGAAGCCCTCCCACTGTCATGGTCCATGATTCATCTTAACCCATTTCCCCCAAAATCTGCACAAAACTTTCTTAAAAGAAAAGCCAAAGAAAGACTTAAAACTGATTATAGACAGTCTAGCAGAAAAAAGACTCATCATACATTATCCTGGGTTTTTTTTAACACTACTGCCTTACCAGGCAAAAACTTCAACAGGCAAGGCGGTAGATATATCAGGCCTCAGGGCCACAAATAAAATAATCATCCACGGCTTCTCTGTAGTACTAAACCCCAGTACTACTTTGTTAGGTGCGTCCTGAGACTAAATATCATGCAGTTGTAGATCAGCATCTATTTTCCTTGCCATTCCTATAGGTCAAAATAGTCAGTACTCATTTGCCTTCTCTAACGAAAATCAACAGTATTCCTAGAAAATAAAAAATATGTCCCAGGGGTTTACTGAGGTATCTACTACTACTTTTCATAAACCCTTAACCAGGACCACAAGGATCTTGTGTTGTGTTCTAAAATGAGGTCAACTCTGAGACTGACTCCATCTATCTACTTACTGTTTTAGTTCCGCAAAGGCCTATTCCCAATGAGAAGGTAAAATGTCAGAGTAACTTCATTATGTAGGACAGGAATTGACAAATTACAGTTACTAACTACATCCAGCCTGCTACCTAATGTTGTAAATAAAGTTATTATTGGAACACAGTCAATAATGTATATATTTATGTATTGTCTATGGTTGCTTAAACATCACAACAGAGTTGAATACTATATGCCCCATGAAGTATAAAGTATCTACTATTTAGTCCTTTTTTACAAAAGTAAAATTTATGCCTTGAACTAGGATATGATTTTCCCCAAGGAAGTTAGTCTCCTCCTCCTAACCAGCTGTGGGCCATCAAAACTTCACTGAACCAGAGAAAATTAAGAGGATTCTTTGGTCTCACTAACCCAAGTGCAATGAGTTCTCAACTTTTCTAGTTGCCACTCTACTATATGACTTAACTAATTTTTCAGGAATCAAACCTCTTCCCTGGAGATGTAATCATGAACAGGTCTAACTAACATTAGCTCTTCAACAGCCTTCCACTCTGGACCAACCTAATTATCATAACTTTTCTATTTGTACATGAGAGATATTGACAGGCTCTGACATTCAGACTCAATTTCATGGAATTTAGATCATGGCTTATTAACATCTCCTTCTTGACCCAGTGGCAAAAGCCTACCCACCTTCTCAATAATTATAGCAGCTAAACAAATGGTGATGTCTGCCAACTTGGTTTTAGGGCATTCCTCACATTTGATGGTCCTTCATGCTGTATCGTATTTGCTTCTTACTTCTTAGCAAGTAGGCTTATTTCCTATAAAATCTTATTTTCTGCCTCACATTATGTCAGGTAGCAGGACTCATTAAGACCCCAGCCCTAATAATAACCTCAGAGACTAAATCTTCGGAGGTAGAGAAGAGGGTGTTCAAACAGGCTTTTATAGAATGCCAGTTATCAGATCCAGAGTCACAAAAAGGTCCTCAGGGAAATCCAGGTATGAACTGCACCAGGATAATCTCTGGGACTTGAAGCATGGCTGCTTAAAGTAGTAGAGAATCTCAAATGGAAACTTGTGAGAGCCTTACATGAAATTACTCACCACTAGAAGGACAAATTGGTCATTAAACTCAATGAACATAGATGCAGGAAATTTACTAAAATGACTGTCTATACTGCATGTCTCACCTGTGACAAGAATAATGTTGATAAAAGCATAAAGGCGAGACATGGACAAAAGCCCTATCCTAAGGTCCTTTTCATTATCTTCAAATGGATTTCACACATCTGCTCCTGCAATGGGTTTGAAATGTGCCCTACTTATTGTTGCTTCTTCTTAGGACGGATTGAACCCTTTCCTTGCTGGAGAGAGCTAAAGCACTAACAGTAGTATCTTGGTATTGTATTATCAACTTGACCTTGTTTGGAATCTTCAGCCTCAAAACTCTTGCCTTACTGCAAGAGTTTTCCATCTCTAGACTATCACATCATGATGCTTACTCAGCTGTAAACAAGCACTGAGACTGAAAGACCTGCATTAAACTGGACTCCAAAACCTCACGAATGCCCCAATTTTGCCATCTCCATTCTGGGATACTAGTAAAACTCTCTTAAAGTAATGCTCTCATTTACTGCAACAAGAATAAATTTAGTTTTGCTTTGGTATTATTTTTGAGAATCCATGGTTTAACAAGGGTCAGTTAGAGAACCTGGGGATCTGAGGAATACATGAGGGGCTTGGTTTTAATATTCAGAAATGGCAGCAAACACTGGAAGAACTAGTCACAAGGCAAAGTGGATCCATGGACAGGGGAGCCCTATTATTTGCTTTTACCAAAATCCTGAATGTTTCAAGTATCTGTAATGGGACTGAGACCACTCAAAGGAGCTAGGTATTTCCAACTACATGGAATGGGGCAGCAGGGCTTCAGGTCATTAAGATATATGCTTTGGCCCTGGCTGGCGTAGCTCAGTGGATTGAGCGTGGGCTGCGAACCAAAGTGTCGCAGGTTTGATTCCCAGTCAGGGTACATACCTGGGTTGCAGGCCATGACCCCCAGCAACCACACATTGATGTTTCTCTCTCTCTTTCTGTCTCCCTCCCTCCCCTCTCTAAAAATAAATAAATAAAAATCTTTAAAAAAAGATATATGCTTTGAAGAGGGGCAAGGATGATGGAAGTTACTTGAAAGTTATAAATCATATTCCCAATGCACCTTTAGATGCTGGAAACTTCGACTCTTTTGTGAAGCTAGGTTTAGGGCAATTCAGGAAGGAAAGGGCCAAAGAGAACCCTCACATGTATTACTTTCATGTGGTAAGTTCTGTGTACTCCCTGTGCCCAGGTTGTCCCTCTGTGCAAAGTAGAGGTGTACTTCATTTCCTTGTGCTTCATTTATTGCACTTCACACATGTTGCATTTTTACAAATCAAACCAAGACCATCATCAAAATGATTAAAATTCAGTTTTTTGGCGATACTTGCTTTATTATGGTGGTCTGGAACTGGACCCACAACATCTCTGAGGGATGCCTGTATAAATGGTAATTACTTTCTCTAGTCTATTCATTGTGGATTCACTTAATCCTTTGGCTTTGCTCTCTTGTCCTCTTATTTCTCATTTTTGTCCCCCCCCCCATTTTCTAATTTTCCATATTTCCTTCATCTTTTGTTACAGAAAAATGTCTCCAGGGAAACTAGTAATTAGGACCAAAAAATGGGAATTGAATTTTTTTAATATTCAAATAAGAATTTGTTGAAACAACTAACATGAATAAATCTTTTGCTCTCTGCCTTCAATCTGGTCACATACCGCATAACAACATTTTAGTCAACAAGGGGCTGCATGTACAAAAGTGGCCCCATAAAGTTATGACAGGGCTGAAAACTTCCTATCACCCAGTGATATTGTGGCACAATGCATTATTCACATGCTCGTGGTGATTCTGGTGTAAACAGGCTTACTGCACTGCCAGTCACATAAAAGTATAGCACATACAATTATATACAATGCATAATAGTTGATAATGATAAATGACTACTATGGCTTATGTATTTACTACACAATTTTATCATTTTAGAGTGTACTTTTTCTACTTATTACAAAAAGTTTGCTGTAAAACTGTATGCCATGTACTGCTGGTCTCATACATCTCAAGTTTACCAAGTCTCTTGATTGAATAATTTTCTCTTATGCTTGTGTTGTTTTACAAATTTAGCGTAGCCTAAGTGTACAGTGTTTCTAAAGTCTACGGTAGTGGACAGTATAATGTCCTGGGCCTTCACATTCACTCACACTCACTCACTGACTCACCCAGAGCGACTTCCTTCAAGCTTCAGTCATGGTAAGTACCCTCTACAGTTTCATCATTTTTTATCCTCCATACCATATTTTTACTATAACTTTTCCATTTTTACACATGCTTAGATGCACAAGTACTTACCATTGTGTTACAGTTGCCTATAGTATTCAGTATAGCAACATGCTATATGGTTTTATAGCCCAGGAGCAAAAGGCTGTACCATATAGCCTATATTTGCAGTAGGCTACATCACCTGGTTTGTATAAGTCAACTATGATGTTCACATAATGACAAAGTTCCCTAACATTGCATTTCTCAGAGAATAAGCAGCATGTGACTATCATGTAAAAGCAGGTAGAGAGAGATCAACGTTATCTCTGTGCTTCGCATTCTCCAGCCAACCTTCATTTATGAAGGAGCTGATTATCCAGCTTTCTTGCTTTGACCCTCAAGGGCAAAACTGTTGTAATGTAAGAGAAAGAACACTGGCCAAGCTTGATAAGTCCTGGGTTTTTCAGTTATTAGTTTTGTGCCTTTGGGCAAGATGCTGAACCACCCTGAAGCTCAATTTCCTCACTAGTCAAAAGGAACTGTCTACTCCACCATGTTGTTCTGAAGGACGAACATGATATGGTCTGTTTAAGTCCCTGACACACAAATAGTAGGGGCTATTTGCACTGTAACAACAATGTAATCAATATTTATAGACTGGTGCTGCCTTCCTCATTATAAAAAGTGGAGACTGGGAAAATGTAAAACTGGACTGGCAGAAACTGTGAAGTTCAAAAAGTGCTTTATAAACTGTAAAACAAATTACAAATTTAAAGTAGTCTTATATTATTTCTGTTCTATATATCTTAAGATTTTTATTGTTTATTAGCAGTGTCATAAAAGTAAACTGAAATCAAGAAATATTTCTCGTGAGGAGTTGACATACTGCTTAAAGTGAAGTTTGAACTATGAAACTGGCCTTCCCTGGCATGCATCACCCCTCCATTCTCACTGAAAACAGACATTCCTTTCCTTTTCCTTTTCTCCCAGATAGGTGTTACGGAAACAGAGAAACTTTGGATTCAGGCAAACCTAAATTTTAATCCTGACTCTACCTTAAAATGAGGAAACTTACATCTACTTTATAAAAAATAAAATAAAAGAATTTTTGTAAAGTGCATGGTAGCCAAAAGATTGGCTTCTTTTTATCCTGAGGACCCACAACACAAAGCCACTTCGGTGTGCACATCGCTCCTTGATTCTTGATATACGTGCCTGGTTTTAATCACATCTAATGGTCCTACCTTCAAATTCTGAGTCTTCCGCTCAAAAGCAGATTATTCAACCTCAGCTTCCTCTTCTATAAAATGAAGATAATAATAGAACCTGGCTCATATATTGGGGAGAATATATGAGAAAGTGCATGTAAATTCTTAACCTGGTATCTGGCACATAATAATTACTATGTTAGCTAACAGAACTATAATGATAGTAATAACAACATTTCAGATATATTCTAATTGTCACCTTAACAAACATTTAAATGGGTCAGTGGCAAAGCTATTGGGTAGTTTGCTATTTTTTTCCTTCTTAGGTTTCCTTGGCTGCATTTCTTTCCCTCCCTTCCCAGGGCAGGTCTGTTTCAGTTCAGCTGCTGGCTGGAACATCTGGCACAGTGCCCACGCTTGACGTTTTCTGTTTGTGGAGCCAACAGGGTGGGGAGCTGGGGGGTTTGATCATCTTCACCACTGAGACGTTGGAATCTGTTGAGTTAAACATTGCTCTACTGTTGCCATCCCCTCCCTTTTTTGCTCCCTCCCTATGAATGAATCTGGAACAAATGAACCTGAAGTCTATCTTGAACAGCTATAAAACCTTTATGGTACGTGGGCTGCTCCTCAAGGAGTGGGGCATTAGCCTCCCTATTCATTCCAGAAGTAAACAATGCGTCAGCGTATTCCCTAACACGAGGTCAATGTCTGCGGGAGCAGAGCTCTCTGTGCCTGGCACCTGCTGGTATGGAGAGGTCTGCTGGCAGCTATGCACCACAATCAGCTTTGATGACCACACTAAGTACAGAACTCACTGCTCCAGTGCCTTTTAATTCACTGTGATAGCATCATCTCCCAAACTACACTTCTGTTCAACCTCTAAGCTTAGTGTTCTATAAGAATATGTTCTATATTCTTTTCTAAGGCTATATTGTATTGTATTATATTATATTATATTATATTATATTATATTATATTATATTATTATATGGCAGAATATATTATACAGTACCTATGCATCAAACATTAAATGCACACTGGTTTTTCTAAGTTATCTCTGTGAGAAAAACCCAAAGTAGAACTTGTTTCTTTCTTGGGGGTCCCTGCTGATTCTTGACTCAGGCTTTGCAGTGGCCCTACTGTGATGCTATCCATAAAATTCTGTCTCTCTGGTGACAACAATCAGTCTCTGGACCTTCTGTCTGTGATTTACTACAGGTGCCATCTTTGAAAGATTTATGGCACCAACTATTGAGTGTTTACTTGAAACTTTTCATTTTGTGATACCACATCAATAGCCCTTTCTGATTCTATGGAAGGGCAGGGAACCGTAATTCATTTTCTTGGAGGTCACCATTATTTTTTTTCCTCTCTATCCTGGGCCAGCCAAACACTCATGTTCTATCCCTAATTAGTTATTTTCATCTTGGTTCTTCAAAGACCTCTCTGTCTACACAATCCTCCAAGCCTTCTCATCTCTATGGCTCTTTTTTTTAATGTTCAATGAACTCTGAACTTCTTTTGGCCTCCTTCCCCACCAAGGGATGCCCACATCTGCTGCCTTTAATCCTCAAAACTTTGGTATAATTGACCTAAAACACTACGTTGCTGTCCACAGAACTACATGTAGTGGTCTTTTGGATGGTTTGCCAGGAGTGGCTTTTGTCCAGGGCACCAACAAGATTGAAGTCTTCCCCTTCTTCCAGTAGGCTGCAGTAAATGGCAATCTCAGCCTCCAGCTTGACCTTGATGTTCAGAGGGCCTCATACTTCTGGGCCTATTGCTGCCCCTCTGCCTATGGCTGGGCCAGCTCTGACTCCAGGTGCAGCAGGATCCATTGAGCTGTTCCACCTGCCTGGCACGGCTTATCTCCCCCTCCCTCAGGTTGTTCTCCAAACTAGCCTTCAGATTATTCACTGAGTCCAGGTTGATCTCCAAGGACCGGACCATACATCCCAGCTCTGTAAGTGTCATCTCAGCAGCACCTATCTTAGCGGCCTGCAAGGTGACCACTGTGGTGCTCTCCACAGTTGGATGGGACCAGTACTTGTCTAGTTTTCCTCAGCTCTTCCAAGCCAGCTCATCATCCTGAGCCCAGATGTCTGCCATGATTTTGCTGAGGTCCTGATATTTGGGGGCATCCAACTCCGCAGTCAACCAAGAGGTGGCAATCCGGTTTTGCAGACCATTTACTTCCTCTTCATGGTCCTTCTTCATGAAGAGCAGCTCCTCCTTGAGAGCCTTGATCTTTGTCCCAGCTGCAGTCAAGTGATATTGGTGTCATCAATGACTTTTTGGAGCCCATTAATGTCATTCTCCACAGACTGGTACATGGCCAGCTCTGTCTCATAGTTGACTCTGAAGTCATCAGCAGAAAGATGGGCATTGTCAATCTGCAGAATGAGGAGGGCATTGTCCACAGAATTTGCAAAGATCTGAACCCTCAGGTCCTCAGTGGTCTTGAAATAATGCCCTTTGTCTCTGACCTCAGGTCCCTTCTTCTCTAGGTGTTTCCAGATTTTGCTCACCAGTCTCTGATTATCAACCCCTAGGCTCCTCACCCTCTCCAGGGAGGAGGTCAGGTGGTCATTCAGGCATTGCATAGTCTCCTTCTCACTCTAGATGATCCTGTGCTTGCCAGACTTTTGGCCATCCCTGTAGCCAGGCCCCTGGATATCCAGCTGCCCCACACACTAGTGGAGTGGGACACTGAGATCCAGGAGCCCAAGTCCCCGTACCTACATAGATGTCGGCCATACTGCTAGCTGGCCAGACCCAGTGGCCGGGTGGCTGCATGTAGCCCAGTGTCTGGCAGTTTGTGGAGAAGCTGGAGTGTATACTGAAATTCATGTTGTTCAGGGTGGAAGGTGAGAAGCCAAGACTCAGGTTGAAGTCTCTGGCACATTCTTGTATTTTATTTGGATTCTATTGTAGAATCAATTATTATTAGACCATATCCGGGAAAAAAGAATTGTTTGTTGCTTGCAAGCATCAGGACACCAAAAGGTAGTGACATCCAACAACCAGCTAGCCATGATTTTTGTGACGTTGAGATGACATGGCCTTGGGAGATCAATTCCATGTTAGCTCCATTTTGCCAACAAATTAAATTGAGAAGTGCATTCTCCTACTGTGGTCACCTAATTTAGTCCTGAAGTAGTGCCACACTCTGAGCTAAAATGAGGATATGAAAGAGAATCTCAGAAAGATCTCAAAACCATAGAAGTAGACAGAAGTAGAAACACATGCTGGGGTGACAAAGGTAACAAGTACACTGAATATTTTATATCAGCAAAAAAATATTTTAAAAATCAAATCCCAAATTGCAGTTCAAGAGTTTCACATATGGTAGATTTGGTTACAATTCCTTTTTGAGATGCAAGATAACTTAGCTGGGTAGCAGTTTAATCATCAAATATTTTCCATGAATAAGCCAAACAAGAACCTATGAGCATATTTCCTCCAAAGTGTGACTTCATTGTAAATTTTAACCTGTGCCAGATTTTATATATTTATACCTCTGTTGTGAACAAAAACTCTGAACTAAAAAAGAAAAAAGTTCTATTTTTTTTGTATTTTAGTCTTCAATACATTCTATTTTGTATAATTTGTTTTTCTAAAAACATTAGTTATTATGTAAAGTTAATAATGTGTTGAAAAATACAAAGAAGAAAATAAAAGCCATCTATAGTCTCACCAGCCAGATGGAACTGATAAAATTTGTTGTGTTTTCTACAAGTAACTAGAAATTGTTTCCTTAATTTGGAGCATACTATTCACACCTTTGAGAAGTGTGCTTTTATCATTTAACAATATACTAAAAATATCTACATGATAGTCAGTTATATTAACATAGCACCTTTTTACTTTGTTTTTCTGACATGCTATTTGTGTCTCTCCAAAGGTTACAAACATCTATATTCTCAAGACTTATGTAACTTATTAATCTAGTATGTTCCAAACCTCCAAGTACAAAAGTTCCAATACAGAATACAATTACCTTCTACACATTCCCACTACAAAATCCACCAGTTTATCTACATTTGTACACATGTACGCTGCCTTCATGCTGCTACAAAGGATGAAATGATGTCAGACCAACCCCTTCACTTGTGCCCTGGGTCCTATCCCCTCAGGACTTCTTAAGGACTTCACTTTTAAAATTTCCCCTTCTACATCATCAATTTTTCTCTCTCTTCCCATCACCTTCAAACATGTTGTCACATTTCTGTCATCTTAAAAAACTCTCCCCTGACCCTTCTGTCCCCCTCCAGCTTTAACCACATTTCTTTGTACTCCTATAGACTATATCTGGTTCCACTCCTCTCATTCTCTCTAAAAACAACAGAATCCGGTTTCACTGCTACCACAGCAAAATGCTCCTGTTGAGGTCACCAGTGACCTCCATGTTACCTTATCCAGTGACCCCTTCTCATTCCTTATCTTAATCTCTACCAGTAACCAGCTGTGAGTCTTTCAATAGGTCCCTCAATGGCTCTAAGTTGGTTTTCCTACATATGACTTGATAATAAATGTAAATGTAGTAAATTACTACATTTGTAGTATATGACCTCTAAGGTCCCTGAAAGTTCCAACTGAATTGCCATTACTCAAACAGTGATGCTATGGTGAACCAAGAGCAGCATTTTATAGTTTGTCACTCTCTCCCTCTTGAACAGTTTTTTTTTTTTATTTTATTTTTAGGACATAACACTCTCCTTACCTTACTGTCAGCTCCTACTTGTTCTCCTTTGCTGGTTCCTTCCAATTTCCTGTTCTCTAAACTCTGTAGGGGAGTAAGAAATAGGACTCTTCCTTTTTCCATCTATGCTCACTCTGTAGGTCAGTGATTTTCAACCCTGTTTATGTGAGAATGACTTGGACAGCTTTTAAAACTCCCAAGTGCCTGGGGCTGACCCCCCAAGCTACGATCTAGTTAGTCTATGATCCCCAGGTGTTTAAAGCTCTCACAGTAATTCTATTGTGCAGCCAAGGTTAAGAACAGATGGCCTGGGCCCTGTGTGAACTCATCCAGCTTTAAATAATATCCATACAATGGCGATTCATATTTATATCTAACCTGAATTTTTCTCCTGAACTTTAGATTCTAATATCTGATTACCATCTTGACATCTCCACTTGAATGTTTATTAGTCATCTCAAACTTAACATGCCTAAAATCAAAGTCTTAATTGCTTTTCACCCAAATTTGACCCTTCTGCAGTCCTCTACATCTCAAAAAATAGTGGTCCTAATCTTTCAGTTGCCCAACACAAAAGCATTGGAGTCATCCTTGACACCTCTCCTTATCTCACACTGCATTTCAATCCATCAGTAGATCCTGTTGTCCCTACTTTCAAATACATCCAGGATCCAACCACTCCTTACCACCTTCATCATTACCACCCTGACGCAAGTCACTGTCATCTCTGACCTGATTGTCAGTAGCTCCCTAACTAATCTCACTGCTTTTGCCCTTACTTTCCTCCAGCCATTTCTCAACAGACAAATCAAGTGATGCTCTGCAAAAGTGTATCAAACTGTATCATCACTCTACTCAAAATCCTCCAGTGGCTTCTCATCTCACTCAGAGGTCTTCCTGTGACTACCATTGTCCTGACCCATCATGCTTCTCCACACTCATCTTCTATCATTCTTCTTCTTGCTCACTTTGATCCAGATACTGACATCTTTGCTAATCCTTGAACAACTATAGCATATTCCCACCTTAGGGATTTTGCACTTGCTGTTCCTTCTACTTGGATGGTTCTTCCCTCGGTCTTCTACTGGCCCTGACCCCTCACTCTC